>NC_134711.1:94880909-95183939 GCF_049634645.1 Pelodiscus sinensis | reverse complement strand
GGGTTGGTCATTGTCTTCGGTCCGTCCCCTCCAGGGTCCCTAGTGTTGGCCGCTGTCGGCAGACAGGCTACTGGGCTAGATGGACCTTTGGTCTGACCCAGTATGGCCATTCTAAGCTCAGGGTCGGGGGTCTCACTGGACCACCCTGATTTTCATGCAAACCTGCTCCTGGGTGGCCAGGCTGGCAGCTATCCTGCCCTAGACGGCCTCTTTCCTGTGCCTAGTGCGGAGGTCATGGATGAGGTCCACAATCTCCGCACTAGACCAGGTGGGCGCCCGCCTCTTGCGGACCTGGGCAGGCTCCTGGGAGCCGCCAGCCTGGTCCCGGGAAGAGGGGGAGGGCTGGGTGGCAGTGGGTGGCTGGCTCGAGCCGTGCCAGGTGCAGAGTCTGCCTGCTGGGTGCTGGCAGGCTTGCACCTGGAACGGGCACTGTAGCCAGCCCGTGCCCCTTTTAGGGCTCCGGGGCCGGGAGGGGGGCAGTAGAGTTTCCCTGGTGGTGCCCAGAGTGGGCACCAGGGAAAGCTGGGGAGGGCTAGCCTCCCACTAGTTCGAATTAGGTGGCTACACAGTCCTTAATTCGAACTAGTTCATTCGAACGAGACATTAGTCCTCGTGGAATGAGGTTTACCTATTTCGAATTAAGCGCTCCGCTAGTTCGAATTAAGTTCGAACTAGTGGTTTGCCTGTGTAGCGCCTATCAAAGTTAATTCGAACTAACGTCTGTTAGTTCGAATTAACTTTTTAGTGTAGACATACCCTAATATAGTGGGGAGGATCCTCTGAATCTTAAACAGCTATTTAAAAAACAAACATTGCACAACTGAGAAATTCATCTAAAAATCACTATTTATATGGGACCTATGCAAAACAACCTCCTTCTCTTGCCTTAGCAGAAGCAGTCAAGAACCAAAGACTCTTCTCAGGACTTTGTTAAAAGGCTTGTGGAAGCATCATGAATGAAGTAAACAAAAACTCCTAATTCCTGCTCTATTAGGAACAATGGGTGTGTAAATCCCTTCTTACCAAATAGAAAAAAGACAAAGACTGAAAAAATTAATTCCTGAGCTGCTAACACAGTGCTACAAAACACAGTAAACAAAGGGAAAATTATAAAATAGCCACTTCACAGTATCTTAAAGGTGGCTGTAATGAGGCAGAGACTGAACATTTCTATATTTCAGCAAATAGGAATCACATAGGAACTGAATGATTTCAATGGAGCAGTGGAGGGTCATTAAAAGGAAGCACAATACACACTACATTGTGCATGTCATTTCTGATAATGGTACAACTTGTAGTACATTATTCCACAACCTGCACAAGTTCCTAATGCTGACCAATGTAATAAGGTTCACACAAATGTGTGAAAAATAAACCTAGACAACTCATGCCAAATTCATTACCTCAGAAACATCAGAAAAACCCTTTTTCTCCCCCTCCAGAAAATGCCAATTGGTTAAAAACAAATGTTCTGCAGAAATGTCTTGGTTTTGACAAATGTATGTAGAAACATAAGGCAGGGGTCCTTCAGAAACCTGGCAGGCTCAGGGGGAACTCACATTGCTAGGGCACACTGCTTCCAGTTAGTACTGCCATACTGTACAGCAGAATAAGACAACCCAGAGCTCCCAGACTACCTGGCAGCCACAGTTCTAGAGGGGGCAGTCTAGGCTTCTTGCTCTGCAGTGTGATGCCTGGAAACTCAAGCACAGACAGGACAGTGCTCTCAGGGCTCTCTGCCCCTGCTTTGTGCAAGGGAATTCTCCAGGTCTGAAGGACAGCCTATGGAGTTGTCTAGAGTTGGGAAGCAGCTGGCTGCTCCATTTCATTTAGGAAAAAAGTCATAGTGAAATGTTTGGATTTTTCTGAAACAAAAATGTTTTGGAATTTCCATTCCTTAGACTATTCCTAATTGCATCCTGTTCTTCCTCAGAAATATGTTGGCCTGTTCTACTGCAAACTTGCCTGACGTGTCAAAGAGGATCTGGACATGATTTAGCATTATAGGCATCATGTGCTCTTCCCACCTCTTAAAATTCCACTAGAGTCAATGATGCTTTGAAAACACGGGTACAATCATATTTATCCACATTGAGTATTATTTCATGTGGTGCAAGTAGGTTTCCTGAAATCAGTGAAAATGCTTGTGTAATATGACAGCCTTAGACTCACAGAAGAAAAGGGTTAGAAAAGATCTCAGCAGCTCATCTAGTCCAGTCTCCTGCTTAAAGCAGGACCAACTACATCATCTCAGCCAGGACTCTCTCAAGCCAGGACTTAAAAACCTCTAAGGGTGGAGATTCCACCACCTTCCTAGATAACCCATTCCAGTGCTTTACCGTTCTCCTAGTGAAATAGTTTTTCCTGTTATCCAACTTAGACCTCCCGCACTGCAACTAGAGACCACTGGCTCTAGTTCTGTCATCTGCCACCACTATGAAGAGCCTGGCTTTATTCTCTTTGGAACCCGTCTTCAGCAGTTAAAGGCTGCTATTCAATCTGCCCCCCCCCCCACTCGTCTCTTCTGTAGACTAAACAAGCCCAAATCCCTCAGCCTCTCCTCATAAGTCAAGTGCTCCAGCCTTCTAATAATTTTCATTGCCCTCCACTGAACTCTCCAATTTGCCCACATTATTTCTGCAGAGGAGGAGGGCGGCAAAACTGGACCCAATATTTCAGATATGGCCTCACCACCAGTATACCTGGTAAGCTGTGTGCTTGTGTGACCACTCAGGAGAGTTTTAAATGCCTCCCAGCTCATTAGCAGAGTGCTGACAGAAAGGTTTTTGTTTCTACTGGTGGTGCACATTCACACATGCCTTGGTGCATATAAAATTATTATGCACATAGATGGTATAACATCTTCACATGGAAGGAAAAGTTTAGAGGGAACATGGCTCACCAGTGCTAAATGGAGAGGAATAATCATGTCCCTCAATCTGCTGGTAACATTCCTATTAGCGCAGCCCAATAAGCGGTCAGCCTTCTTGGCAACAAGAGCACACTGTTGACTCACATTCAGCTTCTTGTCTACTGTAATCCCCAAGTCCTTTTCTGCCAATCGGTGCCTAGCCTGTAGCAGTGAAGGGGATTCTTCTCTCCTTAGTGCATGACTCTGTACCTGTCCTTGTTGAACCTCATCAGATTTCTTTATGCCCGATCCTCCAATTTGTCCAGGTCACTCTAGACCCTAGACCTACCCTCCAGCCTCTCTACCTCTTCCCCCAGCATTGTGTCCATCTGCAAATTTGCTGAAGGTGCAATCCATTCCACATCCAGATCATTAATAAAGATGTGGAACAAAACCAGACCCAGGACTGACCACTGAGGTGCTCCACTTGATACTGGTTACCAACCAGACAGCGAGACATTGATGACTGCCCATTGAGCCAGACAATCTAGTCAGCTTTCTATGGATCTTATAGTACATTCATCCTATCCATACTTCTTTAACTTACTGGCAAGAATACTGTAGGAGATTATTAAAACTTTGCTAAAGTTAAAGTATATCATGTCCATCACTTTCCTCATATTCACAGAGCCAATTACCTTATAGAAGGAAATTAGGTTCGTCAGGCATAACTTGCCCTTGGTGAATCTATGTTGATTGTTCCTGATCACTTTCCTCTCTTCCAAGAGTTTCAAAATGAATTCCTTGAGAACCTGCTCCATGATTTTTCCAAGGACTGAGGTGAGGCTGACTGGTCTATAGCTCCCCAGATGCTCCTCCTTTCTTTTTTAAAGATGAGCACTACATTTGCTTTTTTTCCCAATCATCCAGGACCGCCCCCAGTTGTCACAAGTTCTCAAAGATAATGGCCAGTGGCTCTGCAATTACATCAGACTCCTTTCTTAGCACTCTTGGATGCATTAGATCTGGCCCCATTGACTTGTGCATGTCCAGTTTATCTAAATAGCCCTTAACCTGTTCTTTCCCACTGAGGGCTGCTCACCTCTTCACTACACTGTGCTGTCCAGGGCAGCAGTCCGGAAGCACACTTTGTCTGTGAAGACCGAGACAAAAAAAGCATTAAGTACTTCTTTTTCCACATCATCTGTCACTAGACTGCCTTCTTCATTCAGGAAGGGTTCCACACTTTTCCTGACCTCCTTTTTTTTGCTAACACACCTGTAGAAACCCTTCTTGTTATCTTTCACATCCCTTGTTAGTTACAATTCCAACTATGCTTTGGTCTTCCTGATTGCCCCCCTGCATGCTTGAGCAATGTTTTTATATTCTTCCCTAGTCACGTCCCAAGTGTCCACTTCTTGTAAGCCTCCTTTTTGTATTTAAGCTTATCAAAGAGTTATCTGTTAAGTCATATTTACACACACTTGTATAAGTATGGCTGGCTGTCTTGGGATAGTCTGCTCTCTGTACCAATCAATAATTGCTCCACATATGACCTCTGTTACCTTTGACCTAAGTAGCTTGGAACAGCCTCAGAGGATAATGAGGAAAAGACTAGCAGATCAATCTTGCCAAACAGAGATTATGAATACAACCGCTCCCTGAGTTATGAACAAGTTATGGACCAACAGTTGGTCCGTAACTCAAAGTACTCGTAACTCGGATCCCATAGCGTTACATGGCGACCGCGCTGTTTGTAAGCATGGATTGCCGTTCGTAACTCGGATCTGCATTTATGATCACTTTGGTCGTAAGTGCGGATGGTCGCAAGTGGAGGTGGTTGTAACTTGGGGAGCGGCTGTACGTACTGTTTCTGCCATTCCACTTATTGTAGGGGACACACACACACACACACACACACACCCACACACCCACACACCCACACCCTTCTCTGCACTGAAGAAGGTATGTAGCTAGCTAAAGTTGATATCTGCCTGTTACTTCATGTGGAAAAGATATTAAAATAATGAAAACAGCAATGAATAAAGTATTTTACTCAAGGATCATCTTTCACTTTTACCGTCTCTTTCCACAAGGGTTTTTTCCTCTCAAGATCCTAGCAAATGGTGTGATTTGGTTGTACCTTAACAGCAATTTGATAAAAATTGGTTTTGCCTTTCTATGGAGTCTCAATCCAAGTTTACTAACAAGTAGATTGACATGATATACAAATTACTGCCACTGTCTCCAAATGCTGAACTTTGAATACAACAGATCTATCTGCACAGCTGAAAACCATGCAGCTATGAAACTCAATGCTGAGCCTCTGTGATCTAATTAAACTTTTCAAAACTCTGCTATGGAAAGATAATTAGTTTATGTTTGGAAGAAGTATTTTTTACACTGACAGTGCCTTTTCCAATTCCCAAACTATGTCTTAAAAATTATAAATACACCTCAGAACATGTACTATTATGGTGACCTGAGTGCTTAATTTGTCATGAAAGAAGTACCAGGGTTCAACTTTATAACTGATATGGCAAGCAGGCCACAGGTGCGGACAAAAAAAAACCCACACATTTAGTAAGCCAAGCCTAGAAGTGCTTGGACTCAGCCCTCATATAAATTAAGCACTGGGTAATTTCTGTCATGCAAGTTTTTAGACAATTTCATGTCAGCGGTATAAGGAAAAATCCCAGTCATGGTAAGGTCACAGTCCAAGTTGGTGGTGGAAGAGGGGGATAAACGGGCCCACTCCGAACTCATCCTCTAGGAATGGCTTCTAACCTGTAGGGCTGGGTCTGGCTCCCTGTTCTGGGTGTTGTGACTTTAGGTGTTAGGTTGCAACACCAAACAAGTTTGGCCTTCCATATCCATCTAAGGAGGGGCAGACATGTTAAACCTAAATGGTGCTATGATCAAATCGTCCAGGACACAACACCCAGAGCAGAGAGCCATCTCCACAGGAGCCACCCCTCTAGAGGTCTCATATATTATTATAATTCATGATTACCAAGAATACTGTGACTTCCAAAATCAGAACCTTACTAATACACATGCCTCATGGTAGCAGGCTGAGTGCTCACAGTAAGAGAGGCTTAAGATTTCATCTCTCCTGCAAGAAAACTGTGCTGCTTTTACAAGGAAGTAATGTTATTCAATGTAATTCACCTTGAAGGCCAAGAAACCTACTGCAAGGCAGGTAGACTTTTAAGGCTCCTGGATGAGATGTGGAACTAAATCATACAACATGGTAACTGGAGAAAACACAGTTCTGGTGAGCTCTCAAACACACAGCTTGGAATTTTTGTCAGCCAATCAGAATGCTACCAGACAAAGAAAAAACAAAAAGGGCTTGAGTTTGTTCTCTTTACCTTAAGCTCATCCGCATCATAGAAGTCTATGCGCACTGCAGGCACCATCCAGGTCTGGAAGAGAGTGGCCAAGATCTGTTTGGCAATCGCATCTGCAATGAGGTGGAAGTGAAGAGGGTTTCGCCTGGTATAAAAAGGGAGAGAGATACATCAGTTCAAAGGTTTCACCAATTATAAGCTAAGAATACCAAAATGATACAAAAGTTACCCAACTCTAGTACACTATAGCATGAAAACATATAGCACCCAGCACAACAGACTCCTAGTCCATGGCTGAGGCTCCTAGGTGCTACCACAATCTACACACATTAATTAGTAGTCACTGAAACACAGGGCCAGCTCTTCAGTAGAATGCTCATTGGTGTAGTTCTATTTACTTCAATAGAGTGATGCTAATTTACACCAGCTGAAGATCTGGCCTATAAAGTCCAATTTGGTCTTTTAAAGAAGAACAGTCCCCTTTTGGGGGCCTAAACTGACAAGGCGATTGTATTTACTCTTCTGGGTCCCCCTCGTGATCTCTCTATGTGATGAGAATATTTGCCTCTAAATAAACAGGAAGAAGAGCGGTTCAAAACATGGCAGTGTTGAGCCTGCATATATGTTTGATTAAGAACACACACTGGGTATGGTGACACTTGGCAGAATTTGATTTTTTTAAATTTCAAATGGAAAAAATATTTTTTCATCCCTTCATAGCCCTTTTCCCCCTGTCCCCATTCTTATTAGTTTTAACTTAATGTAAGTTTCTTCTGAGTTGCCAAGACAAGCACCCAGCTGTGGGGAAAGCTACCTGGCTTTTGGATGGCTGTTAGGGACTCATACTCCTCGTATTTGTATTTTGGGGTCTATTCTGTGCCTTGCCAGTGCTGCAGCCACCTCCCTACACAGGAGCAAATGGTGCCTGTGAGAGGTTGGGGAGCAGGGAGGACCATCCAGAGGGACAGGGAGGGGACAATAGAGGCACTTCATTTAAGCAACCACAATTTTGGCAGGCGTACAAAGGGGGTGCTCCCCAGTGCTACCATGGGTCACCTATGTCCCTACACACATCTGTTGCCTGCAGGCATCCTGTGTCAGAGGTTCAGCAGACATGCAGCGACCCCTCTGAAGCTCCACTGTCACAGAAGTGAGAGCGTTTTGGAGAGCCGAGACCTCTCTGCCAGCACCTCCCAATGGTGAGTGAAAGAGCAAATCACTGTCAGCAGGGCTAAATCAAATGCATCCAACCAGGATGAGTGAGTTGAAGGGTTTGATAAAGCTTACAGAATGCTTTCACTGGAACAGAAACTGTGACGTTACAAACGCCACAGTTAAATCACCATTCCTTGCTTCCCTCTTTGGGGAAGGGATAGCAACAGCCTGATCTTTATTCAACTTCTGTGGTAAGAGTATGGAGACCTGTCAGTAGAATTTAGCAATGATTTGTAGTAAGCAGGGGTACTGCATATTTATCCATACACTAGCAACTTCGCCATCAGCAAAGAAGGATGGGAATCTGTGCAAACCACTAAGAAGACAGATGGTCCATTTAGCTTTTAGTATCAGCACAACCTTCCTTTGATCCCCTGGGAGGCATAATGGAGTCCTATTTATGTGGAATTTATAAAGGTAAATGGGTGCAGTTGTCAAATGACATTTTTCATCCACAATGGAGAAACGCTTAATTTCAGCTGCTGGGAAAGATGATGTTTACTACTAAATTCTGGAGCATGAAGAAGAACTGGGGGAACCCAGGTGTGTTTGGGTCCAAGCATGTCCAAGACGGTAGATTTGATATAACTCAAAAGGTCAAATGTCTTCTCTTTCCCTATTCTCTGCCCCAGAGAACAATCTGTCACTTTGTATTGTCATTCCCTGTTTGCTCCAAGGAAGATCATTCAAGTTTTTCCTCAATGAGCACAGGCAAGAACAAGAGTGTGCAAATGTATCAAATGAACAGGATATGAAGGGGTAGCATGTGGTTCCAGAAGAAAAAGACAATTCTAGTGACATTAGGGGTCAGTAACAATTTTGTAGTGCCTCGGACATAAGCTTTCTGCATGTGGGGTTCAAGCCAACATTGACTGAAATCACTGGAGTCATTCAGTGGGGATGTGGACTATGCCAAATTTGGGGAGGTACAAAAAGTACAATTACCAGTATAACACGTAGATTTGCAACAAGACGGTGAAATAATTTCACAGTTCTACCACCACCCAATTTGATTCCAACAACATCAAAACCAGTTAAACAATAGCAGTTCCCATTGTGGAGGAACTGAGAGAATTTTAATCTCTAGCATGACCCAGGGCAGGGAGAGAAAGGAGTAGGAATTCAACTGTTTGCCAGCTACCGAGCAGTGGTGTAGTCACGGGTGGGCCTGAGTGGGCTATGGCCCACCCATTTCTTATCCAGGCCCACCCTTGCAGGCCAGGGTGTGAGGGCTGGCCCCATTCAGCCTGGTGCTCTGGCCAGGAAGTAGGGCTGGAGTGTGGGGGCGGTTACCTCCCCCCCATTGCCCGAACACCCAAAATTGGGGCTAACCCAGGTGGGTCCTTCTGACTATGCCACTGCTGCTATCTCATTAGCAAACCAAGGTGGCAACAGTAATTATGTCTATATCTACTTCATTAGCTCTGAACTAGAGAAGAGGATGACACCATGGGTGATCTACATTTCCCAGTAAGAGAAACCAGGTAGCATGCCAAGAGAATGTGGGAACAACAGAGATTAGGAAAAACATTTCTTTGGCACAGGAAAGGCAAAGCGAAATTTAGTACAAAAGCAGTACATTTTGGAACAGGCAAAGCAATATGTAAAAGTGTGTTGGCAAGTGTGAAAATTCCACAGGGTCATCAATCTCAGAAGCGGAAGTTGGTCTGACTCTGAACATATAATGTAGTGTTTGCAGATATCTCCCAGCTGCTTTTGTTGTGCAGCTTTTCGGGGCCATTAATTCATATAACTCAAATTGGAGAAGAAAAGAAGTATAAAGAAGAAACTGAGGAAAACAACAACAACAAAAGTTTTCATCTACTTTAAATCACAAACTAATAAAATTATACCAAATACTAATAGATGAAATAAAGCCATGAAAAGGAAAGTTATAATTCTTATAGAAATAAATTAATGTTTAGTGGCATTTCATACTCATTCAAATTGACCCAGAGTGTATCAAACTTAAATAGAAGTATGTGGATGACATTTTCTTTTGTTCAGCTCATCCTGGGAAAAAGGAGTAGCTGTACTCATACTAAAAAAATCTCTTTCAAAATAACAAATGGTCTGGTAGCACTTTAAAGACTAACAAACATGTAGATGGTATCATGAGCTTTTGTGGGCACAGCCACTTTTGTGGATTGTGACCATCTGAAGAAGTGGGCTGTGCCCATGAAAGTTGTGCCCACGAAAGTCTAGACCATTTGTTGTTTTTTCCTGTACAGACTAACTCGGCTACCCCCTGAAGCCTCTTTCAAAATATTAACTCACAGTGAAGATTCAGCTGGAAGCAAGGTATGTATTAGAGGCTAAATAGGGGCTTAACAATTATCTACCTACCTAATGAAGATCCCAGTGACCTGCCGACAGACAGCACTAAAGGGTATACTGACCAAAGGACGTCTTCGGTGAGGTGATTTAATTATGCAATCATTTAGGCCCAGATCTACAAACAGATTTAGGTCTCAGAAACAATCTATTTTGAGGTCTGTTCTGTGGGTTACGCAGGAGATAGGAGATCCTGATGCCTACAGTAAGGCAACAGCACATGCCCAGAAGCAGAAACGAAGGCACTTAAAAAATGTTTACGGCAACTCCATAGGTGCAGAGTGAGTTTAGGCACCTACAGGACTCAGTGGTAGCCAAGCAGCAGTTTGTGGATTGTGGTGCTACCTATAAAATAAGACTTCAACACTGAAGATCTTTTGTATGTAGGGACCTTACAGATCAGACAAAACTGAATAATTCAGAGCAACGACCACTCATTACTAAGAATCCCTTAAGAACATAACTGAACTGTGTCTAATAAATAATAATTGAGCTAGATTTAATAAGCAATAACCAACGCGGATATACTGAACATTGCTAGAGGTCATTCCAGCCAACGTTGAATCTAGTCATTAGTTTGTTTCCAATGGTGGCATTAAACTACTGGAGGTGGAAGTCTGTGTTGTGCGCACATGGATGTTTGAGGGAGGGAGCAACATCCAGACGCGCACTGAACTCCTTCTGGAATTCTACAGCCATTGTCCTAGCATTACTTGTGGGCAAGGCCTTTGACTGGAGACGATGTCTATACCCTTTCAAGGTCGATAGGCTATGGGTTTCCATGGAGTGTTCTTGAAAAGGCTTCGTAAAACTCTATGATAAAACCCAACTTCACTGTGAGGGTCAATGACTTGAACTCAGAATCCTTCTCCTCACCAGGGGGCATGAGGCAGAGGAGACCTCTTCCCTCTTCATTATTTGCCAATGTTATTGAACTACAAGCCGTGAGAATTGTGGATGACTCCACAGAAAGTAAAATTTCTTTAGACTCAGATGATGTTTTGATTTACCTTTTGGAATCCATGAAATCTTTTGGTCTTTTTTCCCCAATATGGAGAAGCAAATTGAAAAGACAGATATACAAATTGAAAAGACAGTCCATCACCCCATTCGATAGGGAGGGAAATTGGCTGGCATTCAAATACTTTTGACAGTATGTGGTTTGGAGGAATGTTTCTGTGGGGGAGCATCCACCTGTCAAAATGAGACTTCAGTTTCTTCCGATGGAGGGTAGGGAAAGATGGAGAGAGACATTTACAGTGAGTATGGATTCTGAAAATGTTTAAGTGGCAGCTGGAAACATTGGAAGCTGGTGGGGGTGCGATATTTAGGTGTATGGGAAAACGGGGGGAAAGAGCACAATGTGCTTTTTGGCAAGTTATGATGTTATTTTTGTCTTTATATCTGTATGTCTGTGCTGTCTTTCATAACAAATTCATCAGAGCAGGGACTGTCTTATGCTCTATCTTTCTAAAGCACATGGCATAAGGGACCTGAGTTTAGGCTAGAGATGTCAACATGTAGTCAACAACACAATTAACCGATAACTAGGTTTATCGGTTAATCTTGGAACTACACATGCTCACCTAACCAGCAAAGGCGGGGGAGGGGGAGCCAGTGTCCGTGTGGAGCTGGCTTTAAGCTGACCCCACACGAGTACTGGATCCGCCTGCTCCAACCCCGCACTGCTGTTTCTGATAGAGAGGCAGTATCATGGAGGGTGAGGGAAGCAGGTGGGAGCCCATATGCACAAGGAGCTGGATTTCAAGCCAGCTCCCAGTGTATGCTGGCTCCGCAGATTAGCCTGCCTCCCTGCCCCCACTGCTTCCGTGGGATGCAGAGCAGCCTCTGTCTGTGAGGATCTTGGACTCCCATGGACAGAGGCTACTGCCACCCCACACTGCTGTCTCTGATACAGAGGCAGCAGCACGAGGTGACAGGGGGCTCCTGGAGGAGGAGGGAGCGAGCAGGAGCATGCTGTCTGCCAACACTGTCCCCGGGTACTATCAGATAGTTGTGTAACTGCAAAGATTTCATGCGATTACACGATTATTCAATGACATGGTATCTAACATCCCTAGTTTAGGTACTACCAGGATGCACAATAAATAATGTCAGATTCTGTCCCTCATTCTTGTGTCAGATTCAGCAGACAGCCTTCTTGGGGGCTAATCCAAGTTTCTGGTATGAATGCCCCCAGGAGCCAGGACCATCACAAACCTTGCCACTTTCTGCTCCACCTTCTGCACAGTTTTCACCCTGCCTTCACTAACACACACATACAGCTGCATAGATATTTCACCACCCAAAAGAAATTCTTACTCCGAAACACAATTGCCCCCATCCTTCTATACCAGGGGCCCGGCCAAAAGCAAGAATAAAAGACAGGTTAATTGTATCACTATCGGAAGGTGCTCAGATACTACGATGATTGGGGAAGTATAAGAATTTGAATAAAATAGGACAAGAGAGACCTTAAACTATCCCTGGAGGAAGATTCCTTATAATACATCATAGAATTATTGGTTTGCAGCCCCCTGCCCAAAACAGAACCAATCCCAACTAAATCATCCCAGCCAGGGTTTTGTCAAGCCGGGACTTAAAAACCTCTAGGGATGGAAATTCCACCACCTCCCTAGGTAACCCATTCCAGTGCTTCACCACACTCCTAGTGAAATAGTTTTTCCTAATATCCAACCTAAACCTCCCCCACTGTAATTTGAGACCATTGCTTCTTGTTCTGCCATCTGTCACTACTGAGAACAGCCACTCTCCATCCTCTTTGGGATTTCCCTTCAGGAAGTTGAAGGCTGCTATCAAATCCCCCCTCATTCTTCTCTTCTGCAGACTAAACAAGCCCAGATCCCTCAGCCTCTCCTCGTAGGTCATGTGCTCCAGCCCCCCTAATCATTTTGGCTGTCCTCTGCTGGACACTCTCCAATACGTCCACATCCTTTCTGTAACAGAGAATATAAATTCTTCCCTAATTTTTAAACATGAACCCAAATTATGGCGAAATAGTCAATAACCTAGGAAGCATACACTATATATTTTGGAGAGTTTGTGCATCTATCTGTCTGTGTGTCCGTCCATCCATCTGGGAGTCCATTTGTTCAAGAACTCCTCCTAAACGGTAAGACTTAAGACGACCAAGCTTCACATGCAGCTTTCTCTTATCATAACTTAAAGCAAGGTCAGGGTCTGGCTGTGCCAGGACAATGGGATGTGCCTGGAATGTGATTGTTTCACATCAAATGGAAAGGGAGGGATATGAAAACAGGGACAGTTATACTCACGAATGAGCAGAGGGGCAGCAAGTACCCCACCCATAGGGAGCAACCACTGGCTAACAGCATGGCCCCACCACCTCTGGGGATCACACGAACGAACGTCCCCCTCCAATCCCAGATCGGCTCCAGGGAGAATCTGGCAGGTAGCCAAAGTGGCCCCATGTTATCCCCAGGGAGAAGCCTGCGGGTGGGCAGCACAGCCCACTACCCTGGGCTGGCCCCAGGCCAAGGCAAAGTTGGGTAAATCTTCTAGTATTTATATTTATATATATATATATATATATATATATAAAAATCACTTTCCCAAAATGATGAGAAGAAATTCCAATCAAGATTTTCAAAAATATGCACCTAAGTCTAAGCTCTCAAATCTATATGTAAACACCTACAAGAGACTCCAATTTTCAAAAGTGATAAACATCAAGAAGCATCAAGAGAAGCAAATACTTGAAACCAGGAATGTTGAGAATCAGAGTAAAGAATTAGACAACTAACTTTAGAGCTCCATTTTTGAAAAATCTCAGGGTCCAACTCTTCCATTTCAAAACATCCTCATCTTTTAATAGGCTTTTGACCTGCTTAAATGTAGGTGGCTCATTCTCTTTGGACTAGCTTCTGTCATAGGAGCTAAATATAAACATATGTAATTGAAAAAGGAAGTAGGCAGTCAGTCTCACTTCTCCTGCCTTCCTTCTGCACTTTTAGGTAGCACAATTGTTAGTCATCCAAAACAAAAACAAAACAGCTGCTTGACTGAATGATCCCCTTTCTATACCAGAGGCATTTGTATTTTTTATAAGCATAGAATGGTCAATTGTCCAACGTGGTTATTTAATAGAATATTAGGTTTGGAAGAAACCTTTGGAGGTCATCTAGTCCAGTGTTTCTCAACCTTTTTTTGCTCATGGACCCCTTCTGAGCCTCATTCATCATACACCTAGCAGTTAAGTTTGGGTGGCCCCCTCAGAAACTTACTGTGGCCCCCTAATGTTCCGTTTTTTTTTCCATGTGGCCCCCTAGAAGTAAGGTGTGGCCTCCTGGGGAGCCATATGGCCCACATTGAGAACCATTGATCTAGTCCAACTCCCTTCTCGAAGCAGGACCAGCCCCAGCAAACCAAGCCTAGCCTTAAAAACCTCTCAAAGATGGAGATTCTACCACCTCCCAAGGTAACCCAAAAGCTATACTTTATTAAGAGAAGCACGAAAAGAAGGCACTACTGTTAATATCTATAACAAATGGATACAAGAATTTCAAACAGAAATTATAACAGACATATGGGGCGGAGAGGGAGAAACAGTTCCAGTGCCCATATGACAAACTCTCTCTACCATAGAGTGAATTTCAATACAAAATCATTACAAATGTTCCATTACCTTCCAGATGCAGTATTGATTAAAAGCTTCCTGCTTCCCAAACTTTTGGAGAGTTTATAAAGAGGAAATATGAAAGAATAACCCCATATTTTTGTTTTACGCTGACATACAGGAACTTTGGAAATTAACTGACACTTGTATACTTTTATTTTTGTTTTTTTGCAAGTGATAGAGGTTGAGAGGAATTTACTGTTTTCTTCCTTAGTGTTCTATTTCTAGGATCACTGGAAAGGAAAGAAAGTTCTCAATTATAGACACACTTATAGCAGCTGGAAAACGTATCACACATTGAAACTGCTGCAGAACGAAATTCCTGTAAAAACAGGCTGACAAGTTTAAAATGTGAGAGACAAAGAATGACAGAGATCTTGAACTCTCAAATTAACTCCTTTACAGCTAAGTGGTCTCCCGGGTATATAGCTATTACTTTACATAAGTTTTAATTATCTTCCAGTATTGACTTAGAACTCCTACATAGAAATTAGATGTAACCCATTTTATTTAAACCAGAAATAGGGTGTGTTTTTTTTGTCTGTCTATACTGATTAGTTTCATTCTCATCGCTTTCATGTTATAATTTATGGCCCCAATTCTTCAGACACTTATGCATGTACTCAACTTTAAGCATGTGAATAGGTTCACTAAAGTAGGTGGAGCTACTTAAAGATAAATACATGTGTCATTACATAATTGTTCATGTGTTTGTATGAGGTGCACACAACTTGTGAAAGATCTAGTAAAGAGCGACTTTTAACAGTGCTCTAGGTAGTACAAGAATATTTATGGCAATAATCTTTGCATGTGATTTTGAGGTAAGGCATAACTTTACAATAATAAACATTAGGTAAAATTTCAAAAGCGCCTAAGTCTCATTTTCAAAAGTGATTCAGCACTTGGAAACCTAAATCTCACTGAAAGGCAGTAGCAACTAGGCTGCCAAATGTCTTTTGAAATGGGACGTAGGAGCTTTTGAAACATTTTCCCCACCAGCTGACACTCTGAAAATGTCTGATGGATTGGGTTAGTGCTTTTCACCTTGGGAAAACTCAGTTTAAATTTGGTTTAGATCTAGGTTGACCATACATCCTATATTGTCTGGGACAGCCCCTTTTTAAGCCCTTCCTTGGCCTTCCCAACTTTTTTGTGAAAGTGGGCATCTGTCCCATTTTCTCTTGACAAGAGATCATCAGCTGTCCAAAGCAAACTAGACAAATGCTCAGGGTTTGCCCCCAAAAGGAGTGAACTCTTGTGGGGCACAGAAGAACATGCAGGGCATGGAGGTGTTAAGAAGCAATTACAGCTCAGGAAGGGCTCAGGAAACTGGGTTGGGCCAGGCTGACCCTGGAAGGAGAGGGAGGACTCAGGCTGGCCCCACATGGGTGGATGGCAGTAGGGCATGAAACAGCCTCTGGGATGTCCCATTTTCTCTTTAGAAAAATACTCTCTACTTAGATCACAAGTGAAATAAATCTGATGGTCTCAGTCAAGCCCCTATTGAAAATTAATCCACATACTAAAGCACCCATATAATTTGGTATAATTAGCAATTCAGATGCCCAGGGCTAGAGAACAGGAGCATTGCAGGCCAGGATAAGAGGACACTGCAAGCTTTCCCCCCATGCAGATCAGTCAATGCATAGCCCACAAATTTTGTGTCAATCACATCAAACTGCATTACAAGCCATTGTGATTTTGTGATGTGAACGTATGTTTTCTGACTCAACTCCTTTTCACTGGGGAATGAAGTACAGTTTTGAGCCTGGTGTTCCTATGAGGAAGACTTCTGCTAATGCTACTACATCATGTACCTCCTTCTCTTCCCACTCCCTGGTGGTTGAATAGAAAAGTAGTTTCCAAACTGCTTGCCTCAGTATCTTCACTTGTATTCCATGATCTGTATGGGATGTTTAGAATCACAAACTTACTGTTTTAATCGATAGCAGAGAAAGACCTACAGAGAGCTTAACATGCTCAGTATGCAAAATTTTCTGCAAGTTCAAGCAGGGGAGAAGGGATAGCATGCTTCATCTTTAGAAGCTCCCGTAGACTACATTCGTTATGACCCAGCTCTCCAGCTGTTTTTTGTCTTTCTTTCCCGCACTCTAGCTCAAAGGTAGGGGGATATAATGAATATGTTAATGCACAGGAGGGAGGATGATTAGACTGACATGACATCCTTTTCTCAGAAAATTGCCACAGACTGTATAAGGCAGTCTAGGGACCTCTTTTGTATTAAAATACACAGTGACACTCCAGCTGAAGCATCCTTTAATTACTAAATTACAATGAAATGCCGATAAAAGCATGTGTGACATTCACATGAATGCCAGACAAACTCATTGCAATCAGTGCTATGACAACAAACACCAAATGGAATACAGTAGGAGGAGAGGGGACAAGAGTGCATACTTGAAAGGGGCCAAGGTCTCTAACAACAGGATGTGTTCTAGGGGCATTCTAGGCCACGGTAGAGATGTATTAGCAAAGCTGCCTGAGGGAAGCTGCACAGTGTCTGCCCACTGTATAACCAGCCCACTTTCTTGCAATCTGGTCCTTCAGTTGCACAGTACAATCCTGCAATTTCTCTTTGTTACTGGCAGTGCTAAATCCTCTGCCTGCTAGATTACATCTGTCTGAATTTCCATGATCAAAAGAATCCAAAAAGGTCTTTGACAATGGATGCTTGTACGTTTCACTTTTTCAAAGATATTTGAGTGTGTAAATAGTGATCATGAAAGTGAAGCACTAAAAATGTCAGTTTAAAGCCAGGTACAGAAGAGCTGACAACAAGCCCAAACCAAGCAACTTACAGACACTATAAGCTAACTCTGCTTAAAACAAGCCAATATTGGCTTGTTATAAGCAGACTTGATAATTCTGAGAGCAAGCAAGCTACCAGCCCATCTTTCACACACATACGGGCTGGCTTCTTCATTGCAATTCGCTTCCAACCTGCAATGCCTGCTTCTAGTCAGATCTCACCCTCTCATAGAAGACTGCTGACCCTGCTGAACTGTGTTGTGCACAAATAGGAACAGAAAGAGACAGCTTCAAAACAAATTTTCACTTGTGGTCTTCCACATTAGAGTTTGAACCTACAGCCATGAAATTATACTCACACCTTCTGAACTAACCTCTTGCACCCCTCTATTCAACTTGCATATTGCACTACAAAGATCTGTATCAACATTTCTCCATTTCTTTCTAGTCTAATCTAATCAAGCTAATCTTCAAAATGCATACCCATTTCCAAAATAGCATTGTTTATATACAGAATACAATGCAATGAACTCTGGATTAAATTTAAACTAATGACATACTGGGCTGCATTATTAAGAGCATTGCCAGCAGATCTAGGGAAGTGATTATCCCCCTTTATTTGGCACTGCTGAGGCCACATCTGTAGTACTGTATCCAATTCTGCCCCTACCCCTCATTACAGAAAGGATGTGGATGCATTGGAGAAAGTCCAAAGGAGGTTAACAAAAATGATTAGAGGACTTATGAGGAGAGGCTGAGATATTTGGGCTTGTTTAGTCTATAGAAGAGAAAAGCGATGGGAGATTTGAAAGAAGCCTTGAAGGGGGTTTCCAAAGAGGATGGAGAGAAGCTGTTCTCAGTGGTGACAGATAACAGAATGAGGAGCAACGGTCTCCAGTTGCAGTGGAGAGGTGTAGGTTGCCTATTAGGAAATCTATTTCACTAGGAGGGTAGTGAAGTACTGGAATGGGTTACACCTTGGGAGGTGGTGGAATCTCCGTCCCTAGAGGTTTTTAAGTCCCGGCTTGACGAAGTCCTGGTTGGGATGATTTAGTGGGGGGTTAGTCCTGCTTTTATAGCAAGGGGTGGGACTTGATGGGCTCCTTCAGGTCTCTTCCAACCCTGTGATTCTAATTTTCAGCTGAAAATATCTGATGTTTCTTTTGACCTCTCTCTACATTCCGAAAAAGTTTCTTCGGCTTTTGATGTGACCAAGGAAGTGTTACTGAGACACGGGGACTCTGCATAGATAGGCCTGGCCCCAGTTGATGTTTAGGGTGACAGACCCACCGCTGGCTTGTTCAGCAAAATGAGAAAGAAACCTTGCTGACCTTCCTGTCTCCTCTCCCTCCATATTGAACAATTTGGCTCCTAAGGAGAAGGGCTATTTCTATGGCGGATGGATCTGAGTATGTTTTGACTTGTGTGTTTCCACTAGCTAAAAATAAAACTAAAGCCGTTACCCTGCATCTCATTAGAAGAAAAAAACCCAGTTAGATGTAAGAGATGTGTAATTAGCATACTAGCAAAACCAGACCTAAACTGGACCATTTCTACTAATCACGACAAACCCTTTGGGAGCTGCTGTACTGCTAACCTTATGCCAGTCACACTCCTGAGTATGACGGACTCAGCCAGCAGAATGCATTAATTTTTTAAAACAGAAAATAGATGTTGCAGCTTAGTCATGGTGAGGATTATTTATAATGTTATTATCTTTCTATCACCGGACGGAATCAAATAAGTGATTTCTTCTAAAATAATAGTACAAGGATAAAAAAATCCCTACACTTTGTAGGGCAGCAGGAAACACACAGAACACTAAAGTCATCCCTAAATGAGGGAATGGAGTAGGAGAGAAAGTACAAAGTAACTGATCTTTGGGCAAAATGATCACAAATACACTGACAATAAATATTTAAAATAAAAAGCTAAGGATAAAGACAATAAATGCCCAGATTACATGAAAATATTTTGAAGTGTTAGTAAGGAACAGATAATGGTTTCAAAAATGTAAAAGATTTTAATGTTCACAAATCCATTTTGGAACTTCCTAAAGAACGTCTTTATTTCTGTTCTTTCTGTATATGATCATTTGCTGTGCTCATCTTGGAAAAGTGCAGTGGTCTGAATCACATGGTGTTGCCGTTAAGTCCTTCCAGGACTATTTATTCACAATGAGAATTTTTTTTGTTGTGTCCTGAATATTCCCCCCGCCCCCCCAGACACAAGCCAGGGCTTGTGTGAGCAGGAATCGGACTGGTGGGAGATAATATGCTGGAAGTATGCTCATCTGCAAGAGGTGAGGGTTCCAAATCTGTCTGGGCCAGCTGAGAACTATGAGTAATACCCTAGCTCTATCCTGCTTGATAGTGTGTTGTAGAAACAGGAAAAGTGGGAATGAGTGTAGTAGGGGTGCTTCCCACAATATGCTGAACGCATCCCCTAGAGAAAGGGGGCCTATAACCACCCTGTTGCAATAGTATGGGCAAACAGGTGTTTGTGTGGATGATAATTAGGTCCACTATTGGGAACCCTCCTCTTCTGGAAAAGGTGTGTCAAAATTGTGGAATCGATTTCCCACTTGTGATTCTGTGGAAAGTGTCTGCTGTGGCCGTCCGTGAGCACATTGCAACCTATCTCCCAGGCAAAGACAATCAGCCTTATATTTCATAGAATGCACCATTCCCACAGTCGCACTGCCTCCCAGAAGAGCTGGTAAGATCGGGCTCCGGTTGATATAGTACATTGCAGTGACATTGTCCATACGTTTTTGTGCGGTTTTGTTTTGAATCAGAGGGAGGAACTGTATACAAGCATTGTGGACTGCCATGAGTTCGAGCAGACTGATGTACTTGTTGACTTCTTCCTTGACCTATTGAGCTTGAAGAACACAGTTGCCCAAGTGGGCTTCCCAACCCAATAGCAAAGCATCCGTAGTGATTGTCAGTGATGCTGGAAGTTGATGGAAAGGGACCTCTTTGCACAAACTGTCGTGCAGGGTCCACCATGTGAGCATGGTCTTTATCTTGCCTGGCATGGTAAGGTATTTGTACACCGTTCTCAGCCACGCCTGAAGTGGCCTCAAGTGGAGGCAGGCATGTGGCACCACAAATGTGGCTATGGCCATGTGTCATAAGAGTCTGTTATTCAGAGTGAGAACCTTTGTTCTAGTAAGGATGCTGTTGCTATCTTGCAGTCTAGGTGTGCTCCTATAAATTCTAAAGTCTGTGTAGGAGTTAGTATGCACTTCACTAAGTTTATCTGGAGGCCCAGAGTGTCGAATAGTGCTCTGGTGGTTGTTACTGCCTGTTCTGTGTCACACACTGTGGCGCCTTTTAGCAGGCAATCATCGAGGTATGGAAATATGGTGATGCCCATTCTGAGTAAGTAGGTGGCCACTACTGCCAGGACCTTCAAGAAGACCCGTGGGGCTGTTGAGAGCCCAAAGGGTAACACTTTGTACTGGAAATGCAGGTTCCCTATCATGAATTGTAAGAATCTTCTGTGGGACAGGTATGTCGAAATATGAAAATAGGCATTCTGGAGGTTGAGGGTGGACAGCCAAACTCACTTTTCTAAGGCAGGAATAGTGGTGGTGAGGGTTACCATTTGAATTGTTGGGAAATGGTTGAGTTTGCAGAGATCTAAAATAGGTCTCCATCCTCCCATCTTCATGGGGGTGAGGAAGTAGTGGGAGTAAAATCCCTTACTCCTGTGTTCTGGTGGTACCTTTACTATGGCACCCACTTGTAGCAGGTGTTGTGCCTCTCAGACGAGCACATACCTGTGAGAGGGGTCCCTGAAGAAGGATGGAGAAGGGGGATGGTTAGAAATGGAATGCAGTAACTCATTTTCATGATTTCCAGCATCCACTTCTGGATGATGATGGTACGCCAAGCTGAATAGAATGCAGTTAGTCTGCTGCCAAATGTTGTAGAGGGTTTGGATTGCTGCCCTGGAAACATTGGGGCCGTCAGACCCTCAACCAGGCCTTCAAAATGCCTTTCAGTATGTTGAAGGTTGTTGAGCTATTGTCTGCTCAGCGGACTGCCTGTGCTTGGTTTGGCTTGGCTGATACCTATTGTCATAATGCCTTGGCTGCTGGTTGAATGATGTTGGTTTGTATCTTTCTGTGAATGCCCTTCCCTTTTTTCTTTTTGTAACAGGTAAATGAATGCCAAGTGTTTTTAATGTGGCTCATGAGTCTTTTAATGTGTGGAGTGAGGTGTTTGTGGATTCTGCGAAGAATTTGGTCCCTTCAAATGACAAGTCTTCAACTGTGGCTTGGACTTCTCTCAGGAAACCTGAAAGTTGGAGCCATGATACATGCCTCATGACGATTTGCTTAGGAGAGAGACCTTGATGCCATGTCCACCAAATCTATAGCGGCCTGAAGAGCCGTTCTGGAGATTAATGGTCCCTCATTGATGTCTGCTTTAAACTGTTCTCTTTTGTTGTCAGAGAGAAACTCAAAGGATGTAAGCTGATCAAATACATGGTGTGTATATTTCGCGAGGAGTGAGGAATAGTTTGAGATTCTGAGGTGAAGGCTGTTTGATGAATATGACTTTCTGCCCATTAGATCTAATCACTTCCAGTCTCTGTCATAAGGGACTGTCCAGGTAGCCTGCTGTTTTCTTCTCTGATTGACAGCATCCACCACCAAAGTATTTGGGGTTGGGTGTTGTCATGATCATGAGGGTTAGCCAGCAGCCTGGGGACTAAAGAGTTAACTATACCTAACTCAGGTAGATTCAGCCAATAGGAATGTAGGTAGGAATCTCAAACTCAGACAAAGGCATTTTTGGGTTTCCTTCCTTTGTCTCTGGGAGTTTCTCTCCAGCTATTGAAGGGAACAGGATGTCTCCCTCTAAGAAAATACTCTTCACAGTCTGTAAGTAGGAAAAAGTTTAGATGAATCCGTTAGGTTTTATTGTTTTATGGTTTGGGAAATGGGATCTGGTCTGTGCATTTAAAAATGGGTTTTGTTCTTCTTTGTAACTCAGCTCCTGGCCCATGGTAAATTTCTCCTCCATGAGTATATTATTTTGTTACTGTTCCATCTACTCATTATGCTTGCAACAGGAATATTGTGGTGATGATAAAAGTTCTTTCTCTTTTCTTTTTATTAACCTGGTAATGGTTAATTTTGTGTGTCCTGGTTTGAACTGTAGGGGTGAGATTTCCCAAGTAGTCTCTCCCTGGTTGCTTTATTAATATTTGGGTGGTGGCAGTGGAGATTTTATCCCCAAAATCTAGATTGTTGAGATTTTGGGGGGAAATTTTATACCAAAACCTGGTAGATAAGGTTTTGGGGTACTTTTGCTGGCCCCCACTTCTGCATTTATCATGCCAGAGTGGGGAAGAAGCCATGACAGGTGTTAAAAAAGGAAGTCGGCCTCTTTTGGGGTGACATAATATTTATGGTCCGACCTCTTACATGTCAGAAAAATCGTAGCTGGCATTTGCCAAATAGTTTTTGTTGGGTCCACGAGGGCTTCGTTTATGGGGATAGCCAGCCTGGCATGAGAAGAGGCATGCAGTATATTCGTCAGCTTATGCTAAGTCTCAGACATAGCTGACAGGGGTATCTCTAGATTGCCTGCAAATCTTTTAAACATTTCTTGGAACAATTTGAAGTTTGGAGGCGGAGGAACAATTGTGAATGATGAAACAATGAGACAATGATGAAATGTGGGTGGGTGGGGGTGAGTCAGGTGTCTGATCTTCACCCGTCATGTCTACCTCCTCTTTTTCCTCAGACAAGATGGAATGAGCAGAAGACTGGGCCGTAGAGACCTGGGGTCTAGGAGTTGGTGGTAGCTGTTGTGGCTGCTGTGTTCTATATCCTGCCCAAAGGTCCCAGTACAGCCAGTTAGGATGGATGGGTGGCAGGAGCCATTGAGGTTGTTGCCACTGCTAAATCTGTTGCATGGGCTTGGGTGAGGAGTGTCTGGGTATGCATCTGAACTGTATCATCATCATCGTTGTCATTGTCACTCAATAGAGGTGGTGCTGAAGCTGGCATGGTAGAGAGGCTAAATCTTGATTTATCCAGGGTGCTGTCGGTACTGAATAGTGGCATTCCCGGTACTGAAGAGACTATTAGCTTCGCTGACTTGATGAATTGTGGTACGGGTGGAGGCAGGAGTGGAATGGGCACCACTGGAATCTGCACCATTGGTGCTGGCAGTCTGGGTTGCAGCGGTACGAGCTGTTTCGTATGAGCTGCCAGTGACGAGTATTTGGTTAGCAGGGGGCCCTGTGGGAGGCAGCACTGTGGCGCTCAGTGCTGAGGTTAAACGTGCTCTTGTCAGTGCCGTGGTCGACACCAATGGCATTCTTGCCGGTGCCAAAGTGGAGCCTTTTTATTTTTATTTTTTCAATGGATACCTATTTTGTTGGTACTTTGGTGGAGGAAGGGTGGGCCTTCTCCTTGGGGTCTCATCTTGTATTGGTGCCAGCCCCATTCCCTGCCTGCTCTTCTGGCACTCAGATTGTATCGGTGCAGGGGCAGACTTTTTATTGAGAGAGCGCTTCCTCAAGGGGGACTCAGTTCCTGAGGAAGAATGGGACCTCTTTCCAGGTACTTGGGCCCTTTCCTGGTCTTTTGGGCTCGACTTAATGGGAATCCCTCTCTCAGATGCCGCCCCTGGGATGGATGCCTGGGGAGGAGGGCATGCTATGCTCACGGTCTGAGGCAGGTCGAGTGGTCTTCTCCAGCTGTATCATTTTTAGATGGAGTTCTCTGGCTTTTCTCATTCTTGTGAGTTTCCTGCAATAAGGGCACTGATCTGTAGAGTGCTCCTCACCCAAGCAGCAGACATACTCAGAGGGCCTGTCCGATATGGGAATGGATAGTCTGCATCCCGTACACTGCTTAAATCCCGGTGAGCCAGGCATGTCCCAGTAAAAGAACAACTTAGGGAAGTTTCTGCCAATTGGTGCTGCAACAATGAACTATCTATAGACTATACTACTTAAACTTGAACCAGAGAAAACAGAAACCCAGAAAAAAAGGCTTTTTTTTTTTTTTTAAAGAAAAAAGAAACTAACAACTATGGTAATAAAGCTAAGTATTAACTATTAACTCATTAGCTAAGAATGAGGGTGACTGCTAAGCTGCGACCAAAGCCAGTGGTGGTATAGAAGGAACCAAAGAGACAGTTGACTTCGCATGCACGATAGCTGTTTCAAATGTCACGCGCCGGCGTCCTGTGTCTGCAGCCAATCCATGGGCCCTACTACCGAAAGTCTCTGAGTAGAGCTGCATTGGTGCTCAAGCACCCAAGGTGGAGCACGCACAGGGACACTCCTTGAAGAAGTAGTTGCAGCAGCTCAGAGAGCTACACGGGCTAGCTCTCCCAACCCGGAATCCTGGGTACATACTAGAGCAGCCAGTGTCCATGATCTAGCATTTAATCTATCTAGACCAAAAGCTTAATCAAATATTTCTACATGTGCTGCAGTCATATCCATAACTGCAATCAGTACAGTTATAGGGTCACATTTTGATACCCTTGCTCACACTCAGTAGTCCATAAATGGTCTCATTGGACCTGATCCTTCACTGCCTTGCACTTTATGCAGTCATTTACAAGTAGGACTCAAACACCACCCATCTGATTTAGGAGTAGGGATGAGAAAGGTTGACCGGCAAGCATCACCCATTAAGGATAATGTGGGCAATAGTTTTTGAAAGGGGGCCACTTCACAAATTTCTAAAGCGGCCATGGGCTGTCCTGGAAGAGGGTGGGGCCAGAAGCCTTCCTGTGCTCCTCCACCCACAGACCCTGATTGGCCTGGGGGAGGGGGAGAGCATGAAATCTTTGCCCCCTCATCCCCCAGTGCCTAGAAAGAACCACCAGCTGTTTTGAACAGCTGAAGGTTCCCTCTGGTGCCATGCACGCCTGGCGGGGAAAGGAGACTTAACGCGCTCCCCTGTCCCAAGGTCTGGGGGGAGGAGGGAGCAGCAGGGCAGCAGCTGGCTGGATCAACTGGCTTGGCAGGCTGAATCTGGCCCTTGGAGGCTGTCTTGTGCAGCACAGGGATAAGTGATTTGGGTGCAGGAGGGCCTGAGAGGTCTGGGAGGGATTTTAGGTGAAGGAGGCAGTTGTAATCTGGGGCACAGGATTGGGGTACAGACAGAGATGTGGGTTGTGACCTAGGGCAGGGGACTGTGGTGCATGGGTTTGGGTTGTGACCTAGGGCAGGAGGGCATGGTGATCTGGGGCAGGAGGTTGGAGTGCAGAGACTGGGAGGGGATAGAGGCTCGTGAGGGGGGCAGAGGAAGGCTCTGGCTGGGAGACACTTACCTGGCTGACTCCTGGCCAGCAGCCCAACATGTTTCTCAGGCAAGAGCCTGCCCTGCCCCTGCATAGGCTGCAGGGCCATGTGTTCTATGAATAAGAGCCTGAGAAGAGGGGGGAATGGTGCTTCACACGCTGCTTGTTCTTCAGGATAGTGCTGAGGGCAGGAGCAGCATTCCCTGCTGTTAAGAGTTTGTGGAACACAAACCGCCCACCAGTCACCTTTCTGAGTGGCGTGCAGGGGAGGGGCAAGCAGGGGAGTCTGCTTGAGACTCCCTGCTGCATCTGCAGGCCAGATCTGGTAGCTTGGTGGGCCAGATCCTGCAGAGAGTGTTTTGCTGAGGCCTAATCTAGCCCTTGGTGAGTATACCGTGCATGGTAACAGGTTTACTTTGTAAAAATATGGTGTAAACTGCAGGCCCGGACAACATAATACCAATGTCCGTGTATAAATCTCAAATTCCTATCTATACTTGTGCCATAAACTATTATACCTAGGCCTAATGAGTATTACATTAATATTTTACATCACTCAAGTGTGCCAGGTATTTTATAGTACAGAGAGACAGTCTGTGTGCTCGCATAATGTATTGGGTGTATCTGACTGGGCCACTGATTAATGAGGCCACTTTAGAAGTCTGCATGAAGATAGAATTATAAACTATTCCTGGAACAGTAGCACCCAACCTGCCTTCCTTCCAAACAGGAGCATTTGCAGTAGCCTGGTCTCCCCCAAAGTGACAGTTTAGAAAGAGCAAGTGCTTATTTTATTGGAATCAGACACATGACATAAAAGATGAGAAAGTCAATTTTACCTGTGAAACAAGACCGATTTGACAAGTGTGACGACATCCCGACTGGCATTGTACCCAGCACAAACAATGGCAACATGGATTGTCTGAGGGAGAAAAGGAAACAAATAAAGTCTTCTTTTTATTTTGCGTTTTATCATTCATTAAAGAGCAAACCGACATGCCGGGCTATATTTATTGCCACAATTGTTAGAGACTGGAGTGGGTGGTCTGCAGCTGTTTGCAGCCCACTTGAGGCAGTTTTGTTAAAAACATTTTAATTGAGTTATAACACCATCATCATTCCAAAGTCATTACTGCTGCTAAATTACATCTGATGTGGGAAAGGCATTGTATTTATCATCTGTGTGAGGAGAGAGAGAGAGTGAGAGAGTGAGCATTACGTTACATATTTATACATGCACACACAGTTTCCAGGTATACTATTAAAGGTGTACAAATATGCACAGATATTCTAAACACTGTTTTATCTTCTGTACTGAGATCTGCAAGTGTATAGAGATCCATTATAAGCAGACATGTTCCAGAAATTTAAATGATCTAAAAATTAAATATGATTATTTTAGCTTTTAATCTGAGGATGAGCAAGGATGGAGTAAGACTCCAAGAATGGGATACTGGAATAGTTTTAACACTTCTGCCCACTCTCCTTTGAATCTGTGGCAGAAGTTTGGCAAGTTCTTCTATTATCTCAAGGAAGGGTAAGGAAAGTTAAAAAGGTGCTATTAATTCTCAGTAATAATTATTAACATGAACATCATTCATTTACCCTGATGTGAATGGTTCACAGTAAATCAGTGCCATTGCTTTGGGAAAATAGAAAATTAACCTTTACAGATTTTGATTTGATCTTCCCTTTTTGGGAAAAAAAAAAAAAAAAAAAAAAAAAAAAACCTGAATCAAGAAGCCAAAGAGAACTGTAGGAATGTCTCACTGGCTTCCCTTTGAAGCTTGGCTAGCTAGTTTCTGACTCAGACAGCTCTCACTTTCTGAAGGGAGCTCCTGAGGCAAAGAGCAAATAGGAATTTTCACGCATAGGGTATGTCTGCACTACCAAGTTTTGCTGATAAAACTTATGTCCATAGCCAAAAGCTGAAAAACCAAAAATCACCAGAGGATGTGCACACTTCCTTCCTCTGTCGACAGATCATGTCCACACTGGGGGCACCAGCGTGAGCAATGCACTGTGAGTGTATGTCCCACAGTGCAGTGTTGTGTGAAGGCAGAGCTCATCCTTGCCCATCTTGGGATTCCCTCCAAATTCTCCCATAGGTTCCTCCACTGCTGGGAGAGGCAACAGGAGTATCTCTGAGCTCTCTGTGCTGAGGAATGCCAAAGCAGCCAGCAGCTTGTCCCCCTCCCTCTGTGTTTCTAGTGCAGGGCAGAACAGAAGCACTCCAATGATTTACTCTGTTCCCCAAACAAAGAGCACACACAGCTGTCAGATACTTACCAGAACTTTGAAAGGGGAAGAGCACGTGCCTGAAGAGCAACAGAGATCAAAACACTGAGTATAACAATTTGCCTATCACTTTATGGAGTTCTAAGCCCTTACTGTCAGTTAAAATCATGTTTAAAAGTCTCAGAGGGGTAGTCGTGTTAGTCTGTAACTGAAAAAAATTAAAAAACTTACCCATGAAAGCTCATGATAGAGACTATGTTTTTTTTGTTAGTCTCTAGGGTGCTGCAGGACCATTTGTTGTTTTTAAAGTTTTTTCACTTAAAATCATGTTAGCAGACTGGCTTTATACACAGCTTAAATTCTACTTCCTTCTGGTGATTGCAGACCAAGTAAAATAATTCTGAAGCCATGCTGTAGACTGGACTTAGACACAATATTGTTTGCAAGCACAGTTTTGCCTGGTCTGTCCTAACCAGAAAAATCAGGTTCTAAACAGTGCTACCATGAGCCTTTCCTGTCTCTAACCAGCCTTTTCTAAGCAAGCCAGTTGAGAAGTTACCAAAAACTGTGCCTCATGCCATCTGTCAGCTGCCAATGCCCTAGATCCTCCTCTTACAGGCTTCTGGCCACAGCATAATAGAGAGATGCTACTTGTTGCTCTGTTGAATGATCTCCTCCTGCCCAGAGGCAAGGGAAACACATCCATATGCCTCCTGCTGGACCTCTCTGCAGTACCTGATACTATTGATCACCAGATGCTCCCGTCTTGCCTCCAAGGTGCTGCGGGAATGAACAAAAATGCTCTGAAATGTTTCAGAGGGTTATTGTGGACAGCTGGTCCCTTAACTTCCAAAATCTTCACATGCAGTATGCTGCACGGCTCAGTCCTCTCCCCCCTATTATTCGACATATGTATGAAGTCCCTGAGAAAGCTGGTGAGACAAGATAGGCTGCATCACTGGCAATACACAGATTCCACCTTATTAGCTCAAAGGCAAAACAGCACCATCAACCAGCTTTCTTTACAGCTATCCATATTCTGCACCTTGATGAAGTGCAGTTCAAATAGAGGCAAGACTGAGCAATAATGGTAAGATGAGAACCCCCTCTTATCTATGAAGTCCCTCACTACCAGGGCCATCTCCCTTTGATTACTAAATTGGCCAGCAGTCTCAGATACTTTCGGAATTCCTCAGGGCATGTCTAGACTACCCGTAGATTCCAAAAGATATGCAAATTTGGCGCAGATTTGCATATCTTTTTCTGATCTCTTTTTTGGAAGAGGTTTTTTTCGTGGAAAAAAAGCAGTCTAGATGGGGTTCCTCCCTTTTCAAAAGAACCCTTATTCCTCAAAAAGTGAGGTTTAGAGGGTTCT
This sequence comes from Pelodiscus sinensis, assembly GCF_049634645.1. NCBI lineage: Eukaryota > Metazoa > Chordata > Testudines > Trionychidae > Pelodiscus > Pelodiscus sinensis. The sequence continues at coordinate 95,154,859 of NC_134711.1, read as the reverse complement.
TTTGAAAAAGGAGGGGTTTTGTGCGAAAAACCCCAGCTAGAGTGCTTTAAAAAAAATCTCTTCCAAAAAAGGGATCAGAAGAAGATATGCAAATTGGCATATCTTCTTTTGGAAGCCGAGGGTAGTCTAGACGTGCCCTCAGTGCTTCTATCTCAAGTGGCTAGAAGAGTCTGTCCCTCCTATCAGATCCACACCTGGTCACACTGATTCGTGCACTGTGACGTCCAGATCAATGGTCTTCAAGACAAGGTACAGGACCAAGTCACTTGCCTAGCATAAGACAGTGAAGATGCCTTGGAGAAGGACAAGAAAGTTGGTACTATCCTTGTGGACTTGTCAGCTGCCTATGACACTGTCTGGCATTGGGTGCTGACAGTCAAATAGGTGTACTACTTCACGGAAGTGATAAAGATTTGGACTTTCATCTTACAAGCAGGAGACAAAGTTAGCAAACGTAGGCATCTTTGTAATGAATTCCCACAAGAACGTGTTCTAGCGCCTCTTCTTTTTAACATATGTGCTTATGACCTACCAACAACTAAGAGTGATAAGAACGTATATGTGGATGATATCTGTCTCATTGACATCGATAACACTCTATATGATATTAAAGGTTGCTCAGCCAGGATATGAATGCTCCAGTTACTTCCTTTTTCAGTGAAGACTTATATTAACTGAGTCTAAGACTATGGCCTCAATTTCATCGGAACGATCCCCTCACAAATCAACCCCTTACAGTCTGTGTTGAGGATCGCTGTCAAGAGGGCCCCCACCTTGCTGTATGAAAATTGGCTTATGAACATGAATATGCATAACACAAAGACATGTTAGGCAAAATGCATCATGTAACATATTTTAAAGTCACAATCTGCTGAATGTATATGCTATATTTTTGTACATGTATCATTCTTGTATGTGAAGTTAGAAATATGAAGTCTTGATCTGTTTATAGTTTTAAATGTGTTAATGGTGCCATAATTGATACTCCAGAAATTTAATGGCCTAGTGCTCAAGGTAACAATCCATCAATGTGTTTTTTCCCCCCTGTAAGCCTGGATTATGGTTGGTCATGCTAAGACATATGGTCAAGCCCCCTAATGTTGGAATCCATTTTGGATTTTGTACTTTTTCACTCAAGGTAAGGGAAATTTGAACTGAAAACTAAGAATTCCTGTCTTGGGCAAAGGGCACATAAAAGTGGGAAGCCAACAATAGTGAGAGTATCCAGATGTCAGGAGACCCTCCTCCCCTCACTTATTATTCAAGATGCTAGCTGGAAACATCTGGAAACCATGAGAGTAAGAATTTGCATGTAACGAGAGTCTTAGTGTGTTAAGATTAGCTGCTGCGTTGCTTGCCATCACATATCTCCTACTTTTTATGCTTAATGAAAACACTTGTGTTTATGATCAATCCCAGTATAAATAAATTGTTGGGGGGGGACGGGGACGCAACCATTGTGCATGTCTCTCTTTCACTGATAAAGGGACCTGACCTTATGAGCTTTCTCTGAGTAAAACCTAATAGAGTTAGCCAGATTTATTTGAGGTTTTGGTCCTCTTTGGGTACTGTCAATGGCCTTAAACCTGAGTCCTCCCAGAGCTGAGCTGGATCAGTGTCTAAGTTGCTCTGCTGGGGGGGTTGTTACCCAACTCTGCCTTGGCTGGAAGAGACCAGAGCTTCTGTCCCAAGAGGACAGGGTGGTGTGGCACCCCAGAGGTCAGATAGGCAGGATCAGTGGCAGGATCAGCACACTTACCCCAACTAACTTTGCAACATTCTTTAGCAGTGGCCATTCATGCACTCATGTCCAGTATTATCAGTCAAACATCCATAAATAAACAAAGGCATATCGAGGAAGACAGATATGTCATCACAGAATGAAATCCACTGTGGGACAGAGAGGCAGGCATGCTGACAAAGCTCCTGGACTTAATTTTAACAAGCTGGTTACAGGGACAGTCCAAGTGGCAGCCACAATGCAGAAATATGACTTAGACTCGGGTGTCCAATAAGACGGGGATTAGCCCCTGGTAAATACAGCAGCAGCAGCCCACCAGGGGCTAACACTGGCAAGCCACATCCAGACTGCAGGCCAGTTATCGTCCACCACTAGCTTAACTACGTCATCTTTGTGACTATAGGGCAGCAATGCAGATGGTCAAACATGGCAAACATGGCAGAGCAGTGCACAGTTAGAAGATTGGAAGGTGAAGTGCAACACCTGGCTACCTCTGATGATAATTAGGATATTGACTGTGGTGCATATGGCAATGACTTCCAGGCTCAGTTCTGTAACTCTGTTCTAAGAGTGAAGTCACATACCCTGAGAAAGCTCCAGCTGTCACGAAATGTAGCAGACCATCTCCACAAAGACACCTTCACAGTGCTCTGCTCTCGGCACATTCACATGCATGTTCATTCACATTCACATGCATGTTCATTCACATTCACATTCAATGCTAAATCCACTCAAATCCATTGTCTGAATATTTAGAAGCCTTCCGTGGCATTGCCCATAGCCACTTAACAGTGTCTCCTTCTTTGCAGTCACTCCCCCCAGCAACTACAGTACATTGACAACTACATTCTGCCACAGCAATAAATCGGTTCGCTAGTAGTGCCAGGTCTGTGAATGCAAGGCATTGAACTTTCACAAGCTACGGCTCCAATTCATGCAAGCATGAGATGAGAATGACCACTTGATCAGACCTATGTTACTGAGCTTCCCTTCTCACACATGCAATTCATCATCCACACAATTCCCTGCTGACTCTCACCTAAACTGGCTCCTAAGAGAAGGGTGTGTAAAGACATTACTCTCCCCTCAGAAAAGGTCCTCGTCTGCGAGCTCCTGTTTCTCTGCGCTTCCCAGGTTCGACATGACCTCGTCAGAAAAGCTATGCCAGCCCACAGGACACATAAGCTATAAATGTTAACTATCATCAGCTACCTCAATGAAGATTATCACCCGGGCCATATGTTATCCGAGAATAACATTTTAATCACATTTAATTGCCTTTTCAAATGTTTCATAATTATTGAAACTACCCCAAATGGAGAGTTATTAAATGTTTCAAGAACTGAAAAGCTCTTGATGGTGACCTCAGTCTATCATCAGCACTTTTATTCTCCTACATTGTTCTATACTTGCCCCTTCTTTTGTACTGCTTCCCAGTCCCTTCCCCACTCTACACTCCAAATCTTGCTTCAGGCACTCTTAGGTCAGCGAACGCAGAAAGATTCAATTAATACCTGCAAATTTCCAAAGACTGAGAGTGGGGTGTGTGTGGGGAGTGAGCATGTATGTGTACTGTTCGTTTCTCTCTCTCTCTCTCTCTCTCTCTCTCTCTCTCTCTCTCTCTCTCCCTCCCACCCACCCACCCACCCACCCACCCAACCTGGCATCTCCAGTAATAGCATAAACAATGAAACCCCTGGCAAATCTGATAACAGAGAAGTTAAAATTAAACTTCCATTGCTGTCACTGAATTATAATGTGAATTCCTTAAGAAGAAGGAAAAGCTATTTTGTTATCAATATTGTATGTGATTAGATAGGGGCACCGTATGCACAGTGAGGTTTCATGTTTTATATAACCATTCCCTCCAGCTAAATCCCACAGAAGTACATGTATTTTTGGAAGGCCACTTTAAAAAAAAAAGAAAAGAAAATAGTTTAACAGCTATTCACTTGTCCTAAATTGGCTAGGGGTATTGAGGCTAGAGCTCAGCTAACCGGTACTTGACTAAGAATAAAAAGCAAGGTCAAATGTATTTACTTAGGGCCTTGTCCTCCTACTATTAAATTCTATTGCAAACTTCTCCTTACACTAAAAGCAAGATGAGATCCTCATTGGTAGGAGAAAAAAGTCTGACTCCCAATCTTTAGCCCCAGTATTACATTTTTTGATTGTCAGGAAAAAAGCTCAGTGCTGGAAAAAAGTGTTTTGTTTTTAAGAAAGGCATCAAATTTGTCAACTGAATAGACAGCAGGCCTAATATTATTTGAAGATATAATTAGGACTAATTTTTGCCCCTTAATCATAGTATATTTTACCCCAAACAAGGTAAGAGGCATCAGATTAAACATACTTTTTTTAACAAGGGTGGAAAATCTATTTTTGAATCTCTGGGTCCTTCCAGTTTGGCTTCATTTTGAACTAATCCTCACACTGGTTTTCCATTTTACACCTGCAAATTTATGGGTGCATGATGACATCACTTAGAAGTCCTGCTACCTGATTTGCTGACACAATCAAATAGTTGAATGTCTAAATGGCAACTGATGCACCTGCAAATATACAGGCAATAAAACAGACTAGCCAAAAAAACAGCCCCTCCCCCCAAGCCCATGGCATTGGCCACATCTGTCCTACAAGAATATGCAGCAGCTAATTGCTGAGATTCACATATGGCTCTGCATCAGCTGTCACTAGATACTCCATTGATAGGCAATTCAGAAAAAAAACATATAGATTAGACAGCAGCAATCCAATGAATAGAAACTCAGGCTATGCCTACACTGGCAAGGTTTGGTGACAAAAGTGCTGACAACATGCAAAAGTTGCCAGAAGTGAAAACTGGTGTCACTGTTTTTTCTGCCTTCCACTGTTGACATTTCACAGCACTGTGGTGTCAGTTAGAGCAAAGAATGTGTGTAAGCATCCCACAGTGCACTGTTGTAGGAAGGCAGAGCTTATTCCAGCCCTTCTTGGGATTCCCTCGTAGCTCTGTGAGCTCTCGGTGCTGAGGAATGTCAAAGCAGCACAGCAGTCTCTCCAGACCTCTCCCTGCATCAGCAGGCTGCCTGCAACTGTGTTCCCAGTGCAGAGCAGAAAAGCAGCATTCCAAAGACTTGCTCTTTGTTCCCCAAGCAAAGCACCTCACTCAGCTGGCGTACTTCCTAGAGCTTTAAAAGGAGAGGGTTGCCTATCTGCAGGGCAGCAGAGATCACAAAACACTGAGCAGAGCCATCAAGGCAGGCATTGTGGGATACTGGAAGAAACTAGTTCTCTTGACAAAACAAACAGCAGAATCCACACTGGCTTTGTCGACAATAAAAGGAAGGGAAAAGACAAAAGTCTCTCGCAGGGCTGGAAGTTTTTGTTGCCAAAAACTGGGTGTTGTTCCTGACAAAAATAGCACCGAAGTGTAAACACTCTCCCTGTTTTGTCGCCAAAAGGCAGTTTTTGGTGACAAAAGGTGCCTGTGTAGACAAGCCCTCAGAGTTCTGCTGACAAAAGAGCTACTGCACAAATAAGCAAATAAGGTTTTAAAAAGCAATGTTTTCAGCTCTTTGGAAAGGGGGCCAGATTCACAGATGATTTATATGAGTATTGCTATAGTGCAGTCAGTACAGTAGGCCAGTTTACACCAAAATCTGGACTATGAGAGTCTAAAACAAGACATCAGACAAATAATAACAGACACCAACATCAAGAAGAAAATCAAATAGTTTCAAGGGGACAAAAGCAAAGTATAATGTAAAACAATTTAGAATTTGCTGCACAACATCAGAAGCACAATACTTGGTTGAATTAACCGCCCACCCTCACCCATGCACTGCTTCTGGTAAGGCTTTTTTGGTTTTACCTCACACTTCTCCACTGCTGGCTGCTGCCCGCACTCTGAGCTGTTCCCTGCCACGATGCCAGCCCGCAGGCTCTCACTGTCTCCAGTTCCCTCCTCCATGGAGTAGGTTTTGGAGTGATTGCCACGGCGATGCGTTGGGCTCCGGCTCTGTGCCAAGCTGAGTTGTTTGCGGAGCACACGGTTCTCCTCCTCCACCTCCCGCATGCGTATCTCCAAGCTCTCCCGCTCCCGCTGGTTTGAGGCTGTGTAATGAGAGCTATGGGCCTGAGATTCGATTGGTGACAACGACACTGCCTTCCCATCTAAGGGATGGAAAACAATATCTGGATGAGAGCAGGATTAACATTTTGTATGTGCTTTATATATAAAAAAAATCCCAGACATTTATTTTAAATCAATCTACATCTTATATAGACTAAAATCCCAATTTCAAGACAGCACTTAAGCATGTGATTAACTTTGGGCAAGTGATTCAGCCCTACGGATTTCAAGTCCCATTAACTTCAAGGGAACTTAAGTACATGCGTAAAGATGAGCATATTTGTCTGGGACAGGGACCTTTGCCAGAATCAGGCCCTGAACTGGAAGACAATGAGGAACACGAGGATTTAATATAATGACAATCGATGTGTTGTTAGAGGAAATGACAACTGACATGCAGTGGGGGAAGAATTTTTTTTTAAATGCATGAGACAGAGTTTTTTTCCCATTTCTCCCTCCCTCACCCCAAATTGCAACATTTCCAGTGTCAAATCGTGCCAAAAATTGACCCTGAATGATTTCATGTGTGACAGAGTGATTTACATCACTCAGGAGAGACCTAAGACACATGAACAGGAAAGTATAATTACATATAATATACCCAAGAGAGGATCATTCCGCCATCTGTTCCAGGTGTGTTATTGTTGCTACAAGGGTTTAGAGAAAGAAAATGGAGAGAGGCAGCCCGTCTGCTAGTGAAAGCAACGTTTTTCTAAATAACTTTTGACAGAGCACTATATTCAAGGCAAATGTCTGAGAGGTGACTGAAGAAAAACAAACAGTGTTAAATAATTTTCAGTTAAAATTAAATGGAGACCAATAAAATGAATGGCTACAGTTGTCCACAGAGAAGTGAGACAGTCTGCAGTTAAAAAGGCCTAAGCTTACAACACGTCACTGCAATGAGGATGATGGGCAAATGCCATGTACCGAGTACTTCTCAAAAATAAACTTTCCACCCACATGCATTTAAAAAGGTTGCACTGTTTAACAAGCCCCCTCACTGTGCCCAATCATACTGGCTTTATCAGACCAATTCGTGAGTGGCTTAGAAAAAGAAAATCATACAGTTTCCGCTGCAAAAAGTTGTTCTTTTCCTGCTTCAGCCTTCTGTTTCTTTCTTACTTGATCAATGCTAAACTCCTCAAACTGAGGTTATGAAAAACTACTGTAGAAACGAGAACCACTTTTCGAGCCTCCACTGTTGCACAGATATACACCACACACACACATAGGCATGCACTTCTATAAAAAGTTACCATCCTAAAAAAACCCCTGTTTGATTTTTTAAAATATAAATAAGAGTGATAGGCACGATTAAGGGTACGTCTAGACTACATGCCTCTGTCGCCAGAGGCATGTAGATTAGGCTACCAGATATAGGAAAATGAAGCGGCGATTTAAATAATCGCCGCTTCATTTAAATTTACATGGCTGCTGCGCTGAGCTGACAAACAGCTAATCAGCTGTTTGTCGGCTCAGCGCGATAGTCTGGACGCGCGGGTGTCGACATCAAAGGTATTTGTCGACCACCCAGGTATGCCTCCAGGTATGCCTCTGGCGACAGAGGCATGTAGTCTAGATGTACCCTTAGTTTGTAAAAATGTGTAGACACAGAAATTTGATGTCTGTTTGTTGATATTTGTAACTTGCTGAAACATCACAAATAGTTATTTTTAACAAACAAAACAAAAAGTTTTCTTAAGGTAGCAAAACCAACTAGACAACAGGAAATGCCCGAGAAGCTTTAACCTGTCCCCTTGTGAATATGCATTATGACAGTGGTCCCCAACCTTTTGGGGCTGCCGGGCGCGGGGCTGCGCATGCACCGCACGCCCAAAAGCAGGATCGCGCATGCGCCAGGCGCCCGGGGTGCAAGAATGGCTTGGGCTGGCCCTGGTAACTAGGCGAGTGCACATGAATGTCCCAGCGGGCGCCATGGCACCCACGGGCACCGCGTTGTGGACCACTGCATTATGACAACTTTTACAGATCACATCCTTTTCTTTTCACTGGACCCTCACGTCCTTCATGAATAACCAATACAAAAATACAATATCAGCAAAACTACCTATTGTTTAGAACTATCCAAAATGTGAAAAAAAAACCAGCAAAAATATTTTTCTCATCATTTGAAAATTTTTGCTGTTTTTTTGCTTCAGGGCTGGTGACACCCAATCCCTATGGGGCAATGGAAGGAGGCTGCACTTTTGCTGACTGCTACCAATCAATCTTTTCACTGATTTCAGTGTCAGCTGAAATAGATGTTTACTGAAATCTACTGATTTAAATCAAATCCTGCCAAGTCTAGCTATTTCATATGAAATTCTACACAGAAAGTGTTAAATACAGAGAAGCTTTTCTCCAAAAATCTCACCAGGGCTACTGCATCGATTCCCTCTGTACAGTATTGTTTCCACCTTGTGGTTCTCTCACAAGTCTTGCAAGAGATGGTGTTTTTCTTAAAACCCCAATACTTGGAGGCAAGTGACTCTGAAAATCTTATCATTCATTTAAAAGAAACTAAGCTTCTAGCACTCATGGGTACAATGAAAAGCCTGAAAATATGAAACAATTTGACCTAAAGGCTCAGACCAGAAAGCAAATTAAAAAAAAAAACAGGATTTGTAAGCCAAATTCATGATTTTTGAATGCTTAAGGTTGGCAGGATAAGTATTCTTGTCTGGATGAATACTTGCAGTGACACTGGCTTCAGCCCACCTATAATTAGACATGAACCCGAGAAGTTTTCTAATGTTGCAGAGTAATTTCATATATGGGCTTAACCTCCATATCCATTTGACGGGCCCATTAGAAATGTCAACAACAATGTTCTAAAAACGGCCATACTGGGTTATACCAAAGGTGTGTCTAGCCCAGATCCTGTCTTCTGATAGTGGCCAATGCCAGGTGCCCCAGAGGAAATGAACAAAACAGGTAATCATCAAGTGACCCATTCCTTGTCATCCATTCCCAGCCCGGACAGAGGCTAGGTAGACCATCCTTGCTCATCTTAGCTAATAGCCATTGACAAACCTATCTTCCATACATTTATCTCGTCCTTTTTAAATCCCCTTTGAAGTCCTGGACTTCACAACATCCTCTGGCAGGTGGTTCCACAGGTTGACTGTGTGCTGTGTGAAGAAATGCTTCACTTTATTTGTTTTAAACCTGTTGCCTATTTATTTAATTTGGTTACCCTTAATTCTTGTGGAAAGGAGTAATTAACTATTTCTTATTTATTTTCTTCATACCAGTCATGATTTTATAGTCATGTATTATATCCCCCTTTTGATGCTTTCAGAGAACTATTCACAATGACTCCAAGATATCTCTCTTGAATAACACCTAATTTAGACCCCATCATTTTATATGTATAGTTGGGATTACATTTTCCAGTATGGTTACTTTCCACTTATCAACACTGAACTTCATCTGCTATTTAGTTGCCCACTCCCCAATTTTGAGAGATTATTTTGAAGCTCTTCTCAGTCTGCTGTGGACTGAACTAATGTTTCAAACAAAAATGCATAATGTTACTAAATGTTCTGTATACTTATTTCACCTGGCCTTTAAAGAAAGATGGACTTAGGTACAGGCTGATAAGGAAGCACTAGTATTTTATCAAGTATGCTGCTTGGTAGAAGGGTTGAATTGGTTGTACAGCACTTTAGTTTTACAGTTAAATAAGCTGCCAGGATGCTCCTAGCTGATATATGGCTTTTTTATTTAATCTAAATCGAAGTAAAATCAAATCATACATAATAAGGACTGTCTGAGTTTAGTCCAGGTAAGAATACAAGGAACCAGACACCATTCTGTGAATTAACTAAAAAGCCTTTGAATGCTGTAATAGATATTAATAAATATTAATAAAGCTATGTATTTTGGGGACTGCTGCTCCATGTTTGGTCCTTGGCAGGCTTAGTCTTTTTTTTATACTGGTGTCAAGTCCTTTATCCCAATTATTCCGAGATATTAAAGCTGTACCAAGAATATAAAAAATGACTTGATAAATTTCACTACATATAGATCACAAATTACATACTGAAATTGGAGAAATAATGGCATGGTAGCCAGAAGGCAGAGGCTTATCACGGTAGGAACAGTAGATCACAAACTGTTTCCCATTACTTAACCCCTAATGAATCCTTAAAAATATATTAAGAGTAAAAAATTATATAGGATTATCCTCATTTTACAGATGGGGAAACTGAAGATCAAAGATGTTAAGAATTTAACAACATAATGACCATACTGGTATCAATAGAACAGGGCAATTATAAAGTGATCCATTCCCTGTTGTCCATTCCCAGTATTTGACAGTCAAAGGCTATGGGACATCAGACCATGGAGTTCCATCCCTGACCATCTGGGCTAATAAGATCTATCCCAGAGGTGGACAAACTCTGGTCCAAAGGCTGCTTGTGTGTGTGGCCCACAAGACCATCAAGGATATTAGTTGCTGGTCCTTCATGGGATTGTAGGCATATGAGTGTACTTGGCAAAGTTCAGGAATTCCCCTAACATCTGTCCCTTTTGCAGCAATTGGGCAACCAAGACCCACATCTACATAGAGTCTTCTGACTCCTCCAGAACCTCTTACTGTGGTTCTGGTTGCAGTTTTTCCTGCACCTCCTGATCACTGTGACCCCACAAACACTCAGAATCACCTCATCAACCTCCTCCTGGCACTAGCCAAAACAGCCATTCATCATACCAAGAGGAGGATGTTGAATGGAGGAAGGAGGTGTGCTCTGCAACTGTAGGGTATATTTCCAATTGTCTGTCCACACCAGTCTCTGGACAGTTTACCCGGGTGGCGTCCACTGGATTCTTGGACACCTTTTAGGAAGAAAGGCCACCTTTTAGGAAGAAGGGCTCTCTGCTTGTTGTCCACCTCTGAATCTTTGATTCTTTACCTCTGATCTCACTCCTCCTGTTTTGTTTTTTCATTTATTGTGCCCAGAAATTAACTGTAACCTGGACTTAGTGGCTCCTCCCCCTTACTTGAAGGGTAAGGCCTCCACCCACATTTCCCAGTACTACAAAGAGTAAACATCTTCCTACTTCAGCAACAAATGATGTAGGGAGTCAACTACCAATGACATCATTCACAACTCAGCTCCAATTCATGCTCTGGGCACTATCCCTCCTGTGTGGAATGACACACAGTTACATTGAAAAAATAGTACTTGGTCAGGCCATTAAGTATCATAATACATGTGTACAACACAGACAAATTAATATTTTGAGCAAGTTTAATTCTTGCATTACCCAACTGGGGCTTGGGGTATTAAATTGAGAAAGGTTGAGGGTTACTACGTAAAATACAGAAACAGTTTATGTCAATCTAATGGGCCAAAGGAGAATCCCACTACACATAGCATGATGAATCTGCTAAGCAGGAAATTATTATTTGTGTGAACCTCATCCCCACTCATCTATGAGATTCTAGGTTCACACGGGAACCACCCCTTCCTCTGACTAGTGAGGGAGGGGACAGAAGTGCTGTGGAAAGTTACTGACCGAGTCACACTTGAGGGAAGTGACCTAGGAACCTGGCACTTGGAGAAGCACAGCAAGCCAGGAGGAACAGAGACTGGAGTCAAGGGGAACTATGTATAGAGCAGGCTGAAGCAGGAGCACGGGAACTGCAGGAGAATAAGGCATGGCTTGTGTATACTGCACATAGATACAGGTCTATGAGGAACTCACAGAAAAGTAACAACGTCTGGGGCAGAGAGATGGTGCAGAGAGGTTCTAAGGGCATACACCGTGAAACCTACAACTTTTTCCTTGTTTTTAATATAAGATTGTACTGGAAAGGGCACCCCAGAACCCTCAACAGATTATGCTTCAGGGATCCCAAAAAGAATATCTATACTTTTCTTTAACCTGTAACTATTTAAGCCACTGAACCTAGAGCATCTGCAACTTTTCCCTTTTTGTGCCATCGCCTACTGACATACTCCCTTAACTTTAGCCTTATGTTTGAGTGGCTCTGGGGATTCACCAAGAGTAACACCTATAAGCTTAGCTGCTGATGCACTTTCAGCATTTGTTTCTAAGTCATGGCAAGTAAGAGAGAGATTTGGTATGCCACAGCACTGCACAGCTATAGTAGTTACAATACTGTGTGTTTTCTTCTGAACGTGGCATTGGTTCATGTACAAGTATTCATTTTCTGTAGATAAACTTCCTAACTAAATGTTAAGATTCCCATTTCATTTGTAAATTAAAAACAAGAGCCAACATACACTAATATACAGGCAGTCCCCGGGTTACGTACGAGATAGGGACTGTAGGTTTGTTCTTAAGTTGAATCTGTATGTAAGTCGGAACTGGCGTCCAGATTCAGACACTGCTGAAACTGACCGCCAGTTCTGACTTACATACAGAATCAACTTAAGAACCCCAGGCGTCCCCAAGTCAGCTGCTGCTGAAACTGATCAGCAGCTGATTCCAGGAAGTCCGGGGCAGAGCAACTCTGCCTGGGGCTTCCTGTAGTCAGTGCTGGTCAGTTTCAGCAGAAGCTGACTTGGGGACGCCTGGGGCAGAGCAGCTGGGGTGCTGCTGGGTTGCTCCAGTAGCGCCGCTCCTGGGTGCTACTGGACCAACCCAGCAGCACCCCATCTGCTCTGCCCCAGGCGTCCTGATTCAGCCGCTGCTGAAACTGACCAGCAGCGGCTGAATCAGGACCTGGGGCAGAGCAGCTGGGGTGCTGCCGGGTTGGTCCAGTAGTGCCCAGAGCGGGCGCTGCAGGACCAATCGGCAGCGCCCCAGCTGCTCTGCCCCAGAGTCCAAAACAAAAGCCTGGTCTGCTGGGGGGGGGGGGGGGAGCACACTAGCTGTGGCCCCCCCCCCAGCAGACCAGGGACACGGGGAGCAGAGCCTCTGAGGCTTTGCTCTGGCAAAGCCTCAGAGGGAGGGACCCCGCCGCGGCTGCGGCTTCAGTCCGGGAGCCTGTGGTCTGCTGGGGACTGTCCCCAGCAGACCACAGGCACCCAGATTGAAGCGGCAGCAGCGGCGGTTCCCCGCGCCTCTGAGGCTTTGCTCTGGCAAAGCCTCAGAAGCGCGGGAACCCGCCCGGTGCCCCTGGTCTGCTGGAGACGGTCTCCAGCAGACCAGGGGCACCGGAGCAGCTTATGAACAGGGCTTTCTCGCCCCGACTTCCGGGGCAAGAAAGCCCTGTTCGTAAGTGCGGATCCGACGTAAGTCGGATCCGCGTAAGTCGGGGACTGCCTGTACCTTAATTTCTTTGCCTATAATTAGCCTTTCCCCCCCACTTTCTGTCTTCCTCCTCATCTTCCTTTTCCTGCTTTCATTACCTAGTGAAATTCATGTTTCCCAAGAAAAGGACTAAAAATACCATCTCCCTTATTTCTTCAAGAAGCAGAGCCAAAAAAATATAAGGTTTTATCAGGATGGGCACTGAGAGAAAGTAAGATTTTATCAGGAACTTGGCTTGACAAAGATAACATGTTATCAAGAGGGGACTTTGGCAAAGATAACACATTATCAAGATCAGGAGAGAAGCTTGGGGAAAACAATGTGTTAATACCTATTAGGTTTTAAATCAAGCATCTGTTTGCTTGATGAATCATTATTTTTTCCAAGCCCCACTCCAGCAAAAATGTTGATTTTTTTTGGCAAACGATGTTTCTGGATAACACTTGAGGGGAGTGCTTTCTCTAATGGCACTAGAGGGATTTTCTCCTTTTTAAAATGTTCTTGGTGAAAGATCACAGCCTGGTGGCCCTTGAGGCTAGAATTTCTATATCCAGAAGTATCCCAAAATACCTATCCCGTTATTTCAGGCTCACTATTCCGACACCCCTATAAACCTCATTCTATGAGGCATAAGGGACATTTCGGAGTAGCACTTTATTTTGAAATTTGGTGCAGTGTAGACAGATCCAAACGACTAAATAAGCTATATCAAAATAGCATTGAAATAAAATATGCAATTTGCGTAGTTCAAATTGCGTATCGTATTTAGAGTTCTGGTGCAGTGCAGATATGGGCACTTGCCTACTAAAATGCAGACTAAGAACAGCCATCAAAGGGTAATGGCTTTTGACCATTACCAACCATTTCTGAGTAAGGAGCAGCCATCTTGAACTGAAAATGCTCCATGTCTCATTACTAATCTCCTGGGCTACACAGTAAATGAAATGCAATTACAACCATTTTCTGAAAATTGGCAACAAGTCATAGCACTGTGAAGAAAACTTAAACCAATACCTCAACGTGGCAGAATGTGGTTGCCTGGAATTCAGTATATGCCTATTCTCCTGGGATAATTATACTTCTAACTAAGAGGGAGAAGTTGTGGAAGGGATATAGGAATAGGGTTGTGAACGCTGACTTAAGTTCTTCTGGGAATTTTTTTTCCCCCAACATGACAGTGTCATTTTCTTAAAACATCCTATTAAACTCCCTAGGACTGTTTTCTATAGTCACCGGGAGATTGATGCTGATTTTGGGAAACCCGAGGCCAATCCTGGAGGACTGGCAATGCTATATTGCAATGTGGAGTGAACAATAAAGCACACTCACTATAAATACTCACTTTATGATTCTGCAGGGAAAATGCTGTAGCCAGCTGGATTTCATTGGTTTATAATGGGAGAAGAAGGGAAGATAAAAGCAACTAATAATTTTAAGATTTAGTGTGAAAGAACTGCATCTTTTTTGGCATTCATCACATGGATACATCACCCTTGTGCCAGCAACCTCACCATTTCATAGAATCATAGAATCCTAGAGCTGGAAGAGACCTCAGGAGGTCATCAAGTCTAGCTCCCTACCCCACCCAAGCAGGACCAACCCCAACTAAATCATCCCAGGCAGGACTATGTTAATCCGGGACTTAAAAACCTCTAGGGATGGAGATTCCACCACCTCCCTAGATAACCCATTCCACCACCCTCCTAGGGAAATAGTTTTTCCTAATATACAACCCAGACCTCCCCACTGCAATTTGAGACTATTGCTTCTTGTTCTGCCATCCGTCACTATTAAGAACAGCCTCCCTCCTTCCTCTTTGGAACCTCCCTTCAGGAAGTTGAGGGAGGCTAGCAAATCCCCCCCCACCCCCCCACTCTTCTCTTCTGCAGACTAAATAAGTCCAAATCCCTCAGTCTCTCCTCATAGGTCATGTGCTCCAGACCCCTAATCGTTTTGGTTGTCCTCCGCTGGACCCTCTCCAATGTGTCCACATCCCTTCTGTAGTGGTGGTCCCAGAACTGTAGCTTCTGGTCACACCCATTTATAGGTGTGACCATTTACATGAAAGTAGCGCCAACTATAGCTCTTATTCATCAGTCCAACTCTAGTCTGCAAAATGCATGCTCACCTCCAGGTGCTTAAATCTGTCTGAAGTTAAGCATGTGCCTAAGTGCAATCAATGCCTCTTTTTCCTTATAGCTGTAAATACTGCAGGTGGTACCATTAACAACACTGGGGAGCAAAGGAGTAGAACTGTTCTGTACTGGCTTCTACTCGGTTTTTAAAAAAAGGCGGGGGGGGGGGGGGAGGAGAGAGGCAAAAGGAGAAAAAACCCTAACCCTGTTCTAATATTTTTCAAGAGTACAACACTAGTAAGAAAATAATATTTTCAAGCTCATAAAAGGCTGTTACAGATAACTTTTGTTTTCTAGAACTGCCACAAGAGTAACTGCAAGCAACTGACAAAAATGCTAACTCAGGGCCTAGTAATAGTTAATTCAGAATCTCCTGCTCATGAGTTGGCTCAGCTGCTCATCAATAGAGACTCCAGCTGATAATTAAGTTAAACTTCTGAGCAGTATTTGCATATGTAAAGCGCACTTTCCCTGCTGTAGCCACAATGAAGACTAGAGAATGCATTTCCTGATTGTACAGCACTTACATTTAGGGAATTTCGGTGAGAGGGTCTATTTTGCATATGCTTTCCTATACTAATCATGCCAGCCATTCATGAAAAATAAAAATCTACACTTAAACATACAGACATATACATGCTAATGCAAAAACCTGTTGACCTATATGCAAGAGGTAAATACTCTTTATCACTCAAATTCAGCCAAAACACCCTTAGCAAGAATACTGCCATTGTTTCCAAAAACATACATGTTATAGTCTGGAAATTCCAAATAAAGGATTGTACTTTATACAGAAACCCCAAACATTCAAAAGATAGGCCAATACATAGGCGAGATATCCAAATAGATACCATTGTTGAAGGTACTTTTGCTGAAGTAAGGGACAGTGCCTTTCAATGAAGGAAAACTGGGAACTTCCTTATATTCTGAAAAATGCTTAAGAATTGCTCTCTGGTAAGAGACCCTCCAGACCTTGCAAACCATGCAGGAACTCAACAAACTCAACATAGATGCAGTCCATTGCTTCCGAGATGTCCTCTAACTGCCACAGGTAACTTTCTTTTCCCCTTCATAATACTGACCTGCTTGTCCTCCCCATGTGCCTTTCCATCTTCTCTTTCCTCCAGACTGGAAACACCTGCCTTCTGTATGTTTCTCAGATAGCCACTCCACCATCATGGTCATGTCCCCTTTGCAAACTGTGCTTCAAAATGAGATGTGTACAATGTATGTGGACATTTTTATATGTCGAGTCATCCACATTTTGTTATTTAGGTAGCACCACCTTCAGTTTACATAACAATTAGACCGGTTTCAATATTAAGTTATTTTTTTCTGGAAAATTTCAGCTTGCCATCAAAAAAGAAAAAGAAAAAGAAAAAGAAAAAGAAAAAGAAAAAGAAAAAGAAAAATTACTTATTTTGGGGTTTGGGATTTTCCCAATGAAAATTTTTTCCGTTTTTTTTTAAAGGAAAGCATATACCTTTTGTAAAAATGTTTATTTAATCAAAACTTTAATTTAAAAATTTGGGAAGATCTCCAACCAGTCCAATTACAACACTATAAAATGTATAGAAGACTTACCTAATGCTCATAGCAACACAGGAGAATTGACATGTGTACATACATTTACTTCAGGAATAAGAGAACTAACCCTCGCTCTCCACCCCAAAAAAAACCCCAATAAAACAGTAGGAAGATCTTTGTGTAACCCAAGTTTAAACAGTGTGGCTCTCTGTCCTCCAGTATGGCTGGACCATCGAGATTAATGAGTCCATCACTACAGCCTTTCCTTGAGCATACCTGGGTCCTTTAACTCAGACTGCACAGGCGAGTGCTTTTAGATCCAATCCAGGGCTCGATTCCTGCTGTTCTCCACCCACACAGGGATGTCAAATTATATCTGAAACATATACTGTACTCATCTCTGTAAACTTTGTGTGGGCTGCTTAAAACTTTCCAGAAATATTTTACCCTAAGATGAGACATGTGAAGCCTGAGATGAGTTAGGCTGATTTTGGCTAAGCCAAGAGCAAGGGATGCAAAACAGAGGTCTGATGGATGAGATGTGGGTGGTCAACATCTCTGAAAAAGGCTTACAACCGGTAGTTTCCACTTAACTGTGGAGGACTAATGTCCATGCCTATATATATTGTTATGGTGGTTGTCGTGAGACTATGCTGTTACACATAGGGGTTTTTTTGTAAGGTTTTTTTGTTGTTGTTTGGCCATCGCATGCAAGCATTCTTCATTCAATCACTGCAAGTTTTTTTATACAGATTGTGTTGGGTGGTGTTGAAACAACAGGAAAGTTTGCTCTGTGCCTTAATGTTTCTATCTGGAGTTAATTCTTAAGACAACACTGCAGCCTCTGAAATATGTATAGGTGTTGTCCCTGAGATTTCTAAAAGAGGGGATTGCCCATATGCTGACAAACCATCTCTACTCAAGGACTGGTTTTATTTACAGTGTATATGCAAGTTAAATTAAGGAAATACCCAGATTTTACGTGACTGACTCATCTTCCAGCAGGAAAGTGACCTGCAAAGCCAGCAAGTCTGCTACTGCTCAGTAAGGGAGTTGCAGTACTAATATGCATATACAAAAAAAATCTAGCTCTCTAGAAACACAACCTCACTACTTTATAAAAAAAATATATTATACAGGCATAATACAAATGGAAATACCACAAGTTTATTTTTTTTTAATTTAACATACACCTGTGTTATTTCAAAGGTGACAGAATAGAGAATAAGTTATTAATAGTCTTCTAGTATTCAGAACTTGCTATTCTCCCCACTCATTTCCATCACTTTTCATTCGTTGCACCTGTCATTAAGCCACTTCAGTCCTGAAGAACAGCGAGAGAAAAATGCAAATAACTGCACATTCAGAATACACGATGGCTGATCTCTGTTATGACATTTATCTTCACTTGTGAGAAAAGACAAAATAATTCCTGAGTGAGCTCCCCCTCTTTCCTTATGAAGAAAAATGTCATAACAGATCATCATCTAGCAGATACAGCAAAAAGTCTCACAAATAGCTAGCAAAAGTAAAATCACTTCATAGCTGTGATGCAAAGAGCAAGCTACATTTCACAGCTATGATATCAGAGGGGTGAAATATGACTTTTAAGGTGACAAAAAGAAGAAAAGCAAGCCAGAATAGGAAACAAAAAGATGGTGCACAAAATTAAGTGAACTGGATTGTGACTGGCTGTATTACCTCTGACAGCACCACCCAAACATAAACAGTAAGTGCTCTTGGAAACTGAAATAAATTTGCAAACATATTTACAAATCTCCATTTCTAAAGAGAAAGCCAAAAAATGCCAGAGCTGGCCAACATATTGACAGATTCTGATTAGAGCACATTTTTCTTATTAAAAACCGTAGTGTATACATTAGGCTATATCTAACCTTCCAGTTCTGTTGAAATCATACACCACAGAGGGAGAAAACCTGACCCCACTTAAGTTAATGGCATTTTCACCATTAGCTTCAATGGGAATCAAAATTTCACTTAAAGGTTTCCCTCCACTAGTTATGTCACTAGGCTCCACTGAATGTATTACCAGAGGAATTGGGGGGGGGGGGGAAGCAGGGTTTAAAAAGGGGGATCTTTAGCTATAATTAAACAAATAAAAATAGAAGTGTCCCCCCACCCACCCATTGTGATACAGTTGACAAGTACACAGTGAATCTGAGGTGATTTATATGGAAGCTATGGTAAGGAAAGTTAATTCCTTTTGTGAATCTGTACTGATTTATATCTTGATCCTGCTGGAAGTCACTGTGAGCACTGGTCAATTTGTGCTGCATATCTGGAATCGATTTCCTATTTATGGTGACAGTTGCAGTCAATATATGGGAAATTGATTGTTCTTTACATTTTTTGTTATAGAAGCAAAGAAAGCACAGTATGAGCATAACCCCATTTCCACCAAAGTCAAAGGCAGAACTCACTGATTTCAATGGAAGCAGGAATGGTTCTAACATGCAATTTTGCACGTGTAGGCCAAAGTGTTATTAGTGATTTTCATGTAGAATCAGAAATGCATACAGCACTCTACTGTGATAGGTCAGTATGTAGCCACTCCTCTGTGCCTCATCACAAGGAAAAGAAAATGGCTGCATTTATTAGGCGTTTTAAAGGGGCAGCCTTGGAGCTACCGAACTGAAGAAATAAGATTGTGTAGCCAATGGATCAAGTGTGTGTTATATACTAATTCAAGTTTCGGCTCTGATTCACAGAAATACTTAAACACATATTTAAATCTATTCCTATCCAGGACAATACTTAAGCAAGTGCTTAGCTTTATTCATGCATTTAAATCCTGTTGATGTGCTTAAGAGCTTTTCTTAAATAGGGTTGTTTTTCTGAATCCAGGAAGAAGAGCTCAATTCTTGTAGGCTTGTTACAAAATACTCTTTTTTTTTTGCCTTTGTCAAATGGTTCAATACCTTTCCAAATATAATTGTCATGAAATATATTTCTCACATGCAAAATATTTTTGTGGAAAGATTTAAAAAATAAATACTATTATAGTTGATTTTACTAGGGCTGTCAAGCAATTAAAAATTAAATTGCAATTAATTGCATGATTAAAAATGTTATCGCAAATTATAGTGCAATTAATCTCCTGTGCTTCAGCATTTCAATGAGGCAGTGCTGCATGGAGCCCAGGATTAGCTAGAGTCTCAGGCTGACCCTTTGAAGCGCTGCGGTGGCACATCAACAGGGCAGCACAACATGGAGCCCAGGATCAGCTGGACTGCCCAGCTGATCCTGGGCTCTGCGTTGTGTTGCCCCTTGGAAATGCCACCATCCTGGCGCCTCAAAGGAGCAGCACATTAGGAGCCTGGGATCAGCTGGAGTGCCCAGCTGACTCTAGGTTCCGCTGCCACGGGGAGCCCAGGATCAGCTGGGAATTCCCAGCTGACCCTGGGCTCCACGGCTGGCCCTTTAAAAGGCCGTCTCTGGCGTTTCAAAGGGGCAGCTGCTGTGAAGACCAGGGTCAGCTAGGGACTGCCCAACTGATCCTGGGCTCTGCACGGCAGCAGAACCTGGGGTCACTGGGGATTCCCCAGTTATCCCCGGAGTTCTGGGGAAATGCCACGCAGTACCCGGAATCAGCTGGGGAGTCCTCAACTGACCCCAGGTTCCACGCGGCACTTCCCGGTCAGCTGGGGATTCCCCAGCTGATCCCAGGTTCTGGGGAAATGCCGCGCTGAACCCAGGATCAGCTGGGGAGCACCGAGCTGACCCCAGTCTCCACTGCTCCTTTGAAACATGCAGCAGCAGCATTTCTAAGGGGCAGCTGCTGCACAGCTGATCCCTGGCTCAGCTGTGAGGTGGCTGCTCCTTTGAAAGACAGTTTCTGCTTATTTCAAAGGGGCAGTGGAGCCTGGGGTTAGCTGGGAGTCCGCAGCTGATCCTGGGCTCTGTGTTGCACTGGCCTTTTGAAGTGCCACTCCAGCATGTCAAAGGGACAGTGCAGCATTAACACCTGCGATTAACGTGTTAAAAATTTAACGCATTAATCCTGGATTGCATTAATCACAGGCATTACCGCATGTCAAATAGCAGCCCTAGATTTTACTTTAACTTTTTGTAGGCTTGTGTGTGATGAAGTTTTAGTCAATCGTCTCTGCACATCATACATATGTGCATTAATTGTTTGTTTGAGTTCTTTGGCTATATTACATTTTTTTTCTCTTTGTCAATATAAATGCTCCGTCCACATTTTGAACCAAAGGGACTGTATTGAGTGACAGATTATAGCCTTGTCATCTCCTTTAATTTTTGTTGGTGTGCTTTGACGAAAAAAAGTTAATCAAAATTTTAATGAATGTGATTATAGACTATTTCATTCTTACCACTTTTCTAAAAACAGAGCAGCTCAAACCTGATCAAAAACATTTCACGTGTACAAAAAAAAAAAAAAATTCAAGCCAGAAAATAACAGTTCATCCATATAAAAATACTGTATCTCTGAAAGCAGCCCTGTTAGCCTTTAAAGGTCAATTTAAACAAAGCACATTAAAATAGCTTCTCTTCCCCACTATTGTATAATATCTCTCTGGAGACTCATGTCTCTCTGGTTCTGGTAAGAGGAAAGTGGTGGCTCAGTGTCCCACAGCCCGGTTCTAGAAAAATCAGTTTTCTGGATCAACAGAGACAAGTCAGAACATTTATTCAGCCCAACATTACGCCATAAAGGGTTAAGCTTCAGCAGGGAGTGTATAGTAGCCATACAGGTTGAACCTCGCTAATCCAGCACTCTCTGGTCTGACAACATTCATGGTCCGGCATGATTTTACTTAGCTGGATGTGGTTATCACGAATGTAGCCAAGTTTCTCGCGATCCCATAAAGTTTGTTTACAGTCATCAGTCCTGGCTCTCAGTGTTCTGTGCTGTTATTTAGCTCTAATTTACCCTTAAATGCCTTCAAAGAGCCTAGTAAGCAGTGGAAGTGTTAGTAATGCTGTTAGAGGGTATTGATCTCCCATGGTCCAGCAAATTCTCTGGTTCAGCTCTGGTCAGGTCTCAAGGATGCTGGACTACAGAGGTTCAACCTGCATTATAAATGTGCAATGGAAAGATGGTGCAAGTTAATGATATATATCCAATTAACATTTATTATTTTTTACATCTTACTTTTCATGACTTTTAAACATATTCCATTTAAACAGAGAACCTTTTACTAAAACAGACTATTTTTGTAGTGATGCACGTCTTTATATGCCTTTGTTTTACTAATGTGAAATGTTTTTGACCAATATGCGGTCAGTCACAAATTCAGAAGAGCAACTAAGGAGGCCGTGGACGTTGGAGGGCTCCCCACAAACCTCGATGAGGTCCACGATCTCTGCACTAGACCAGGCGGGCGCCCGCCTCTTGCAGCCCCGGGCCGTACTGGGTCAGACCAAAGGTCCATCTAGCCCAGTAGCCTGTCTGCCGATAGCGGCCAACACCAGGTACCCTGGAGGGGATGGACCGAAGACAATGACACAGGAAAGACAATGACCAAGCGATTTGTCTCATGCCATCCATCTCCAGCCTTCCACAGAGGCAAGGGACACCGTTCCTACCCCCTGGCTAATAGTACTCCATGGACTCAACCTCCATGAATTTATCTAACTTCTCTTTAAACTCTGTTCTAGTTCTAGCCTTCACAGCCTCCTGTGGCAAGGAGTTCCACAGGTTGACTATGTGCTGTGTGAAGAAGAACTTTCGCTTATTAGTTTTAAACCTGCTGTCCATTCATTTCATTTGGTGTCCTCTAGTCCTTCTATTATGGGAACTAATGAAGAACTTTTCTTTATTCATCCTCTCCACCCCACTCATGCTTTTATAGACCTCTATCATATCCCCCCTCAGTCTCCTCTTTTCTAAGCTGAAAAGTCCCAGTCTCTTCATATGGAACCTGTTCCAGACCCCTAATCATTGTAGTTGCCCTTTTCTGAACCCTTTCCAAGGCCAAAATATCTTTTTTGAGGTGAGGACACCACATCTGTACACAGTACTGAAGATATGGCGTACCATAGTTTTATACTTCCCCTCCTTCTTTCCCTGGCTTCTCCCTTCCAGCTCTCTCCTCTCAGGTTTCCACCTCCCCTCTTCCAACCTCTCTCTTCCCCTCTCCCACCTCCTTTTCCCAGTCTCCCCCAAGGTTAATCTCCTCCCTTCCCCCAGTTTTGTTAAATAAAGAGAGTTTCTATTTTTGAACACACGTGTCCTTTATTTTTTACATCAGGAAGGGGGGCTAGGGAAGGGTAAGTGGAAGGAGGTGAGGGAGTAATGGGGCACGAGCCCCTGATGGGGAGGACTGGAGTGGTTCTGCGGGCTCCTCGGGGTGGAAGCTCTCCTGCAGGGCCTCCTGGCCCCCCGATTGGCCCCGCTGAATGGCAGCCTGCGGCAAGTGCAGCCGGGATAATGGCCAAATCCTGTGATGTACCAATTGTGGGCACTCAGGGCATTCCAAGTCAGGACTGCTTTGCTGTCCCTCATCGAGGTACACAAGCAAGTGGGGAACCCTGAGAACTGTCTGTCAGAGGTGGGGGTCGGATCCCTTTAAGCACAGCCCTCGGCTAGCCTGAGGCAGCAGCTCCACACTCTAAGTCCTAACCTGATGCCCTGCAGGCACTGGTTCCAGCCAGCCTTAACTTCGGTTCAGGGTCCATTCAGTGTGGACATGCTATTTCAAATTAGCAAAATGCTAATTTGAATTAGTTTTTAGGTCTAGATGCACTAATTTGAATTAGCTTAGTTCGAATTAACTAATTCGAATTAAGTTAGTTTGAATTAGTGCTGCAGTGTAGACATACCGTGATCAACTTAATTTTACAGATGTAAGTTTACAACACAAACATTGCCTTCATGTCAAAGTTCTTTATTCCTCAAATACCTTCTTGACTTCTAAAATTCTGAAAACTGCTATCTTCAACCTCTGTATACGGTAATTCTTCATCACAGATTGATACTTATTGTACTCCATGATATTTGGTCAGCCAAAAAAAAAATAGTTTTGAATTTTTCAGCTCTCCTCTCTTAAAGTCAGCCTTCAGCATCCTAAGAAGCGCTCAGCTGATTAGATATATCAGCCATATATGAGAGATCTGAAATCAAGCCTAAACACAAGTTTCCCAAATTCACATGGCTACCACCACATTTTATTTAGCAAAAGTGACCATGTAGGAAGATTTCTATGGTGCATTCTTTACAGCCTTCCTTGCCAAAACATCTTCCGAGTTTACCATGTGACATCATTTACAATGCTTGAACATCTATTGTTTTAAGAAACAAATGTGTAAATCCCAATTTTGACTATTTTTGGTTTAAAAACTTATCTAAATTTCACATGTAATTTTGTTGGCTTCTTTTTAGGAAAATGTACAATTCCTTGCCAGATGGTGTTTGAGTTATCTAAATTATTATTTTAAACTTAATTAGGGATGAATGAAGGTAATTAAGTAGTGTGAGGTGACAGAAGTATTCGAGACATTCCACATCCAATATAAAGTACGATTTTATATATCTGAGATGAGAATTAATCTTAAAAGTAAATCTTAAAAGTTTATTTAATGCTTAAAGAAATGCAAATTTATTCAGACACAACCTTGATGTAAACAGTAGTTACATGCAAATATTTTAAGATGTGACATATTTTGAACTAGCTTAAATGAGCAAAATTCCCACTGAGGTCTTTGAAGAATATGTCTCACTTATCAATAATATCAGTATAATTGAAAGCCACCAGCTTCTTAAGAGTGGATCTTGAAACAAAAACTTAAAACAATGAATGGTCTTGCAGCACCTTAGAAGAAATGCTTTTTCTTGATGAAATGCTCCATTGTTAATTGTGGTGCAGCTCTTTTACACCACTGTTGCATGACACGAGTGAAATTTATACCCTAATTAAGGCTTAACAGCAATTGTTTTATAGTTGGAGAACTAATGGAAATGCTTCCCACAATATATGCATGCAAATAATATAATAGGTGCTTTTGAATAAGTCATGAGGAAGTTAATGGAAAAACTGAGTGGACAAAGCTCTGCTTTTAAAATTTTAAGTGATCTCTCTCTCTCTTTTTTTTTTTTTTTTTTTTTTTTGCCAATTAGTTCTAGGTAAGTTGGCACTGAATTCACATAACAGATAGATAAGGCGACAGGATAAAATAGAAGTTTCAAATGCATTTAGAGAGCAGTTTCAAACAAAACTTTTAAAACTACAAACTAGAGGCTACTTGAAGGAGAAATGTAAGTTAAAACCTGGTAAAAATATTCACATTTTATTATTTAAAATCCAGCACTGCAAAGCCTGTGTTGGCAAGAATCGTACATTCCTGGATAAAAGCAGATCAGGATAATTTGTTAGCTCTGAGCCGGCTATCCACTCTCCTAAAAGGATATATAATTCAGGATTGTTAGACATTTTTAGATGAAATGGGATGGCAAGGGAAATCTAGATATGTTGCATTTCTGAAAGGCACAGGCAGTGTCAAAACTAAAAATTTTAGCATCCAGAGGCAACATTGGGGGGTGGGGGGAGCAGGGAACAAGTGCCTCCCACCCCTATTTCTGACTCCCATTTAGCACAAACATTTTCAAATTGTGGGATGTGCCCCCCTAGGGTGATGAAGCCTGTAGTTGGAAAACAGTTGCCTCCTGCCAGAAACCAGCAGTAGATCAGATATGCTGGTGAGAGCTGCCTGAGCCCTGGATCTCTGTGCTGTGGGGGCTGGGCCACTGGCAAGCTTCCTGCCCAGCTGCCCTCCCTGCCAATTCATCTCCACTCAACTGGGCTGTCTCTAGGCAAGGCAGATGGCACAGCTCTGAGCTGTCTCTCTGGGATGCTCTTGCCTCAGACCTGAAGGAATGGTTCTGGGCAGTTATGAAATGATCCCCAAGGTGCCTCATGGATTACTCATTGTCCTTGGGCACCAGCTTCTCAGCAGCCCTGTCACACCCTGCATTGCAGCCAGGTCTCTCCCCACAGCCTGCGTGCAGACTGGAATCACCCCTTCCTCCACTTGGCTGCCCTGCCCAGCCTCATCGCTGCTAGGTTGACAGTCACACAGCCCTAGCTTTGAGCTAGGCCATGCAAGCCTGGTGCCTAGCCCAGGTGCTAGGAGCTGGTGACTGCTAGCTGGACAGACTCGCTCCTGCCATATCTAGAAACCAAGGCTGTGAGAACAGAGCAACACCTGAGGTTATTATATTTCAAGTTTCCAAAGGGAGAACACTGTGGTAGAGAAGAGCTGGAACAGGTATTTAAGGGATGCTGGAAAGGGTGTCTGTACACTGGAAGGGCTACTGGAGGAGTTCTGGAGATGATATCTGTGACAGGGATTCCCACTGGAAGTGGGCTGCCAGTGCTGGGGTAGACAGATAGATCAGCTTAATGCAGGAGTCTCAGCTGTTCCCGCTGCCACCAAGGAGACACTGCTTACTGCATTCCCGCCCTATTTCCCTGCCCTGTGTTTGTGCTCCTACAGGCTCTGCGCCCTTGGCCCACCTTTCTCATGCCATCCTAGTTATGGCCCGTAATGGGGCAGAGTGGCCGCCCCGACCTGGAGGAGGAGGAACCCATCTGGCCACCATGTTGGGCTGAGCCTGCCCCTGCCCAGACACCTGACAGGAAGTCAGGGGGCAGGCCTAGGGCTATAAAAGCCCAGCTTGGGGACTGAGTCAGGGCTGAGCCTGCAGAGGAACCAGAGGCCTGCTCAGGGCATCGGGCCTGGGAGGATGGGGATGAGGCCTGGCCTGGGCCTCCAACCCTCTCTGAGCCAGAGGCCGACTACCTGCCCCCTGCCTGGGAGGCCGAGGCCTGGCCCGGCCCACCTACCATAGAAGACCCTGCAGAAGACCAGCCTGTTTCCGTGCCCCAGCCCATGCCCAGGAAATGGGAGAAACTACTGCTGCTGCCAAGTCCGGAGGCTTGTCCCGAGACCCCGACGGAGCCTGGCCCTGAGGATGAGACCAGACGCCCGACCCCACCTGCACCAGGACACCGGCTGAGCCCCGCAGACCTGCAAGCAGTGGAGGACTGGACCAGACCGGACCACCGGGACCCCTGAGGGACGAAACCACCCCAGACTCCCTGCCTCTGCTACCAGAAACCCAGGTACCGGCTGAGGGGGAGAAAGGAAGTGGCCCAGAGGTTTGTGGGGGCTGTTAAAGGCCCCAAGGCTGGTGCTTTTCAGGCTGGAGCCTCTGCTGAGCCTGTAGTAGCCTGCACTGCTGCTCTTAGGGTCCTGGGCTGGGGCACAGTGGAGTGGGCGGGCCAGCTACCGGGTGGCAGACTCCCCCTTGCCGCCACCACAGGCAATTGGCCTGCACCCCTCCTGAACAAGAAGCCCCCTAACCTGCTGCGTTTGTTGGCCGCCACGACCTGAACCAGGGCCCAACCACTCCCTATAAACTGTGGTTGTTGCTGCCATGCCCTAAACCAAGGGCCTGGCTGTGTGAGATAAACTGACTCAGTGTGTGTTTGCTACCATGCCCTGAACAATGGCTTGGCCTATCCCAAAGGGGGATGTGCTTGGCTTGCTGCCTGCCCGAACCAGGGCCGGGATATATGCGTGCACAGGGCTCACTAAGCGGCGGTGAGCCCCACTCGCCAGCCTCGTGGTTCTGCGCTCTGCGCCTGCGCAGATCGTTCTGCGCCGGCTCTTCCGGGTTGTAATCTACTTGCCACGGGCGAGTAGATTACATTATTTGTCGAGCCCTGTATATATGTATAAATAAAAGCCGACTTTGTTTGCATGCCGCCCGTCTAAAGGAAGGCCAGGCATGGACTTGTGACTTGGGGTTGGCTTAAACGGACAGTGCAGTGGGGCGGCGTGGCCGCCCATTGACCCAGAGGAGGAGGAACCTCTCCAGGAGGCCAACCCAACTACATGGCTCTATACGAGGGGTGGGCAAAAGGGCTTCCGTGGCCTGAATCTGACCCACTTTTTGATCTGGCAGGCAGAAGCCCTATTGCTCCCCACCCTCAGGCCAATCAGGGCCTAGGGATGGGGGAGCAGGTGGCACTTAAGAGTCAACCCTGGCAACTGTCTCTAAGCACCGTGCACTAGAGGGCAGGGAGTGAGAGACTACGTATGATTTCCCCCCAACCCCCTGCCAATCAAGGCCTGGCCTGGTGATGGGGGGAGGGGGAAGCGTATGAAGTGTCCTGGCCCCGCCCCTTCCACCTGAGGTCCTGCCTTTTCTGGGGCAGCCCAGGGCCACTTCAAAAATTTCTGAAGTGGCCCCCAGTCAAAAATTATTGCCTATGCAGAGAACATACATCATCCAACGAAAAGGAAAAAAAATACCGACTGCTCTGAAAGGATTGGCACACTGGTTCTCAAGTGGCAACAGGATCCCCTACTTGGACACCAGAAAGTGATTTGTATGAAGCACAAGCACGTTCACATGGTCTTTGGCTACAGTCTGGGAGAGCACTGGCTGGATGGCATTCAGCTGGTATCTTACGGGTAGTCGGGGAGGCTCATGGGGCAAGACCAGGGGTATGAATCAGGCAGGGGATTTCAGGAACAAAAAGCAAGTCTTAAAGTTAAAGCAGCTAAAAGCTTCTATGAGGAATTGCACTCTATCCCTGCCTCTGCTACAGAATTCCTATGGAATTCTATTATCTGCCTCAGGCTGAAAATTTGTCAATGTCTAACAAAATTATAAACACCTGAAAACAGTTAATGAGAAACATTAGGCAACCTTAATAACAAATAACACTGAATTCCCAACCTATAATGATTATTTGAGTGCCCAACAGTATCTTATGTAACAGAAACAAGTAGACATGTCCTGCCCCCCAAAAGAGTTTATATTCTAAATTAAATATAATTCAAAAAGTGAGGGTCATTAAGAGACAACAAAAAATTAAAGATGGCATAGGGACAAGGGTTACAAAAGGGGGGTTACAATGTTCCTCAGAATGGGCTTGATCCAAACCTCATTTAAGTCAATGGGGGTCACAGATTTCCACTGATCTCAGTGGGCTATGGGTCACATCTTAAGGCACGTACATCTTTCAATAATTCTTTGGAGTAGATACATTTTATGTCACTTCTGGTAAGTAACAGAGCAGCACTGAGTTTTTTAGTGGGGTTTGAAAGAGGCTAGCAAGGTGACTTCATAAACCCAATTAGAGTCCATATGGATCATACCCATATGGATGTCTTAGGACAACAGAGTGTAGCAGTAAGCTGACGAAAGGGTAAACTGACGAAAGGGTACCAGGATTCTGCGTGCTTCTATTTTAGAATCCCAATTGAGTATTTTTTTTTAAATTATCCTACACTAACCAATATTGCCTCATTTGGAAGTGAGAAGATAACTTCTGCAGAGGGCCATAAGTTAGAATCTCAAGATATTTGAAGGTTGATATAGCCAAAGTTCTAAGCTAATATATATTATGAAAAGAGAAAGGATAGGTTTCCACAGACTTCTTCACCCTTAAGATATAGAACATCACACAAACATATTTTGGGGCCTGGAGAAAAATGCTAGAGTTCCATGTGCATGGAGACTCCTGAAAATTATTTTAAGGGAAAAATAATGTGAGACCAGTGAAATAAGTGCTTTGGAAGTATGAAAATAAGTAATCTGAAGCCATATTTCATATATTCCTCCTAAAGAGAGACAAGCAAGAGACACACAAGCAAACTTAGTATAAAAATCATATAACCAAAAACTTAAGTATAATCAATCCCCAACCACAGAGATATTAAGCAAGGTGAAAATGTCAAAAAATATTCATTTGAGTTTTGGAGACGCACAGGATAATCTGACCTTAATTCGTGTTTTTCCCCTTGTAAAATTTATCTGGTATACCTTAAATTAACTTGTTTGAGTAAAGGAATACATAAATGCTAGGATAGAATATATATTTCATGAGTGTTTTATAAGTTTTAAAGAATTCATGTACTAACTTATGAATAATGGGTCATGTTTCCTGCACCCAGGGGATCATGAATCTAGCCAGAAACATTTACAGCACAGTAACTGATCAGTTCAGAGAAATGTGAAACAAATTTATGATAAAGAAAGATGTCAAGTTAGCTATTATACACCTATGCAGGAACAACTCCGCAGGATCAGAAACATGTTAATTTGTTGAAAGTATTTCCTTTTCAAGAGAACCAATCAGCTTCATTAAATTAAGCAATAGTGATTCCTTTTCATGGTAAGTTAGGTGAGGACACAGAAAGCACTATTTTAACAGGTAGTGTCATTCACAAAGCTTCTTCAAAAATTTTGCCAAAGCAGTTTTCAATTAAAAATGTCTCTTCAGCCGGAACAAAAATGTTCAAAAATGTTGTTTATCAGTTATTGTGGTTCATGATATTTTACAAGTAAATAAACAAAAAAAAATTTTCAGTTTTGAAGGCTCTCTTCCCTTGTTCCCCTAATTTCCCTCTTCCTTTTTCCAGTGGGGGAAAAAGAGAAAATGGAAAAAAAGGGGACACAAATTAATATTTTTGTTCAGTTGAGAAAAAGAATAAATTTGTTTTATTGTAAAAATTATCAAATGAACTAACTTGTTTGGGTTTTTTTAATTTTCTACAGAAAATATTTTTAAAATTTAGAACAGGATAAAATTTTTAAAGCATTTAGGGGATAAGTCTTATTTTCAAAAGTGACTCGGAAACTTCAGAGTCTAAGTAATGAGACTTAGACTCCTAAGGGCCAGGTTTTCAAAGGAAATTAGGCACCTAAAGACACAGATAAGTGTATAACTGGACTTTCCGAAGCCCCTATATGTCTACCCAATTAAAATCAATGAGAATTAAATGCTTTTTGAAAAAAATCTAATCTTAAGTGTTCTAAGTCTCTTTGGAAAATAGAACTTATGCCCTTTTGAAACTTTTGCCCAGACCTAATCACTTATCATTCCTGACTGCAAGGTTCAAACAAGCCACAGGAAACAGTCTAAAGGAGGAGACAAAAAACTAAGAACTGCAATGTGATTTGTGTGGCTATGACAGTCACTCGAGAATCTGACCATGTCAAATGGCAAATTTTCATGTTAGATACTAGAGCAATTGTGCTTTGGAGAACAAAATTTTGATGAACAGGCTGCCCGTATAAACATTCCAACTATTCTGTGGCAAGAAGCTGAGTTGTGATTAAGGATATGAACGGGTAACCTCATTTTCGAAATTAACTAACTAGGATTTTACATCCCTAATTGTGATCACCTTCAAGCTTCATACCCAGGCCCCCCGATGAAGGAGGGGTAAGGGTAGAACTGCCACGGGGCCAAGCTATTCTAAGGAACCCGGGGCTCCAATCGCCACCATTGCCACAGTAGTTGCAGTGGTGGCCAGAGTCCCAGAGCCTTTTGATTCACTGCTGGAACATGCACCGTAGTCTCCACAGGGCTCTGAGAGGTCAGGTGGCATGGCACCATAGTCTGGGCAGTGCTAAGGGCTGCCCCTGGTCCCACCCCTTCCACCTGAGGCAGAGCCACCCCACAATACACCCTGCCCTGAGCCCACAGTGGCAGTAAGCCCTGCTGTTCATACCTGAATTGATTATAGAGCTTGTGTAAATGTACCCCATATACCTCTAGCTTTAGTAAATGAGGAAGAATACTGCTTTGCTCTATGTGCTGATGACTCACTTTGTATGTGTAAAAGAATAATGACTTGCCTAAATGATCCTTTGGTCTGCATTAAAATGGTGTAAATCTTAGTAAGCAGATGTATGGTGCACATTGAGGGTGTGTCTACACAGCAAAGTTATTTTGGAATAATGGCTGTTATTCTAAAATAACCATGCGAGCGTCTACACAGCCATTCCGTTATTTCGAAATAACAGATAGCTTATTCTGACTTCTGTAAACCTCATTCTACAAAGAATAACGTCTATTCTGAAACAGCTATTTTGAAACAGACCCTCACCAGGGCCATTCTAAGTTATTCCTCCTGGGGCTCTAAATTGAGTTGTCATGTCTACATTAGGGAAGCCTGCCTTGGACTAATTTTAAGGCTTCCCTGCAGTGTAGATATGCTATTTCGAACTATTCTGGAATAGCTTATTCTGAAATAACTGAGCAGTGTAGACATACCGTATTTTCCGGCGTATAGGGCGACTGGGTATATAAGACGACCCCCTATCTTTTTAATTAAAAGATAGGGTTTCATCTTATACCCCAGCGCCCCTCCGCCTCCTTTGCTCCCGGTGTCCCTGGTCTGCTGGAGATGGTCCCCAGCAGACCAGAGGCACCGGGAGCAAAGCCGCCAGGAGCGCCTGGGCTGCCCCCCCCCCACGCCGGAGCCCCTCCGCGGCTTTGAAAGCCTCGGGGGAAGCCGGCGGGGGGGCATCCCAGGCGCGCATGGGCTGCCCCCCCGCCGGAGCCCCTCCGCGGCTTTGAAAGCCTCGGGGGAAGCCGGCGGGGGGGCATCCCAGGCGCGCATGGGCTGCCCCCCCGCCGGCTTCCCCCGAGGCTTTCAAAGCCGCGGAGGGGCTCCGGCGGGGGGGCAGCCCATGCGCGCCTGGGATGCCCCCCCGCCGGCTTCCCCCGAGGCTTTCAAAGCCGCGGAGGGGCTCCGGCGGGGGGGCAGCCCATGCGCGCCTGGGATGCCCCGCCGCCGGCTTCCCCCGAGGCTTTCAAAGCCGCGGAGGGGCTCCGGCGGTGGGGCATCCGGCGTACAAGACGACCCCCGATTTTTGGGGGATGTTTTTTAACATCAGAGGTCGTCTTGTACGCCGGAATATACGGTAGCCTAAGTGCCCTGTGTTAATCCTGCTGGTTCACACAAAAAGTTTCCTAGTGCTTGTTAATGTAGTCTCGTTTCAAACAGAAATACATTAACACAACTAGGGAATTTGGTTTGCACACCAGCAACAAAATCATGAACTCTGAAGCCACTGCAGAGTCACCGGAAGCTGGCGCTGTCACTAGAAATGTTGTGAAGCAGCATTTCTTTCCTCTATAGTCCTCCTTCCCTTGCTTTGTCCCTCCAAATCCCTCGAGTACTAAAAGTTCATCTTTTACTTGAGCCCTTGGTCACTGTACCAGAGACAAGCTGCAAGATGTGCATCCTACCAAAAAAAATTTTGTTACAATTGTCCCCAAAAAAATCATATGCCAGACATTACAAAGTAATAATGTTCTTTGTGATACGACACAGCATGGCATAAGCAAAGCTTCTGAGGGGTAGCTGGAAAGAGCATTCTGCCAAGTATCTTCAGCCCAGAATTTTCTTTATTCCAAGCTGGTGAGGAAGTTATTTAGAAATTAGAAAATCTAAGTTTTTTTTTTTTTAAATCTCCTTTGCTATCATTGATAAATATACCAAATAGCCACCATTTTTGCAAGTTGACACAAAAAAGTTGAGTTTTCATGTCCTCGGCTCAGTAGTGATTAGAAAACAGTGTTTAAATTTTGGGTCTCAGCTGTAATTCTGAAACATAATACATATAAAACTGAAGTACTAAGAATGAGCTGCAAATAATAGATTTCCTTTTAAAAAAAATTAATTACATGGCACAATTGGACAAAGCCATCTGCTGCCAATTGTCTTGGCAACAGGTAGAACTGTTGCTGGCACTTGTCAAAAAAGAGCACATGCAGTACAGCTGTTACACTTGCTATAATACTGGCAGCTAGCTAGCTTCACTCCTTCTATCCCATTGCTTCTCCTTCCAAATCACTGAAGGCTGGAGCCTATGTGCTGTCAGGCAAGTCAGAGAGGGAGCCAAGAATCCACGCAGCAGCTGGAGTCCCCAGAAGGAATTCTGCCTAAACTGATAAAGGTACCACATAGTTCTCACATCTGTACACAGCCAGCTTAGACAATGTGGAAGAAAGAGCAAAGCCATTACTCCTGCCTCACAGACCACCCCTCGGGTACTTATCTTTGCTCCCACCACTGCCAGTGGAAATGTCTCAACTAGTATTCTGGGCAGCCCCTGTAGTGCAGGAGAGACTAGTGACTAACTCTAGAAGTGGATAGAAAGTGAAATCATACAAATGTAACAGTGGACTGGACCATGGTCTTCTAGTTCAGTTTCCTGCACTGAGGAAGGACTAAGTATTATGTACCAAGTCTTTTGATCTGACCTGCGGTCCAACCTACTGGGACCCTGAGGCAAAGTCCCTGCCTATCGTAGCCCCCAGCTGCTCAAAACAGCTGACTGAGCTCCTCCATATGCCCGTAGCAAAAGTGTGGAGCAATATAGGAAGCTGAGTGTTTGCTGAATGAGGTCTTCCCTTATTCTTTCCACTCCACTCCCCTGTTCCTTTCTTTCTAAGCTGCCTCCCTCCTTTCCTATATATCGTCTCTTTAAGACAATATCCTAACTAACTCTTCTGCTGTGCTTGGCCCAGGTGTACCACCACATACGCACAGAACAAAAACAAACCTATACAGCCTACAACAAAAGACAGGACTATGCAGCACTTTAAAGACTAACAAGATGGTTTATTAGGTGAGGAGCTTTCGTGGGCCAGACCCTCTTCCTTAGACATACAGCCTATGTCTTTCCATACATACATTACTTTAGTCTTTTGAGAAAAAGAAACTGAAGGCCCAAAACTTTCAGGAAGCAAGCACTAGTAGTTCAACTGGACGTACTGGAGCCATTAATTCATTTTTATGAGACTAAGTGTAGACATAGCACTTTCATGATAAGCTTTTATTGTAACTTATTTTGTAATCATAAATGTAGTATTTTATCAATCATTTAAATTTAAAAACTTTTTTTTTTTTTTGTACACAATTGATTTTTATCCACCTTGACTGCCCTTAAAAATCTCCCTAGGTAATTTGTTCCTATGCTTACCTACCCTTATATATAGGAAATTATTCATTATGTCTAACCTAAAGCTCCCCTGCTACAATTTAAGACCGTTACTTCTTGCCCTGCCCTCATTGGTTAAAAAGAACTAGTCATCACCCTCCTGTTTATAACAACATTTTACCGGGGGTGAAGATTAGTATGTCCCATCTCAATCCTCTCTTCTGTAGATTAGACAAATTCATTTTTTTCATTCTTTTCCAGCAAGTAATGTTTTCTAGACCTTTAACCATTTTTATTGCTGTCCTCTGGACTTTCTACAGTTTATCCAAATCTGTCCTGAAGAATGGTGCCCAGAACTGGACACAGCACTCATTTAAGGCCTGATCAGTGCAGAGCAGAGTCGAAGAATTGCTTCTTGGATTTTGATTACAACACACCTACTAAGGAAGTTTTCACTGAGGAGAAGAAAGGAAACTGAACAGAATACACACCTAGCTGCATTTCAGCCTATATCACCATTACTGTTATTCACTGGGGGAAGGAAGGAGAACAAATAATAATGAATTGTAAAAAAGAACAATGGAAGAGCATGCAATGCATTATGCTACTCACCCGCAACTTCGGATTTGAGCACGAATTGTGTGATATTCACAGTTTTCCCTAAAGTCCCAGCTCGTGGAGTCATGTTTTATAATCATCATCATCATCTTGGTTTTCATCATAAAAAAAGCTAATTTCTAACCATAATGAACATGGAAAAAGTTTGAAACAATGAATGCTAAAGACACAAAAACGTGTAGACAAATAAAAAGAACCCAAACTTAATGGATGAAATCCTACCACCACTGAAGACAACAGCAAAAACTCCCCCAAGATCAGTGAGGCCAGAATTTCATCGCACTGTGTCTTTGGCTATTTACATAACACAAGCAAAATGAAGACTTCACAACTGGAACCTATATAACCATATTTACTAAAAAGCTATATATAAATGTGAGGGGTAGCTACCTATAAAACTGCTGCTTTGGCTGTTTTCTGGAAGTTTCTTTTTTTTAAAAAAAACCATAGCGATCACCATTAGAGGGCTTGCAAAATGAATTTTACCCAATTCCAAAAAATTAAACACTTTTATTTAAAGAGTCTCATGATTTTTAGGCTAACCTGATGTTGTGGAGAGAGATGGTGACTTGCAATTTTATTACTTTGAGTTTGGAAATACTGAGCATATCGGAAATGAATGCAGATCTATTGTACCTATAGGCTGTGAAGCCCAATGCACAACATGTCAATCAGAGAGGATACAGCTGGTTGAATAACATGCTCTCTGCAGACAAAAGGATCAAATAGGAAGTTGGGGAGACAGCAAAATCAGTTCAAACCAGTTATAGGTAAGAGAAGAAAACTCCATAGCAATCAGCTTCTTTGCTTAAATGAAAAAGTCACCAAGAAGCTTGCCAACAACTGGGCTAAGCATCTGCTCAATCACTATTAATTGGAATCAAAGTAGCCTTTCCTGGAGACTTCTATATTCCCTCTAAACCTTGAGACTGGAAGCTCAGGGAACTGTAACCAACCTGACACACCAGAAGAAATGCTTGATCTATCTGTCTCAGATATAAAATATCCTTTGAAAAGTAGAGGAGGTGGAGGGGAAAAAAAGGTTGCCTTCTTTAAAAAGATGTACACTGCTTCTCAGAGTCAAAAGGAAAGGTAGCTTAGTCTTGTGTATGTTACAGTAGGGGTGATGCTCACTGCAGACACATGCAGCAGGACTGAGATCCGTAGATCTCACAGGACCAGTTGCCATAACAGTGGGGGTGGAATAAAACAAACACTGCAAGAAGTGGGCGAGAGTCATTATTGTGAGGCAGGACAGGAGCAGAAATTAAAAAATAGTTTAGTGCAGTGCTCTAGCTCACTGGTACCAATGTAAGTTAGTTTGCCTTAATGACCCAAAGGCTTATGTGAATATACTCAATTAGCATACAACTGAGATTCCATCTGGTTGGTGGAAATAATACTTTGCACTTCTACGGTTCCTTTAATTCCAGGATCTTAAGGTGCTTTACTGAACTTAACTAAGTTTTTCATAACCCCAATAAGGAGAGTAGAAGTATCACTGAAATGAAGTGGAACACCACAGCTGATTAGCAGCATGCAGAAGCTTACACGTGGAGTCCTATGGAATCTTAGAAATTAACAAATGTATGGGGACATAAGCTTTTGTGGGTAAAACCCACTTCATCAGATGAATATAGAAGCAGGAGTATATATAAGGAAGAAGTTGCTTGTGTTAATGAAGCTAATCAAGCCAGGATGGAAGTGGGTCATTCATAGTGTTTGGTCTGGAGATGTGAATATTCAGAGTAGGGAAATTGCCTTTGTAATGCTTTAACCAGTTGAGATCCTTATTCAATCCTAAATTGATAGCACTGAATTTGTAAATTAATTCTAGTTCAGATGTTCCCTGGTTTTTTAAATTCTTTTAGCACTCCTCCTCTACATATACTACATTGATGACAATCATATGAACCCATGGGAAAGAGGCCCTTTAAAAATTTAGAAATTAACTCCGCTGCCTCTTAAATGTAGTAAGAGCTACCTGGCTCTTGCTACATTTAAGACGCAGAGGCGCAGCACCTAGTTCCCCCCACCCCCCGCTGTGCCTCTGCTTCCCCTACCTTCCCCCCCCCCCCCCAACAGAGAAAGTGCTGGGGAGAACCAGCTTTTAACTCAGCTCCCTGCCCCCCCTTGCTAACTCTGATAGAAGCAGCAGGTGGGGGGAAGCGACAAGTTGGGTAGTCACTCAACTAGTCACTTACATCCCTATCATTTGATGCACTGCCTAGCCCAGTGGTTCCTAAACTTTTCGAGCATACCTTTTCAATCTATTAAAAGTTCATGGATTCCCCCCCCCCCCGGTCCCAGGGAGAAAAGGAAAAGGAAGGCCCAATCCTTATTTTTAAGCTTGCTATGGACCCCTTGCAGTATCACTGCAGACCACCAGTGGTCCGCGGACCACAGGTTAGGAACCACTGGCCTAGCCAAAGACATCAGTGTTTCAGAAATAAAGGCTAATGTTGTTGAAATTGCAAAATACTTTCATAACCAGTTTACAGCAGTTAATCTGAAAAAAGTGGGAGGAACCAATTTAACTATCCCACAAGACGTGAGATGGAACTCAATAGTGGACTGTTCTGAGCACTATATCAAAGAACTGACCTAATCTTACAACAGTTTGGGCACGTCTAGACTACATGCCTCTGGCGACAGAGGCATGTAGATTAGACTACCAGGCATAGGAAAATGAAGCGGCGATTTAAATAATCGCCGCTTCATTTAAATTTACATGGCTGCCGCGCTGAGCCGATCAGCTGTTTGTCGGCTCAGCGCGGTAGCCTGGACGTGCGGGGGTCGACATCAAAGGCATTGATGGCATTGGGATGAGGCATACCTGGGAGGTCGACAAATGCCTTTGATGTCGACCCCCGCGCGTCCAGGCTACCGCGCTGAGCCGACAAACAGCTGATCGGCTCAGCGCGGCAGCCATGTAAATTTAAATGAAGCGGCGATTATTTAAATCGCCGCTTCATTTTCCTATGCCTGGTAGTCTAATCTACATGCCTCTGTCGCCAGAGGCATGTAGTCTAGACGTACCCTTTGTGAACAAAATTATGAAAAATTAGATGACACTGTCACAACCAAAGTTCTCAACACTGGGCTTAAGAGAAATGGTGAACCCATGCCGAGTACCTGGAAATCTATTTCTGTAGCCTCGAAAAAAACCACAGGGAAATAGCTGTATATTGCTGATGCTGTTGAAATCTGGAAGGAACAGCAAGGAATTTGGAGTGAGATTTTAAAAAAGAGAAATATGCAATGACAGAGTTAAATTACAATCATTAAAAAAAATGGAACAACTGCTATCTTCTAAAAACTTGGTACCAGGGTCAAACTGAAGAAGAGGAGTTGGCTATGACATGGGCATCCAGCAACCATCCCTCCATAACAGCAACTACAATAAACTTCAGAACTAAGGGTGAACCATTCAAGAAATATATGTTTGCTGATGTTTCAAAGAAAGTCACGCCAGTGAACTGGTGGAAGGCACTTAAACAGTTTCTGAATCCAAGTGCTTAAGTGATAAATCTCATTTAACAGCAGTAGCTGCTTCTGCCAGTCTAGAAAGAATATTTTCTTCCTTTGAACTAATTCATTGCAAATTGAGAAATCGTTTGGGACCTGGAACAGCAGGAAAGCTTGTTTTTGTTTTCCAGATTATGAACAAAGAGGAAAATGAAGGTGAAGACAACTGAGTTAGCTACAAAAGCCACTATTTTAAGTTTCTCATGTTGAACTGGTCGACACTGCTGATTTAATTTTTGTTTTGTTTTTTAATCATTTAACTATTTTTGTTAAAAATAACAAAAACAAACCTGGTTTAAATAAAAACATACATAGTTTAAATTCAAAAATTCATATGCTTGTTTTGTTAAAATACTATACGTTTGCTGTTGAAGAAAAAAAGTCCAGAATACAGAACATTGTTGTTTCAGTTAAATAAAAAAATTTAAATGTCTGTCTGGTGATGCTCTCCTAATAAACGATGACAAGAAAATCCTCCAAATATTAATGCTTACCCTGTTCAATTGCAGATAGTTCACCTCTCAATGACTCTAGAAATAGCTGTTTCAATTACCTTTGGTAAATGAAATATCCAAACAATCATTCATTTTCTGATATAGTTGTAAAACTAATGTTAAAAGTTCTCAAAACAAATCACTGTTTAAAAATGTATAACGTGTACCTTTTAAAAATGAAACCTATATCTATGTAGGAGTTGTGAAGAATACATATTAAGGTTATAACAACAAACGAGAATGCACTTTTATATAGAAAACCATTATTACATCAAGTCTTCCTGATTAGTGATTTAAAATCATAGACTCATAGACTCATAGACTTTAAGGTCAGAAGGGACCATTATGATCATCTAGTCTGACCCCCTGCACAGCGCAGGCCACAGAATCTCGCCCACCCCTCTTAGAATAATCCTCTCACCTATGTCTCAGATATTGAAGCCTTCAAATACTTTGAAGGCCCCAACATGCAGAGAGTCCTTCAGCTGTGATCTGTGCCCAATGCTACAGAGGAAGGCGAAAAACCTCTGCCAATCTACCCTGGAGGAAAATTCCTTCCTGACCCCAAATATGGCAATCAGCTAAACCCTGAGCATGTGGGTAAGACTCACCAGCCAGACACCCAGAAAGTTCCCTATAATGAATGGTCAATTAGTTACCAAGATCATGTTATTTCATCCAACCATCCCCTTATCATAGAATCATAGAACTGGAAGAGACCTCAGAAGGTCGTCAAGTCCAGCCCTCCGCTCTAGGCAGGACCAATCCCATCTAAATCAACCCGGCCAGGGTTTTGTCAAGCCGAGACTTAAACACCTCTAGGGATGGAGACTCCACTACTTCCCTAGGTAACCCATTCCAATGCTTCACTACCCTCCTAGTAAAATAGTTTTTCCTAATATCCAATCTGGACCTCTCCCACCACAACTTGAGACCATTGCTCCTTGTTCTGCCATCTGTCACTACTGAGAACAGCCTCTCTCCATCCTCTTTGGAACCTCCCTTCAGGAAGTTGAAGGCTGCTATCAAGTCCCCCCTTACTCTTCGCTTCTGCAGACTAAACAGACCCAAGTCCCTAAACAGACATCATGATTTAAGTCAATTTGAGTTAAATCAATTTGGTCCATAGATATGAATATTCAGAGAGGGGAAATTTCATTCGTAATGCATTAACCCGTTGAGATCCTTATTCAATCCTGAGTTGACAGTGTTGAATTTCCAAATGAATTTCAGGTCAGAAGTCTCCTTGTAACTGGTTTTTGAAATTATTTTAGTAGAAGGATGGTTACTTTTAAATCCATTACTTTATGTCCCGGGATGTTAAAATGTTCCCCTACAGATTTGTGTGTCCTGTGGCATCTGACGAAGTGGGTCTTTGCCCACGAAAGATTTTGTTCCAATACACCTGTTAGTCTATAACAGTGGTCTCCAACCTTTTTACACCCAAGATCACTTTTTAAATCTCAGAACAGGCGAAGATCTACTGCCCTGCCCCTTCCTTGAAGCCCCGCCCTCTCTATTCTCCTCCTGTCCATCACTTACTATCCCCAACCCTTACTTACACACTCTGATAAACAGTTTATTTTTAAATTATGCGATATATAAAAATTAAAATCACGTGTTGATAGTTATGAAATAAATGGTCTGTTTTTTATTCATGCTATTTACATCAAAAATGAAGGATTTATAATTATACATTTTGTGGGGACAGAGTTCTGCGGCTGCGGGCAGGGAAGAGGGAACAGGGTGCTGGGAGGGCAGAAGACAGGGTTTTCTGCAGCAGGGGACAGAGTGCCCAGTGGGGACAGAGTTCGGGGAGTGGGGACGGGAATAGGGACAGAGTTCTGTAGCTGGGGACAGGAGAGTGGGGACAGAATTCTGTGGCTGGGGACAGGAGAGTGGGGACAGAATTCAGGGAGTGGAGACAGAGTTCGGGGAGTGGGGACAGAGTTCTGTGGCTGGGGACAGGGGAGTGAGGACAGCATTCGGGGAGTGGGGACAGGAGTGGGGGCAGCGTGCTGTAGCTGGGGACAGGGGAGTGGGGACAGAGTTCTGTGGCTGGGGAGCGGAGTCTGGGGAGCGGGATGCCAGTGGAGGCAGAGAGTCCCCTACATCTGCCTCCTCCCAGGATTCCCCCACCCCAGAGGGAAACCAGCGCGTGCCTGCCCCAGGGGCCGACCCCCCTCCTCCCCGCGGCGCAGGAAAGCCCCGCGCGCGCCTGCCCCAGGGCCGACACGCTCTCCCGCCCCCCGGCGCAGGGAAACCCCACGCGCACCTCCCCCGGGGCTGACTCACCCCTCCTGTGCGGTGCAGGGAGCCGATGTTCCCTCCCGCAGTACACCCGGCAGAGCAGCTAGGGCACTTCCGGAATTGCTGGAAGCGGTACTAAGCTGCAGGACTTCTGTTCATCCCCAGGAAGCCAACACTACTTCCATTTTCAGTTGAGGTAGGTAGTGGGTTTCTCGGAGGTGGGAAGGAAATGGGGGCAGGGAGGACAGGACATCTCGCGATCGACTGGTTGAGGCCTCGCGATCGACCAGTCGATCCCGATTGACCTATTGATGACCACTGATCTATAAGGTGCCACAGGACTCCTTGTCACTTTTGCAGATCCAGACTACCACAGCTACCCCTCTGACACTTGAGATTTATGTGTGTTACCTTTCCTGATGTCTCATTTGTGTCCTTTTATCTTTTGGTGTAGAAACTGTCTGGTTTGGCCAATATACATAGCAGAGGTGCATTGCTGGCACAGGATGGCATATATCACATTTGTGGATGTGCAGGTGGATGAGTCCCTGATGGTGTGGCTTCTGTGGTCAGGTCCCGTGATCTTGTTACTTGCAGGCTACGTCTACACTGGCCCCTTTTCCGAAAGGGGCATGCTAATTTTCAACTTCAGAATAGGGAAATCCGCGGGGGATTTAAATATCCCCCGCGGGATTTAAATAAAGATGTCCGCCGCTTTTTTCCGGCTTGGGGAAAAGCCGGAAAAAAGCGTCTAGACTGGCCCGATCCTCCGGAATAGGGCTTTATTCCGGAGGATCGGGCCAGTCTAGACGCTTTTTTCCGGCTTTTCCCCAAGCCGGAAAAAAGCGGCGGACATCTTTATTTAAATCCCGCGGGGGATATTTAAATCCCCCGCGGATTTCCCTATTCTGAAGTTGAAAATTAGCATGCCCCTTTCGGAAAAGGGGCCAGTGTAGACGCAGCCGCACAGTTAGAAACAGGGTTTGCTGCAGGGATAGGCTCCTGAGTAAGTGTTTCTGTGGTGCATTGTGTGGCTGCTGGTAAGTATTTGCTTCAGGTTGGGAGCTGTCTGTGCAGGTCTGTTTCTCAAGGTCTGTGAGAATGAGGGATCATTTTCCAGGGGTGATTATAGATTGTCAGTGATGCATTGAAAGGGTTTTAGATGGGGACTGTAGGTGAGCATGTATCTGGGAATTAGCCTTAAGTAAAGTTGAAA
The DNA here is from genome assembly GCF_049634645.1 of Pelodiscus sinensis. Classification (NCBI taxonomy): domain Eukaryota; kingdom Metazoa; phylum Chordata; order Testudines; family Trionychidae; genus Pelodiscus; species Pelodiscus sinensis. Next base: position 95,112,266 of record NC_134711.1, on the reverse strand, counting down.
CTGCAAAAGTGAACAGCACTTTCCCTAGATACAGAGAGATTAATATATATGGAAGGATACCTTCAAACTTTAGATTTAAGACAAAGTTGAGTGCCTGTTGTAGACCTAGCACAGACCTATTTTTTCTTCTTCTTGCTGTAACATAATCTTCCTAATGGCAACTGCATTCTCCCTCATCCAGAATACTACAAGATACTAAGACAGGGGTAGAGAACCTCAGGCTCAGGGCTTCCCCCCATCCCCAGCACTGACAGCCCACGTTGGCGCCACAGTGGGCCTGAAGCACACAAAATCTACTAGCCTGGGCCTCCCCCAAGGTTCTGGTGTGTGAGGGGATGTGGGGAGTGTCTTTCTCCTTCTCAGTCAGGGGCCACATCAGTAAATTTTTTTGGTGGGGATTAGTAGTTTTTTGCTTCTCATTTGTCTGCAGCCCCTTACTGATTTTTCTGTGACCCAAAAAACATTCTCTACCGTTGTATTAAGAAATTGACAGCATTATGTGCTACTGAACACTAAACTGTAAACATTAGTGTGCTGTATTATTATGTTTGGGTGGCATTTTCACAAGTGCTCAACATCAGAACAATTCAGTTCCCATTAAAGTCAATGGACATTTTACAACAATTGAGTTCAATGGGAGCAGAGTTAGGCCAGTGCTAAGTGCTTTTGAAAATTCTGTGTTTCTCATTTAAACTACTCTTATTTTTTGTGGTTTACAGTGTTCCTACAAAACCTTGATAAATATACAATCTCAGGCTCCAATCCTGCAAAAATATGTGTTTGCTTAACTGAAGCCACATGAATGATCCCATTCAAGTCAATGTACTTATTCATATGCTTAAAGTTAAATACATAAATGTTTGCTGAATCAAGATATTATATTGTAAAACAGGATATATTTCATTTTATGCACTATGGATTAAATGGAAAAAAGTCCAACATAAATGAAGTTTTCAGATTCTGAGTTTAAAGCCTAAAAATTCCAAGTCAGACTATAATTTAACCAGCATCTATTACTCTTTCATTTTGTACATATGTAGTATTTTATATTACTATTTAGCAGGTAAATTCAAGCCCAATGGACATGTAAAATATTACCAGCTTCTGTTTTCCGTAGCAGCTATAACTTGTAAGTACTTGTATTTCAAATTGAATTTCAGTGCAAAACACTACATCATATTATTATGATTTATCATTTAAATGCACAAAATACATTTTTAAGACTAAACCAAGTGAACCTCCAGACTTATCCTCACCCTGAAATAGCTCCGCTTCTCAGTTCATGCTAAAAAAATATCGAAAGGTCATTTGCTGATGCTCAAGCACAATATTTTCTTTTTCAAATACAACATTTTCTATACCATGTTTTATTCTACCATGTCAAGAGCCTTTGACCTCATGAAAAACTACGTCCATAGCAAGCATGAAGATCTTTTGGAATTATTCATGAACAAAAAATGGCAACTGAACAATTAGCTCATGAGAGAAATATTTCATCCTATATTGTGATACAGTAGTATTTGCTGAGTTTTGAGTTATCAGAATCACTCATTCCCAAAGGAATTCATCTTTGGACTAAGAACAAGCACTAGAATTTCAATTCAAAAGGCAATTTCTTCAGAAAAGTTAAAATTGACAAAAAGCAGGGACTTAGAGAAAAATATATGCTTACTGCACCTATCACAGCTGCATAACCCTACGCAGATTACTCCCAGGAGAATTCTGCACCACCGTTCATGTGCTGAATTCATGTTCCACGTAGAATTTTTCTTAGCAGATTATATCTTCTGAAAAGAAATGCTGCAGTTATGCCTTTCACTCACCGGGGCCTTTGTGATGTCAGAATCGAGAGCGACCACTCTGTAAACAGCAGCCTTACTTGTGAATAGGGAAGAGAGCAGCGTCCCGTCTGTGGGGCCAGGTAAGGACTAATGGGGTCAGGGCACATATGCCTGACAGAATGAGAGAGGCTAGAAGTCACCCAGAGTCTGTGTATAGGAGACTCCCTAACAATCCCCCACCAAATAATAGATCCTTATTTTTCACACCTACACTCAACAACCCCCCCACATTCACACCCAGGCTCCTTCCCAGCAACTGTTCTCTCTCCCTCAGCTCCTCCAAGATTTTGCACTACAAGGGGAAATACATTTCTATATTGTTTTTAAATAACACTGAGTAATAATTTATTAATATACCTATCCTATCTGTCAAAAATATTTCCTGAATATTTGTTGTTGGCTGTATTGTTACAGCCCCCACTTGTTGACAAGTGTTTTGAAATAAATTACCAAAATAATTGAAACTGTGATAATTATATTGTATTGTTTTGACAAAACATGCACATTTTGCACAATTTTAAAATATTGTGCAGATTTTTATACTTTCCCCTTAAAATTCCTCCAGGAGTCAGAGATGCACCATTTCTTTGAGTGGGGGATATTTGTAAAATAAATAGTCTCCATCACATATTTTCTTGACACATGAAAGTGCTAACCTATTTTACTGAGACTTAAAAAAAAAATCTTTTTCAGGCTTAGCACAAAAATGAAATATTTCAGCCTCAATGTTCAAAATCTGACAAAGTTTAAGGACCTGAAAGAGACCTTTTAGAATGGAAACACGTAGGCAACCTTAACCCTAGGCAATGCTCCACACTCCACCTATTATTTTCTCTCTCAATATATATTTTCTCTCTCAATACTGAGAATGTGGAAAGTACTCATGTATGTTAAGTGTGTGTCATTTGCAGTCTGATAGCATACATACAATCTCTATTAGAATTTTGGTTATGAATGACCATGTTTTATATAAACAGGGAGATGTACCCAGTTATCTCTTAATTACCCTGAAAATCCTCTCAACAATCCAAAAGCTCAATTATCTGCACTTATTATTCTATGCACCCAATAGCATTTGGGTATTTGAGTTTGTTTTGCATTTGCTGTTTGACTCATTCACAATCACTATTATCACTGTAATATTCTATCATATGTAATTTCACTTCCGATACTTTATTTTCAGTACATAGAGCTTCAATGCTGATGAAACTGGCATTCATCAGAGACGTTTTTAATTTTTTTTTAAAATAAATTAGATTGTAAAACTGAGATCTAGCCTTATTCTCTGAGGAACAGTTACACAACTGAACTCTTGCTACAAAAAAATTAGTCTGGTGTTAATCTCCACTAGCTATCAGAAGTTGCAGATCTTGGTTACTTACTGGTTAATAATTAAAAATGTGGATAGCAATCAATTATAACCAGCTGACTGATTGTATTGCTGTTTTTAAGGCTGGAAATAATGGGACAGCAGTGCCACTTGTCTTTAACACAGTTTGAACCTCTCTAATCCAGCACCCTCGGAACCTGATTTGTGCCAAACCAGAGAATTTGCTGAGCCTCAGGAGGTCAGTATTGCCTAGCAGCATTACCAACACTTCCACTGCTTACTGGGCACTTGGAAGACACGCAGGAGTAAATTAGAGCTAAGTAATAGCACAGAACACTGGGAGCTAGGACTGTTGGCTATAAACAAACTGTGAGACTGCTGAAAACTTGGCCACACCCATGATTCACGGACATCCAGCCAACTAAAAATCATGCTGGACCACAGATGTTGCCGGACTAGAGAGTGTTGGAGTAAAGTGGTTCAACTTGTAATAGATTTTAATTCAGCCTCCCAATCTATCATTTTCCTGGGCGTGCAGGATGGACACCCTCTAACCAATGGGAATTTTTTCATTTATGATTAGAAATGTTACACATTATTTTTCATTATTTGTGTAATGTTGGTGTTTCTGAAAGGGCCAGCACATGCTAGAACTGGAGACAGTGCAAGATGAGGGAGCAAAAGCTGTCCCCATGTCCCTATTCCACTGTACCTGAGTCCTAACCCACAGGACCTCCCATTGATTCCAGTCTGGGGCTGCTATTAAACAGATGCTTCAAACTATAGCAAACTATTTTATTGTTTTAGGCTTATGAAGCAATATGAATCCGCTGTATTTATTTTTTCTGTGACCCAAGCAGGAGCTGAACCTTGCATTAACTCACTACATCACCTTGCATTATCCAAAAACCCATTCTTTGTATAAGAAAATTCACTAACCCAAACAAACTTTGTGCTTTAATTTTATTGGCCATGACCAAACAAAGAAAAAAGCAATATAAATGTTAATGAGAAACCGTCTGCTTCACTTTATTTAAAAGTCAGACTAATCCCATAATCCTAACAAACCAAAATATTAGGCTATTCTCAATTGCAACATAAAGATGTCCAGATGGCGCCCGTCTAAAGAGAACAGCAGAACAGGAATCTGACTAGCTACATCCACAGGAAAGTCTGAGCCCCCAAGGAAAATGGAGTCAGGTTAGAGACAGCGACTTTGGAAAAGGAGACCCCATCTTAAGGAAGAGCAGGTCACTGTTGAAAAAAGAAGCTTCCATTTCAGTTACAAGGTAGAAATCTCACTGCACAGCAAACAAGGGAATAAGGAGTAGGACACTCTCTCATGTCCCAGGAGGAAGCACTGCTTGTGTAGCGCAGCTTGTGGCTTTATTAGATTTCCTCTTTAAATCAGTGTTTGTTTTTTAGAGATATAAAAATTATAAACCAGCCATTGAAGTATTAACGACAGCCAGCAAGACAGCTAATACATTGCTTTAAACAACAAAAAATGGATGGCTGCAAAGACAAAAAGAAGGAAGATAAAAGGAATTCCTATTTTTCCCCCAGTGTCACTTGAATGTTCTGCTATTTCAGTCACACTAAAGTGGTATTATTACACACAGATACATTTGCCGAGCTCTCTTCTAACATAATATATCCCATTAGTGGAAGTCCAACTCACAATGTTCCAACATGGGCTTTGAATGGGGACTCTGCAAGAGAAGAAAAAGAGTCTTGAAGCCAGACATCAAAGCAGGAACTACAAAACCGTAAGCAAAGCTCCTTCTGTGATTAAGCTGACTAGAGCATGGACACTAATATACCGGAGTACTGTTCCAGAATTACTTCATTAAGAGTCTCCTGTGATTCCCAAATCAACTATACCCAAGGTTTAGCTGAATACCAGCACTCTGAGAATTTAGGACCCAATTCTCATGCTGATTAGTATCTTACTCCACAAGCAGTCCCAGTGGCAGAACTGGTTATTGAATAAATATGAAAATTATCAAGAGACTGTATCTCCTCTAGTCCAAAGCACTCAGAATATTTGTTAAAGGGAATGTATTCACTAAAGTGCCAAGTATTCAATTTAATTTCCTACCATATAGGAAAAGATGCTTCAGTGACAAGAGTGCTAATGTTGTGCCGATATTCAAAAAGGGCAAGCGAAATGACTAGGGTAACTATAGGCTGGTACATCTGACATCAGTCCCCATCAAATAATAGAAATATGGGATTCATCTGATAAAGAATGAAAAGGCTGGGGATTCATTTAATGTCAGAGAATGGGATTTAATGGAAAATAGGGCTTCTTGAACTACCCTCATTCATTCTTTGATGAGATTACACATTTTGTTGATAAAAGTAACAATGTAGATTTTGTAAGGTGTTTGTCTTAGTGCTGCACCACAGTGTTAAAAAAAATCACTGTTCAATATCAATAAAGTACACATTAACTAACTAAACTGAAAAAGGCACCATTTCTTAAGAGACAAGGTAATTTCCACTGGAAAAACTTATTAAGATTGTGGTGGATTCTGTATCACAGAATAATTTTGAATCAAGATTCCAAAAGACAAGATCTAGTTCAAACACAAATTAATTCACGGAAGACCAATGGCCTGTGTGATACAGGAAGTGAAACTAGATGATCACAGTGGTCCCTTATGCAGAGCCAGTCCTAACCAAATGGTGGCTCTGGGTGACCGCCTGGCTCACCCATAGGGTTGCTAGATGGTTTAAAAAAAAAAAAAAAAAAAAAAAACAGAGAAAACTCTGTCAAGCGAAAACAAGCAAGAAAGGGGAAAGGGGGGAGAGAGGTCGGGGAGTAACCAGGGAAACCTGGGGGGAGGATTCAGGAGGTTGGGCCAAAATGCGGTCGTGGCCTGCCCCTAAGACCGGCTCTGTCAGTTGGCCCCTTGAAAATTATGGTCCCGGGCTACCGCTCGGCTCACCTGCCCGTAAAACTGGCTCTGCCCTTATCGTTTTATGACTATATGAACTTACCAACCTCAAAAGATAGTAGCCAGTGGAAAATCATCAAATGGGGGTGTTACTAATGATGTTCCAAAGTTACTAGGGCTGCTGCTATTCAACATTTTTATCAATCAGACGGTGGTAAATATAAAATCACTGTTGATTAAATTTGCAGATAACTATGATTGGTGGAGTAGTACATAATAATGAAGACAAAGCAGCCACACAGAGCAAATCTGGATTGCTTAGTAAAATGGGCCCATTCTAACAAAAAGCAAAAGTTATTCATTTAGGTACCAGGAATGTAGGTCATACCTATAGAACTGAAAACTGCCTTGGAAATCACTAGCAGTGGAAAGGGTGTGTACGTAGGTGGTGAAAAAGATGAACAGACATTGCAATCTTTTGTTTACACTCCTGCCCACCTCTCAAAAACTACCAAGCAGATTAAAGATGGCATCCTAATGACCAGTCCTAAATGCTATGTCTTTGTGACAAGTTATTGCTAAGACTTATCAAAATAGATTTAGATAAAGTGATAGTGTGCTGTTATAAAGTCTCAGCAGCAAATGAAAAGATACTACATTCAAGTGACGAGATGTGTCAGATTAGTCCAGTTGCTATTTGTTCAAGCAACGTGGTGGTGAAGGATGAATTCTCAGTTCACTGGACGCAATAAAGGCAGGACATTTGAGATACATTTGTATTATGTTAATCAAAGCAGACCTCTCATTTTTCCTTTAAAAAGTTATCAGCAAAAAGTCAGAATTTTATTTTTGAAACCAATTCCATTCATTTATTTAATGAGTATTTGAATATCTTTAACCTTTTGGGGCAATTACGTATAATAATTCTCTACGCCTTATCCATTTTCTCCATTCTGTAGATTTTTTCTTTTCTTTTAATAAAAAACTGATTAATTGTAAGAAGATGGATACTAGAATACCTTCAGGTGTCTTGCTGTATCCTAGCCTGAAACTGATAAATTTTATCTCTTTCTAGTTACGTTTTTTATTGGAATTTTTCTAATATAGGAATGTATTTTCAAAAATTAACTATATAAACAATAGCTAGGACTCATGGCACTAGCTTACACATTATGAATGTAATGAAATCCAGCCGTAGGAAAGCCTCTCCCACAGATGCTAGTATTGGGAACAGATGCCCAAAAAGGAGTGAATTACTCTCTCATACAAAGAAATAGAATATATCTATCTTTGTTTGTTTGTGTGGAAAGAAACAACTTTTGTAAAATAAAAAAAATGGGACTGTGAAACCACAAATACAGGCTGAAGGATGTAGGAATGAGCATACCTCAAATTAATGTTTAGTTTGTTTTTAAAATGGAGTAGAAATCAGTTTGATTATGCCCCATTAATTAAAAATGATATTTCACAATATTGAAAACCTCAAAAATCATGAGTTCAGATCTTCAAACATCATGAGGTTGTCTTAATTTTTTCTTAAATAAAACAAAAAAAATTGGGTTCCTGCTATTTGCTTTTTGATTTATGAACATTCAGGCTACACTGAGGACACATTTTCAAGCTTTTCTCTGCAACCATGGAAACTTGCTACTTTTTAATATAAAACCTGAAATTCTCATGTAATCACTTGTTTCCAGAAACTGTGGCTTGAAGGATAGCATTAAATATCACAAAACCTGAAATACATTGGTGAAGGTTGGCAACATTTTCTTGCCATTTCTCTAAGCCACGTTCATCAGGTTAAGTGCACTTGCATCTCTGCACACACATTTATCACATGGGCTCTCTCTGAAATTCAGATAATCTAAGACTCAAAAAGAAGTGTTGAATATAAAAAGCAGAACTATTTTTCTCCCAACTCTTTAGTCAAAAGCAAAGAGCAAACTTGTATGATCTATTTATATCCCCATAATTCGGAAATTAGATTTGTTTTGTCACACCAGGAAGCAAAATAATAACTTATCTTTCATCACCTTCATTGACTACATTCACTTTCTCTAAGGAACTCCAAAAAAAACAATTTACTGTCCTGGTTATCAGAATTCTCTATTGGCTTGTGCCAAATTAACCTTATGGATACCAACAACATTAAATTTGTCATTATTAATGAAAACAAAAATTCTGGAAGTTGGTTAAACTTCATTCATGCTCCATGATTTAAACCAGTCTTTAACTATTCCTCTCTGCAAAAAAGTCAAATATACAATAAAAAATACAACAAAAATACAATAAATCCAAGTTCTCATCTATAGTTTCTTTCCAGTCACATTGGTTATATTGATGTTTATTTAAATACACGCTTCTTTTCATTACACTGAAGCAAGCACAAACCATAGGCACAAATACCCTCAGATATCAATACTGCTGTTGGGAGACATTTACTGGACTAAATTCTAAATACTAGGCAGAAAGAGATAAGGCAAAGGATTTATAAAGAGATTTTCAGCTATTTAAAAAACATTGGAATTCCTGATTAACCTTGGCTGGCAATGTGACATTAAATTACAGTACATCAAATTTTCTTCAGTGGAAGCCCTATTCATGGTTCCGGATAAACAACTATTAACTGTACTTGTAAACCACAGAAAATGGATATCACACAACTACATGAGAGATTAACATGATAAAACAATAGGGCAGCTACAAACTAGTGAGTAAGTGGTTGGAAGAAATTTATTAATAAAGAAGGAAATCAATGTATGGAAGGACTCCAAAAGCAAAAACAGAACCGACAATTCCTGAACTGTTTTGTTAACATTAAGCAGAGCTATCCAATACTTGGAGAACCGGACACAGAGAAGCTTGGCCTGTCCATTCTAAAACATTACTGTTTTCCTGAGAGAAGATAGATATCTGACACTATCTGATTTATCATATCACTGCTCATGTGATTATTTGGGTAGCAATGTTCTATTGTAGCTCAATTGCCAGGTTCCCAGACACTGTGACATGAAGGCAATGTCTACACTGCCAAGAAAAATCGGAAAAAGATACACAAATTGCAAACCGCAATTTGTTTATCTTTTCTGGTCCCCCCCCCCCCCCCCCCCAAAGAGGCTTTTCCGAAATTTGGCCCATCTACACAGAGCCACATTTTGGGAAAAAAACCCTCCTCTATCAGAACATCCCTTATTCCTCTCACTGAGAGGAATACAGGGATGCCGAAAGAAAACTTCAGCTTTTCCGGAAACTGTTCTGAAAAAGTGGACATGTTCCTTGCATGCGGAGAAGCTTTTCCGAGATGCTGGAGGTATCCCGAAAAAGCTCTGCAGTCTAGATATAGCTGAAGACTGCACTACTTTACAATTATGTTTTGTATTTGGCAAAAATTATTTTGCTAGTGGAAAACTATTTGCATAGAAAACAAAAAGAAGACTGGAAAAAACAGAGAGAAAACTAGCAGACGCTGATGTTTTCTGATGGCAGGATGGTTTGTGTCAAGCAAGGCATATAAATGTTATTAGAGATCTATCAGAACAAACGCCCCAAATCCCCATAGGAAATGCTGCCAATGTACCCCTAGGAGTTCAGTGATAAAATGCAGAAGGTTGAACATGTGTGACAGAAAGTCATGGTGAAATGAAGCATAAAAGGAAAGTACACAAGAAAGAGCCTAAAAGAGTGCAAGCATGAAAACACTGAGAAAAGTGTGAAGGTACAAGGTAAGTGTGAACTGCAGCAAGTGTAAAAGGAAAATATGGATAGCATTGAGTGAGCAGAAGCGAGATTGACAGAGGGTAACAGAGCATAAGTGTGAAAGAAAAAGCAGGCGTATGAATGAGTGTATGAGTGGGCAGTGGAGTGTGACAGAGTGACAGGTTGTGATACAGTGAGAGACAGCAAAAGTACTAAACAAGGCAGAAAAGAACTTCTGGTGATGAATTTCATTTTTTGTTAAACTTCAGCATGTATCAGAAAAGAAGCTCAACTATGTGAAAACAAAACAGCAAATTAAGCACAAGCAAAGTAGGCAGGAAAGGAGGCGGCATAGTGGCTGTTAAGGACACGGGATTCACAAGGTTTTTGGACTCTGCTGTAATTGTTCCCTGTAACACATCAGTTTGAAGACTGACCTTGCAGAAGGCCAATCATATTACAACAAACTTGAAGAAAAGAAAACCAGTAGCTTTCAATATTCTCGGTGTCAAAGAAAAATAGGTAATATGTTTGATTAAAAGCTTCCTCTCTGACATGATGAATTATTTTTCTGCCCGATTCTACAAGGAAATCAAGATGTCAATAAGATCATCAACAAACTAGTGTTAAGGATGAGAGCACATATCAGCACCAGAAACTTATGGCCATGAAAAATATTACAAAAATGTTGTAGTTACCCCCAAAATAGCTATTAGAAACTCAGAAAATATTTGAGTTAAGATTAAGCTTCAAATTCAAATATTTGAACATCTGTACAGTCACAGTTCAGATGCCTAGAGTATTTTAACTGTGATTCTGTAATGACTTCAGCATCCTAACATATCTTCTGTACTTAGTTCCTTTCATGTCTACATTGTAAGATATAGTACTCTTGGATCAAGGACTTTTTCCAAAGAGATTTAAGAAGTCGAAAGCCTCTCAAACCAAAGCAACCACTGAGAGTAAGGCACTCTCATGTTTGCAGTCACTAAGGAGATGAAACTGCTTATTCTGAACATTGACTGTTGTCTCAGAATTTGTTTGGTCCGAGTATGTGTTACAGAAGTTTGGCTGCCTTACCTGTGAATCTCCAAGCTTTCAATAATCTTTTACTTTAATTGTACCCAACTCTAGTTTCCTGGGTTTTCCATAGGTTATCATTTCTCGTTTGCATCCTACCCTGATTTATGGTTTTGAAGGTGCTCTTCTGCAAAGCCATTCTGACAATCCTAAATGATCAATGAATCACTTCATACATGCTTTTTCTAGTCTCAAAAACTGTCTTGTGCAATAGAGTGCACCAAGATCTTTCCAATAAACCTCATATGAAGCCTCTTAAGAATAAGAGGTAACACAAATCATTAAATCATACTAATGTAGACCTGAAAGGGACTTTAAGAGGTTATCTAATCCATCCACTCATTCAGAAGCAGGATTAAATGACCATCCATACATATGTCCAATGTATTTTTTATAATCTCCAAAATGTGTTAGACAATTTCAAAAGTATGTCTAGCACTTATTTTTAAGTTCGGTATCTCAAAATTTTGGCAAAAAACTATCCTGTAGCCACAGATCATATTTCCCAAATCTGAAGTGGAAGTAACCACTTTAGGATTTTGGTATGATGGAGCTCAAAGTTAGACTTCTAATGTTAAGTAAGATTCAACCATAAAAAGTGGTTCAATTATAAATAGTCGTTTTGGAAAAAAGTATATTGTGGAATTCAAGTTGGAATATAAAAATAAAGGGTTATTTCTCTCATGAAACTTCAAAACCAAAGAGATGTTAATCAGAATGTTGTTAGAAATTCTGTTTATGACATGCATACTAGAAAATTTTCCATCTCATCCTTCCGTATCTGTAGTATTGGCTCTTCAGAGCTAAGAGGACAAGGACTAAAAATGTTAGTCCAATACAATAACAGGATATAACTGAATACACACAAGATATTGGCCTAAAGAGTGAGATGACATACCTTTTTTTGCCAAATCACTTCCAGAGTACAAGTGTACATTGAGTATGAAGAAGCTACACCCTCTCTTGCTTACAGGTCTGGTGGCCAAAGGGAAGTTATGACATTTTGCTATGTGTGTTACTGAAATATGTTGGGAGATCGGGAACACCCACAACCAGCCTTTTACGTACAACAGTGAAGTAACCAGACAGCAGTTAATCGTTCATTGATACCCATCAAGGAAAGAATCCTCCTTAACTATATACAATGGAGACTTGTAGACAACAGATACTGCTCAACCAATAGGGGCAGATCCCATGTCACAAACATAGATCTTTCCAGCAAGCTGGAAGAAACTACAAGAGAAGTGTCATCATCACTTGGCTTCACTCTTCCCACAACTCAACAGGGGAAGAATTGTCTGGAGGACAAAGAATTTGAACTGGGAAGGATGGTCCCAGGCTGGAAAGCAGTTTCAGCTTGTGTGATGAGAATGTGTTACTTGTTTGTACCATCTGTCAAGGTGAAAAGATTGTTTGATTCCAATCCTGTGTAGTTTGTAGAACTCAGACTGAGTTTATTTTTATTTTTTAAGTAACCAACTTTGATCTCCATGCTTGCTACCTAGAGTCACTTAGAATCCATCTTTCTGTAGTTAAAAAAATCTGTTTTGTATTTTACCTAAAACAGTGTATTTAGGATGAAGTGCTTGGGAAATTTCTGTTCAGTTTACAAAGGTATTATGTGTCCTCTCCACATCAAGGGACAGGCAGACTGGGAATGAACTTACACTAGCCAGGGTTCTAACCAATGCAAGAGGGTACAGTTCTGGGGTGCTAGACTGAAGAGCTGGGGGAATTGGCTGGGGACTCTCTTTTGTTGGCCATGAATGCTTTCTTCAGATTCTCATGTAATGCAGCTGGGTGTGTTCCTGACGGTGGATGACTGTGTAAGAGCAGTACTTGCTCCAGGTTTATAGCTTGACACAGCATCACAGAGTCAGAGGGATATCCAATGTTGGTGGGACCCTCAACAGTCCCACAATCTAGGTTGCATCTGGGGACCTCAGCACAGGGCCTCTACCCAAAAACAAAACCACGTGCAACACTCAAGCAGTTTGCCTTGCAGCTCAGTGAGTGTCCTACTATGAGCTGATAAATGTGGGCTTATCCCAATTAATTGGAAATTTACATCCCTATTTACCAGTAGTCTCAAGTCTGCCTTTATTCCTGCTCCAACCTGCTTCTGCTCTAGCCCTGGCTTGTTTCTGTCCAGCCACCAATACCCCTGCTTCAGCTGGCCACTTGGCCCTCTGACAGCATGTAACTGCTTTAATGCTTGCTGTTTTTCCTTACAAATTGCTTTCCTTGATCTACCCCCTTTGAAATAAATTCACTTTCCCCCACCATTGCTTTGTGCACCTGTGCATATAGGAAGAGAATGTCATTTGAGGGAGAAATCCAAGCAGCTTTTAAAGAGCTCCGTAGCACTGGTAGCATTCTCTTTCATTCCTCACCACTTCCTCTTTACCTTCTAAGGCAGGTGTGATTAATTCCCAACACCCGCACTGTAACAGTAAAACCACCAAGCTCTTATACAGGAATTTACATCAGTAGAGCTCAAGTTGCTTTCCAAAGATATTGGAATTCATTCATCTGAAGTGGGTTGTGCCCACGAACGCTCATGATACCATCTACAGCAGTGTTTTTTAAACTGTGTTCTGTGTACGCCGGTGTGCCGAGAGGCAGTCCGAGGTGTGCTGTGGAGAACAACAGAATTAAAAATGGCCACCCTTAAAGGGGCAGGTGATCTTTTTTTCTCCCCTCAATAACTCCTCCCTCGGTCTTAAAAAGTTTAAGAAACGCTGATCTACATGCTTTGTTAGTCTTGTGCCGCAAGAGTTTTTCCAAAGATAGCAAGAGTCATCATCATTACCATATAACACACATTGATTTTTCAGAATCCTACAAGGTTAAGTTTAAAAAACATGAGTTTTAAGGCTTAAGAGGCCAAAACCCAAGTCCCAAGCAGGACTCACTCTCCAACAGAGGAGATTCTTGTCTGTTGATCAGAAAATTGAGATGAACCGGAGAGCAGGGAGAGGGTAGAATAGGTCAAAAGAGAAAATGGGACAGACTCAACAGCCTGATGATTAAGGTTGAGACACAGGATACACAGATTCAAATCTTCCCTCTCCCTGATTCAGAGGAGTGATTTGAATCCACATCTCCTACCTCCCAGATGAGTGCTTTAACCACCAAGCTATAGAACTGCTCTCTCTCAGCCAGAGAGATTTAAAGAACCCACTGCAGAACAGCCTATACTTTGGTGGTAAAAGCATTTATTTAGCTCTGGGGAATTTGGAGTTCAAAAGTGACTGCTCCAAAGTGGGGATTCAAACCACCTCCAGGCAAAAATCAGAACAGGAGAGGGGCACAGGCAGATGAACACACAGGGCAGTTTGACAACCAGAACTGATGTTTCCAATTTGTCAGCAAATTCCTAATAACCAACCCAAATATTTCTCCTGATTTTTTGGGACGGACGGACGAATGCACACACACAAAATCAATGATTTGCTCAGCTCAAGTCATGATCTTCCCAAAGGTTCCACTGGCATCAGTGTGAAGCTGCAACATCAGTCTATATTCTTCAGTCAACCAACCCCAGGGCTCACTGTGGGTGCTAGAGAGGTATGCGAGTAGTGGAGTCGACTACTCGCATTCCCCCCACCTTGCTGCCTCTGTATCAGAGGTAGAAAGGGGAGGGAAGCAGGACCAAATAATGGGGGGAGCCAGCTTAAACACTGGTTCCCCCCAGCACTATCTCCACGGTGCCACCTGCCCCCCCCCAGGTGGCAGCAGAGGGGGCAGTGCGGCAGCAGAGGGGGGAGTGAGGGGAGCAGGGAAGACTGCCATGAAGCAGCCCCTGCCCACAGGAGGCCCAGGCTCACCGCAGGCAGGGGCTAATAATGAAGCATCCCCTGTCTGTGACGGGTCTCAGCTCCCCACTGGGATCCCCCGTGGACAGTGGCTGCGGGACCCAGTTCAGTCCCAGCTCGCACAGGGTCCAGGAGCTACGCACTCTGTGGCTCTGCAGTTTAAATGTACAAGAGCCAGGCGGGCAGGCAAGCAGCCTGGCTCCTACTACACTTAAACTGCAGATCCACAGCACGGAAGTAATTCCCGGAGGCTTCCTCCCTTATTGACTAATTGTGTAGTCAACAGACATTCTATCGACTACTCGATTAGCTATTTACTCGCTTACTAACATCCCTAGTGACTGCAGAAGATTTTTTTGAACTTTTATGATGTACTTTAGGACTGTACAAAGTTTAATTTCTTTCTCCAAAAAATGTATCCAGAACATAAGTCATACATCCAAATTCCAGGATGGCTGCATGCAAAGTTCTCAGATCTTTGTTTTATTTTCCCTGCCTGAACCGACGGCATTATTCCTGCATTCTTGGACGGCATCGCCAGTAATGTGTTAACAACGTTCTGCTGTGTCCTTTTCAGACACAGAATCAATAGCATTAAGTAGGAATGCATTTTTCACCATATGGATTCTTGCAGCCATTACCTGGTCATTACTTGTGTTCAATCAACCATCTTGCATTAAAGTTCAGCTGTATTCTCTTAGTTCTGTATTTTTTCTTCCCTTTCTTCAGTTGCAGCATCCAGTTGTGTACCTGTCAGTTTAAATTTGTCTTGAGTTGTACATCTAAGGCTACATGTTTTAATCACTTCCTTAAATTGCTCATTTTGTGAATCAAATTGAAGGAGATGATTTTACCAGAGAAGAAAGTTGCAACTTTCTTGTCAATTTGAAGTCTTTCCCTTTGGCAGTTGATTTTATGACATAATCTCTAATCTCAGTCTTTTATTGGGGAGTATAGCCTACAGGCTAGCCTGCTTGCTAGCCTATATATCTTTTCTTATAAATTTCTTATAGGTTTATTTGTTTTATTTATAGGTTTATATTAGAATATATTCTGCCTGTAACACAAGGGACCTGTAGGACACATCCTGTATCTTGAGCTAAGGCAAAGTTAGCATACATATGTTTGGCACCTTTTACCTAGATAGATGCTGATTAGCTAAATCATACGGTCTATCTGTGACTGCAACCTTCAACGTAGAGAATGTGTTAATATAGGGGCTTTCCTAAGTTCACACCCTTTTTAAATTAACAAGTTCACCACAACCTAGAACTTGGAAAGAACAGAAATAATCGGTTAGGAAAGAAACAACAAATGCGATACCCAACCACAAAAGGACCAGGACAACGAACTGACATGTATGATAATAAATTGAGATGATTGATATACTAACCATAAGAAAAAAAAGACACTCTTAACATTTGTAAAGGGAGGAAATAAAACTAAGGAAAGGGAAATCCCCTATTGAATATACATAAAAAAATAGCAGCACCGGTGTAACACATAAAAGTGGCGTTCTAACATAGGTGGGACAGGAGAGAAAGATGCAGTGTTTGAGAGGTGCCAGAATAATGGCCACTGGTGATGAGGAAGAGGATGGTTAACATGTCAGGTTGTTCTACAGGAGAGAGTGAGAGTATATGGATGTGTAGTTGTACATCTGTAGTATAGATCTACTTACAAGCTGGGGTATTTGTGACGGTGCTAAATATATTAATAAACTACGTTATCAGATGCCTGGCTGTGTATGTGTGTACACCCCATTTCATTCTTTAATTCTGCTAGGGCCACTTTTTTATTTTTGTCCCCATTCTTCAGGCACAGTGTAGCTACCTGAAGCCTGCTGTTGACCCCAGTATTTATAATAGGAGACAGCACATTTTTTTGTATTTTTACAGCTGTTTTTAATGTTTTATTTTATTAATATGCTTGCTGGTTTTGGACTGTTTACCACCCTGTTAGCAGAGCAGGAGCATTTTTCAGCTCTGTAATTTCTCCTGTTTTTTAAAATCTTTTTGTTACTTGCCCTGCCAAATTCTGTGGTGTGTTGTTTTAACCATTAAACAGTCATGTTTATTTAAACAGTCAATATTTTAATTTTAAGCATATAGTTTTTGCCCTAGCCTCACAGATTTTATTTCATTTTTTTCCTCTACTATATTTGTAAATGTATATGGACTTTTTTTGCTAGTAACCAAGCATATCCATAGCTTATTTCACTTTGTGGGAATTTGCAGTGAGGGGTTCAGAGAGGGTTCTGTTGTGTTAGACAATGATTACCCAAGAGGACAGCTTGCTTACTTATCAGACCAATAGTTGGGGTCACCAGTGTCATCAGATGCTTGGTTGCTTCTGTTTTTCCTGTGTATTGTCCCAGCCCTGTGCAGACAGCTGGCACAGCAGACCTCAATACCCACAAGATCCATTAAAGGTGGAAAGATGCCCAACCAGGTTTATTGTAGACAGATCACAGTAACAGGACCTGACAGACTCTATGAGGATATTAAGACAAGCATGCGCATGACAATGGGCACAGGTCAGTGACTGGCAGGATTTTCCATTTCCCACATCAGCTAGACAAAAGATAGTCCCACTGAGATCCATCTTTATACCCGGGTACAAACAAGTCCAACAAAGTGACAGACCCCTGATGTGGCTAGTTATTACCCCTCAGCTTGTCCATGTTGGTCTGAACAAACCATTTTTATGTCCTGACATCCTGACCTGATCTTTTAGAAAGGATCAGTGTGTTTGTTATCCTTGGGAAATGTTTTGTACCATACTTGATATTGGAATGTTCTGGCATCACTTAATATAGGAATGTGTTTGCATGAGTACTCTGTGACTAGCACTTCTTAGCAATGTGCATTTCTGCAGTATCAGTCCTGTTCTCCCCACAATTTGTGAGCAGGTCCTGCCTCATACCAGACTGATAATAAAAGATCTTATATCTCAGACACTCTTCCTACTACAAACTATATTAGCACATTTGAAAGCGTTCCCATAGTGTGAGTGTTGCAACTGTGCACATCAGGGTTGCTAACTATATAGTTATTTGAATAATACTGACCTGATCTTGGGACAAGAATTTGTCAACCTTCAAAGTGATAACTGGGGATTCTTAAGTAAACTAGATAATTAATAAACAATCTAAAGATTGGGCAACAAGAATTAAAGATGCAGAGATACTGCTTCTGAATGAAACTGATATTGAACTACAGAATTGTGGGTCCTGAAACAGGGTCTTAAATGATCACTGGAGCTATGTTTCAGTGACAACTAAGGCACCAAAAACATCTCATTGGCAGGATTATTCCACTTCAACAAATGTATCACTCAATGGCTCATCTGATCATGAGAAATCCAAATAAGCAGAATTTTTAAATTAATATGAACCTTTCTCTCTTGCTACTTAACTAGTTTTGACAATGTTTACATTATCTTTAAATTTAAATTGCTTTATAACATCTGTATTCAGCACTTCAGTTCATACAAATCACTTGTCCCCTAATGCCTTCTTCAATTTTAGGTATCTTGATTCAGTTAAATTCACACACAGTTTGTTAGCCACAATATGCTAGCCACTCATTTGCAGCACTGGTCAGCAACTTTCATATTTACCTCCTTTGAAAGGGTAAAACCAACTACAGGCAGTCCCCGGGTTACGTACAAGATAGGGACTGTAGGTTTGTTCTTAAGTTGAATTTGTATGTAAGTCAGAACTGGTACATATTGTAGGGGAAACTCTAGCCAAACATTTCTCCAGAGCTCAGTTTTATTCTCCCACACCTCACTTCCCTCAGTCCTTTATTCTCAAGCTGAGATGTCTGCTGAGAAAAGCCGCTCCGCATCTCCCTGGTCTGCTTGGGGGGGCGCTAGCTTCGCATCTCCTTGGTCTGCTGAGGGGAAGCAGCTAGTGCGGGGTTGCCTCACCCCGTTTGTAAGTAGGGATCCGATGCAAGTTGGATCCATGTAACCCGGGGACTGCCTGTACTAAATTCAAGACAAGGAAGTGTTAAAAATAATATGGAACCATAGCTAGCTATGTACAGAACCACATTATCGAAATATCCTTCCTCTTCCAGAAGTTTCTAGATTCTATCAAACCAAGCCCCTTAACAGTTCACAATTCCACATAGTCTCCTCATTTCAGCATCCAATGACAGTTGATTCCACGTATTAGTTCTCAGCTATACCCATTCGTAAAGCTAAGATTTAGTCATGGTATTTTTAGTAAAAGTCATGAACAGGTCACAAATGGTAAACAAAAATTCACAGCACATGATCTGCCCATGACTTGTATTATATATCCCTGACTAAATCTTAGGTGCTCTGCAGAGAGCGCACTGTAAGTGGTCTGTGGCAAGGGGGTCACAACCGGAGCTTTGGCAGTCGGGGGATGACAGCGTGTAACCCAGGTCTGCCTGGAGAGAGCACGTGGATTGAAGGGGTGTGTGGCAGCCAAAGACTGTCTAGGCAGTTCCTCTGGTGGCTGTAGGGTCAGTAACACCCACCATTGTCAAAGTCACGGAGGTCCTGGAAAGTCTCAGAATCTACAATCTCAGTGTCAGACTAACAGCCTTACCGCTTCCCACTCCTCTATAAACTTTCTAGACAGTTCTGTAATGCTGTTGGCTCCTAAACGGCCTGCAGACATGGCAAGAATCCCAATGCATGCCTCATGTCCCTCTTAAAACTTTGTTTCCAAAACATTTTCTGCACCAGCCTGAATTTAGAGTCACATCTTTCTCATATGGAAAAAAAATCCTCATTATGTTCAAGTGAATGCATTTAGACACAAATTTCTTTTTGTCGTCTGTCCAGGGAGATCACTTTCAGAAATGCCATAAATGAAATTGCCAGTCTGAGTTCAGTACCTACCCTATCTCTCGCACAATGTCCTTTCCCACAATCCTCCACAATGGGTACAATTATCTTTCTTCCCCACCTCCTTTCCCTTCCCTCCATCATTACTAAAATGCCAAGATCACCCATTTTGTTCGTCCCAGTCACTTTAAGCTCCTCAGAAATCATCCCATTTGTAAGAGCAGATAGGTAACACAACAAACGACAATCAAATAGAAGTTCATTGCCCTGCAATTCACCAGCTCCACATTTTATCCTAATAAAACACTACCCAGATCCTTTCCTCCTCCTCATCAGTTTCACACACACAAATACACATCACCGCAATCCCATCATTTTTTTCTGTCATCAGCACAATTTCCACACCATTGCTAATACTTTCACAAAGACTGTCTTCATTTCATGGCTGCTACTGATCATCACACCTCTCCACCGCCCTAACTCTTAAATCAAGTATTTTACTAGCGGGCATCAAGTCCTGAAACACAAAGCCACACCTGATCACAGAAAATTCTCTCCTAATCATTGCCTTCAGCATCCCAATCATCGCCTTCAGATTTCTCAACATTGCTATATAGCAAGGCTGTGACTAAAGTTCCATGAATACACAGGAATACTTCTAGCCAACATCTGCATAATACAACATCTTCCCTCCTCCTTGATCTTTCCTAGTAGAAGCAGGAGGTAAACAAACTCCTTCATTATTAAAAATATCGGGATGTGTATTTAAATATGCAAATATTTTCCAAAACAAGCTGTTGCCCAAGGCATTATCTTGCCCTTAAGAAAAAAAAAACAAAAGCATGGTTTATCCTCCTTGGCGTATGGGACTTCCTATTTGTAGTTTGGAGCCCAATATGCTCCACAAGTTTTTCCTATAAAAAACCTATTACAATTTGCCTCCGGCTGACACTAATATTATTATACATCCAGCTCTCTCAAGTCAACCTGCAAAAAAACAACTATGCCAATTAAAAGGAAAATGGTGTTAATTGTTTTAGATGTGCTGTTTCCTTTTTCCTTCACAGCCAGCAACTGTCATGTGTAATAGAATTTTGTTCTGAGAGCTCATGTAATTTTAACCTAATTTACTAGCATATTGGGGTTTCATTCCCCAGGTGGAAGAGTGGATATTGATAACAACAAAGTTCTCTTTTTAAAAAGACCACTTTCAATAAAATTCAGACGGGTTTGGTGACTGGAAAACCTACAGACGCTCTGCAGTTAACAGGTTCATCCAAAAAGACCAATACAAAGGTGCTTTTAGGAGATGGAGAAACTACAGTTATGTGAGAGTTTTCGTTGTGGAAACAAACAACTCAACTATTCAATACAGGCTAAGGGAGAACTACACCATAAAGCAGACGTGGGCTATAATGTTTTATAGTAGCCACTCCAAGAATTTGCTAAGTGGTCAATGATCTCACTTCTTCATTATATTAATGGAGGAGGTGCAGGATCTGGGATGGAGGTTGGGTGTAAAAGAGAGCTTACGGATTGGGGTGTAGAAGTGATGAGGGATCTGGGAGGAATTTAGGTGGAGGGGGTGTGACCTGGGGCAGAGGACTTGGGTGCAGGAGTTTGGTTAGTGACCTTGGGCAGGAAGGAGTTGTTGCCTAGGACAGGGGATTAGGGTGGAGGTACTGGGAGGAAGTATGGGTGGAAGAAGGGAAGAGGCAAAGGATATGCATTATGTGGAGTTGGCGGCAGAAGTGGGGAACAGATGGTTGTGGAGGAAAAACTGGCTAGGATGCCAGAGCATGCTCTGGCCAGGAGATGCTTACCCGGGCAACTCCCAGTTAGCAGCCCAGCAGATTCCCTGCCTTCCACGCCCCACCAGGATGCTCAGAGCAGCCAGCTTTGGAGGTTATGTGTGTCAGTGAACAGCTGCAAGCCCAAGGAGGCGGGGGAAGAGAGGGGTAATTTGCATGCTGCCTGATCTTTAAACAGGCAGCTCCCATTGTCTGCAAACCAGCCAATGGGAGCTGCAAGACTGTGCTGGAAGTGGGGGCAGTGCATGAAGCCTCTCCCACCTCCCCTTAGATTTGCACATGTTCACAAGCAAGGCCCTATAGCCAGCTTTTCTGAAGGCCTGAGTAAGGCTCCCTCTGTGCCCATACGCTGGATTCAGCAGCTTAGCAGGCGAGATCCAGGCCATGGGCCATGCCATAAAGAGAAATTTTCAGAACTAACTAGTGATTCTGAGATAGATAGTTTTTTGATTGCCCAAATGAAGATACTTCAAATGAAAGAGGCCTGATTTTAAGAGAGTTTGTGTTGAACACTTTTTAAAAATGAAGCCTTTTTAAGATGTTTCAATCTGGACAGCCAAATACTGAGTCACCCAAATTCATGTATCACTTAAAAACATGTTTTATTGGAATTAATGTGATCTGAGATCACACAATGGAGAAAAGTCATTTGGCTGAGTCATTATTGTACCTGAAAATCGGCTATCTGATAAATGTGAACTGTACCATCAGTGAGAAATAGCTAACCAAGTTTTAGAACCAGTAATGGCTAATATAGCACTATATGTGGAAGATATGCATTGTTGACAACTAAAGTTTTTGATGTGCTTTGGATATTTAGAAAGAAGTCAATATTTGCCTGACATTATGGTCCATGCTGGCATTTTTTATGGCTTGTCTACATGGAAGGTTATACCAATAAAAGAGAGGATGTGAATTTAAACCAATATAGTTATAGGGGTATAACAGCCAGTGTGGAGTCTCCTATCCCAGTATACTTCACTTTGGAAGCAATTTAAGCTAAACTGTAAAAAGCCACTCTTGTTCCAAAATAAGACTTTCCACACAGGGAGTTATTCCAGAATTATTATAGCAGTTTAACTATACCAATATAGTTATACTAGTATAACTGATGCAACATTTCCATGCAGTCAAACCCCTAGTGTTAAAAGGATTTACAGTTTTCCATTATACCACAAGCACACAGAGCTAATCACAGTAACAAAGCAAAAAAAGTCATTCCTCTCCCCACACACATGGCATACTTCTGAGGGGCCCAGATAGGATTTCACACACCAAAACTATAACTCTCAAATATTTCAATGCCCTCAGCTTCTAAACACAATAAAAACTATAAGCCCAAGCCAGCTTTGTGCAAGAGAAAATTTTCTTCTCTCCGTTTCTTGACAGTGGTCTTCAATTAGAGCCTGCAACGATGACACTCACTGAGACTGACGGAGGAAATAAAAGGAGTGAAACTACTGAAATGCATCTGCAGAAGCAGATTATTCAATGTCCCGCAGACATCGGTGCGAGTGACAGCCGCCAGAGCTTAGTGAAAAAAAGAGAAGCGGAAAATTAAACTTCTCATTGGGTCTGATGATGATTAATATCTTCTCTCTGACGAGCTGAGACTGCTTAATCTCTGCTATTAAAATTAAATCACTGAGGTGCAAATATGGCAGCTGAAGTGGGAGGAGGAATAGTATGTGAGTGTTTCAGATCTGGGGAGAAAGAAAAATCTGAAGGAAATCACAGAGGTACATTCAGTACACTCAACATCTTAACCCTGCTAAAACTAGGAATTAGTCGTCAGCAAAAGCACTCAAGCCAGGTCATTCTAGGGAAGGCAGGATTCAGGAAGACTCTTCTTCATAGTTCCATGTTCCACTTCAAGTGTACACAAAAAGGTAACTAATACCCTCACACAAACTATGTGGAAGATGAATGATTATACACAGATAAGATTTCTGAATATGGCTCCTTTTAAAATATTCAGCAATCTGTTACCTTTCCTTTGGGGTTATTTTAAGTCCCACACTCTCCAAAACATAGCAGCAAAGGGATGAAATAATTAATGATTTTTATTTGTTGTTACACTAAGCTTTCAGATTAACAGAAACCATTGTTAAAATCACTGCCGATTATTGTGGAAGAATATCAATATTTGAGGACAAAAAAAGGAGTTTCTGTGTTAATAGTTATTTTGGCAACCATTATTAATGCAATAGTTAAGAACTGCTATCACCTTTTTGGAAATAACATGACTTGGTTAAATTAAATCCATTAACAGGGAGGTGGCTTACCGATTGTATCTTTCAAAAATCCAGGTATTAGTTTAAAATAACTTTTGAATATTTAAGGCATTAATCCCGTGAAAAATAAAATACAATCTGCTATATTTTAATATAATACATAACCCGTAAAGATTGATTAATTTGTAAGAAAGTGTGTTTTATTTAAAGAATCCAAAACAGAAATGCTGTTAAGGTAGAAGATTACAAATCACAAAGAGTTAACTGCCACATTTCTTCTCTAATAAACCTTGATTCCTAAAGTGAATAATCACTCAAAACGCTGCTAAAACTGTTTGATTTGATCCTTTCTGATGAGTTATTTTTAAAAATTAAATTGGGGCTAAGCTGTGGCTCAGAAGAAAGAATTTGGTTGGGAGATTAGTTTTCCTGATCAGATGGCAAGTGATCATTCATGCATTATAAGTTTTCTCATAACTAGCTTCTAATCATTTTGATACAGTTGATAATTATCGTATAAAAGTACCTGGTGCTTGAAATGGCAACACATTTTGGTGTCTCTAGCAGTGTAACGTTTATAGTTCTTAGGACAATATTTACTATAGTCCACTTCATGCACTGTTGTGCAGTTTATTCTACATTAGACTGAAATAGTATTGTCTTAGTTAATCAAAGTGCAGGATGCTATACAGTTTCTAGTGTACATCTAACACAATTTTCCCTATAATTATGGCCCTGAGAAAATAATGATTTTTATACTACAGAGATATCACAAAAATAGCCCGGTATTATGATTTTTCCAACAGTGGGAAGGTGGAAGCAGACATTAACAAATGATGTAGGCAATTCTATGCAGTGTCCATTGGGGTGGCTCCCCATTGGCTGCATGCCTGCACCACCCTAAGCACTGTCCCCCCTGTATGTTAATGAGCTCAGAGGACAGCAGAAATAGAAGCATTGCAGGGAGAAAGTTTCTGAGAAGCCCAGTATAATTTAAAATGGCCACTGCTAACCAGCCCTGCCTGATCCCTTCTAACCCACACTGACCCCCATGAGAACTGCTGTGATTTTTCCAGCAGCAAGGAGGCAGAAGAGGGCATCTTCACAGCATCTCTAGACTTGGTTGTCAGTTTTATACAAAAGATTGCAGCAAAGACCTTTCACTGACTGCGTTCCATGCGTGTCCCATGACAACTGCTCCTTTTTACCCATGACATTGTCATGAATTTAAAAGATACACACAAAAACACAACCAACTGAGATTTTCTCAGGACCTGACCATTGAAGCTCATAGGCTTGTACAACTGGCTATGGGTGTCGTCTTATCTGCAAAATGAACAACGAGCGAAAAGTTATGCCCGAATAGCTGTAACTTCACTTGTATAATGTAATCTTCTGCAATAGGTTCTCTTTCGGCTGTATCTTCCCATTTAATTCCTCGTTGGTTCCTTCTGCATCCATCCAATTCTCAGGATCTTTCTATAACAACTCCTCTCGAACGCCAATATCCGTCTCTTCTAATCTTTCGTTATCACCCATGTCTCACATCCGTACCACATGCTGCTAAATACACACATTTTCAAGACACTCAGCTTCGTTCCTAAGCTTAGCTGCTACCAACTGGGTTTAAAAGAAGGCACTTGGGCCCTAGACAGGAGGAGAAAGAGTAAGTTGGAAATGTGGAGTGTCGGAGAGCTGTCTGCTGAGAGCATAGATTGGAGTAGCCAAGAAATGGGCAAGTGAGCGCTGCCTGGGAGAGACACGGAAGATACAGAGAGCAGAAAGCGGTACAGGACATCCTGAGGAATGGGGGGTGAGGGAGGAAGAGGAGAGATTGCTAGGAGGATGGTGTGAAGGGGTTAACCTGCTGACCTTGCTGTGTTTTAAGCAGAAAAGTCCAGAGACTAGTCATTCTCAGATGGATAGGCAAGAGAGTGGGGTACTGAAGCAACGGTAGAAGAGAACTGGAACCAACTGCTGATGGACTCAAAGATGGGTGAACTGTAAGAAGTGTCCCTGGAGAGAACAGGGGAAAAAATCATAGTAGTTTTATATGCTTTGCTGTGGGAACTAGGAGAACAGTTTTACCAGGAATGTTCTATAAACTATTGTACATGTACATAAATAAATGAGGTCCAGAAATGGGACTTTGTAATCAACAGTGAGAGTCCGTACTCTTTCTAGTCCTGGGCAAGGGGAGGGTGGAACTAAGCCAGGCATGCTTATCCATGCCTAGCCCACCACAAGAGGGGGTTGACTAGCCATAAGAAGAGGGAGACATTATCTCACACTGTGTGGTTGTTTCTCAGCCATAACAGATATGAAAAAGCTCTGTTCCAAACCACGTCATATGCTCAGAATTTTCAAGCTGTTCGTCAGCAGCAGAAGTGGCTTCTTACTACCTCCAGCTGAAGGAGAAACGAACATGTTCACATGAAAAAGGAGTGGGCAAGTGCTATCAAGAAGCAATAAAAATAGGATTGGCTAACTGCTGGAATTGAAATAGTTTATTAAACTAAAAACAAAAACAAAAAAAACCAGATTGTTTCCTATCTTCTTCTCATCCTTCTTCTCTCCTCATGAAGCTAGACAAACTCAGGCTTAGAAATAAGGCTCACATTTTTCATAGTGTAGGGCAGTGTTTCTATTGCTTCCCATGGCTCCCCTTAGCTGGAAATGGTGAACCAGAGCCCATGGGAGCCATGAGGCTCTATGGATACGGACCCTTTAGGTAAACAAAGTGGTTCAGGCTCACTAGCTGCTTTCCCAAAGCAGGCCTGTGGACCATTTTGAAAAACACTGTACTAAGGTAATTCCACTGGAACCACTTATCATGGGCTGTGGTGAAATCTCCATCACTTTTGAAATCTTTAACTCAAGGTTAGGAGCCTTCCTAAAAGATCTGATCTTGCTCAGCAAGAAGTTATGGGCCTCATGCAGGAATTACTGGGTGAAATTCAGTGGCCTGGTTATAAAGATCAGACTAGATTATGCTAATGCACATGAACCTCCATAATCTTGACGTTCCTGATCCAGGAACACCCAGGGTTCAGATCTTGGCAGAGGGAAGAGGAAGCAGCTCTACACACTGCCACTCCTTCTCCCCTCAGTTGGGGGAATGGCAACGCGCAAAGCAAAGCAATGGTCTGGAGGATTTTCTCCCCACTGCTCCTACAGCAGCGAAGGAGCAATGCCTTTGAGCAGCAGGGCACCAGGTAAATGCCCCACACTTCCTCATGCCCAGACCCCACACCGCCAACCCCCTAATGCATCCTCCCTCCTGAATCTTGCACCAGCACCATCCATGATCCAAAAACTTTCTTAATGTGGTATAACCTATTTCCCATGGACACTGGATAAAGAGATACAAGTGTAGTTCTAGCTGACCTTAAAAAAATCCATGAATCCTCATAAACCAGGGAGGCTCTTGTAACTCTTGCATGTGTTTACACTAGAACGCTAAACCCTCCCTTCCCGTTCAGTTCTGAAACACAAATTAGCCAAAAAAACCATTACAGACATTCCAAAAAGACATTTATCAACATGTAGGTGAGGATGGATGAATAGGTGGATAAAGGAAAGAGGGAGATGGAAGAAAATGAAGTCGGGAGGGGGGAGGGGGGGACAATCAACTGCAGACCACAATGAAGTCATTACATTGAAAACAGAAAGCATCTCATGTTATCATTCTAACATTTATCATAATTTCTTTATAGGAACCTGCAGTCAGTGTTATTAAGCATGGGAGAACATGTATATCTTATTACTTCATCTTTGGCAATAATGTTTCCAATCACAATCTACTATATAGTGGATCTCCCTGAACACTCATATAAATACACCACTATTAAACTGTGCAGTGACTACTCCCAACCTTTATACTTGGTACTTTTCCATTTGAAGATATGGGTATTCTAAGTCTGATTTTGCAAGCTACTACATATGGTATGCCAGCCATGCCTGTATAGAGAGCCCTGCTGACTTCATTATGCTTTTGCACAAACTCATGAATCTATCTGCAAAGAGCAGTTTGGAAGATCGGGGCTTAACTTCTTGGTCCTCTTTAAAAGACTTTTTAAATTACTGTTAAAAGTGTACTGAGTTATGACACTGTCAACATAATCCAGAACAGCATAGTAGAGATAGAAGACTGTTTGCAGAAAGTTCAAGAGATTTAATTCCTCTTACTTTTGAAAAGATAAACATATGATATTATTGATTACAGATTTGGTTTATCATAATCTAACTGACAATTTTGTTGTCTGCACATCATGACTGTAAGGCTAATGAAGGCAACTGTAGCACTCTGCTCATCCAACATGCAGTACTTAAAAAATGAACAAGCCAGATTTATCGAGGAACAAAGTTAGATGTTTGTGAGGCTGCACTTAGATGCTAAGTTATTTTTCATAGGGTACATCTACACAGCAGCATTATTTGGGAATAACTGACATTTCAAAATAATAAAATGCACATCTAAACAGCAAGCTATTATTTCTAAATAACCTGGAGCTGGAGGACTTCTTACTCTGATTCTTGTAACGCTCATTTTGCGAGGAGCAAGGGAAGTTAAAGGAAGAGTGTTCTTCCTTTGACTTCCTGCTATGGACACAGAGCCAAAAGCTGAGTTAAACTACTTTGACTTCAGCTACACAATTAACATAGCTGAAGTTGCGCACCTTATTTAGACTTTTGCTCTGAACTGCAGACATGCCCACAGAGTGCTGGGAGAGGGAACTGATGTTACACAATTCATAGGTTAGAAAGGAATCCCACCCCAGTCATATAATAAATTTTAAAAGAGAATCTCAGGCTAAGAACACAAAAGCTTTTATATCAACAGTTTCTCTTCTTGTGGAGTATCTAGAGAGGAGAGTGAATCAAAATGCTGCCATACCATAATTTTTTTTTATGCTTGGCTATTCATTAAAATGATTTATTGAAGGACAGGTGAATACAGTAAAAAATGTACTTAGGGCCCAGTAGCAAAGGAGGATATGGAGGATGTGGAGCCACAGAAGGAAAGCAGATGTGCAAAACTTCAGATGAAAAAAACTCCAAACACTTACCCAACTCAATACCAATCTCCACTCCATGAAAGGTCTGTACTGACTGGCACACAACTATGTGACTAAGTATAAACATCTCAGGTCAGAAAAGCGTGCTTAGACAGTGTGGGTATGTCTACACTACCCCGCTAGTTCGAACTAGCAGGGTAATGTAGGCATACCACACTTGCAAATGAAGCCCGGGATTTGAATTTCCCGGGCTTCATTTGCATAAGCCGGCCGGCACCATTTTTAAATAACGGCTTGTTCGAACCCCGTGCCGCGCGGCTACACGCGGCACGGGCTAGATAGTTCGAACTAGGCGTACAGATAGTGAGGAATGGCTTGCTAGTTCGAACTATCTAGCCCGTGCCGCGTGTAGCCGCGCGGCACGGGGTTCGAACAAGCCGGCATTTAAAAATGGCGCCGGCCGGCTTATGCAAATGAAGCCCGGGAAATTCAAATCCCGGGCTTCATTTGCAAGTGCGGTATGCCTACATTACCCCGCTAGTTCGAACTAGCGGGGTAGTATAGACATACCCTGTTGGTATAAGGTTAGTAATCCTTATTACTTGTTTCCTACTGTACCATATGCTTCAGAGAAGCCAGAGGAACCCAAACAAGAGAGTTGGGCACAAGAGCTAGAATAAGCACCTACTTACTCATCAGTGCACCATATAAAAGTGTCTCTGTAAAACTGTATGAAATGTGAGATCATGCTGCATGTTAAAGCGGCGAGGAGTCGTGTGGCACCTTATAGACAAACTGAAGTATAGGAGCATAAGCTTTTGTGGGCAAAGACCCTCTTCGTCAGATGCATGTAGTGGAAATTTCCAGAGGCAGGTATAAATATGCAGGCCAGAATCAGGCTGGAGATGACAAGGTGGATCCAATCAAGGAGGATGAGGCCCACTTCTAGTAGCCGATCTGGAGGTGTGAATTCCAAGAGAGGAGAAGCTGCTTTTGTAGTTAGCGAGCCATTCACAGTCTTTGTTTAATCCAGAATTGATTGTGTCAAACTTGAAGATGAACTGTAGCTCAGCAGTTTGAAATGGATGTGGAACGGATCCAGTAGCTTGGCGGGCTGGACCTGACCCGCTAGCAGCCTCTTGCCCACCCCTGTTCTAAGGTAATGGTTTTGAACCCGGGGTCTTTTGTATATTATGCCTAAGATTTCCAAAGGGGCCTGGCATCTCCATTTAGAGTTGTCAGCTCTCCAAAATTGTCCTGGGGTTTCCAGGAATTAGAGATTAATCTTTAATTAAAGATTATGCCATGTGATTAATTCTCCAGGAATTCATTTAAAATTGGCCATTTTCAATTTTTAGAAGTCCACAAATGAAGGGGAAAAAAGTTTGATAGCTGCTGTTCTAAAGTCTCTGAGAGCAAAAATGCATATGGTATGTTGACTGCAGCAGTTAAAGAGCTTCCACAACACCATATCTCAGTATACATGAATCATAGAATTCCCACTAAAATACAGATAAATCTATCCCAGGACCTTATTCAAATATCATTGCACTCAGTGTTAAAACTCACAGTCAACTTACACAGGCACAAAAACAGGTTTCTCAACTGAAACTTTTTAGGATTTACACATGGCATGACTAAGCAAAGAAATTCATAACGAAAAATAAATTTTACAGGTTCTACCTCTTTCTGATAATAAACTGTCCATGAAAAAATTATTTCCTAAAATTTATGTATTATTTGAAAACACTTGATGAATATTTTAACTAATAATTCTTAGTATATCTTGTTTATGAGCATAAAATTCAAGCTGTGTTGATTAGGCATGTGGATCATGAGATACAATTTCTGGCGCATAATTGGATGAGTTTAACCCTCAGAATCAGTTTTCTGATTCAAATATTCACAGTTATGATTTCAAAGCTCACTTCCTATGAATATTAAAACTTAAAGCTCATTGTGCCTGTCCATATTTTTGCCAATTAACATATTCACTAGCCTATTTATTGAAAGTAAACACACAAAAAGAGTGAACAGCATAAAAGTACATCTGTTCACACACTACAATGAGCTGCACAATCTTTCTTTCTCTCTTTCTCTTTCTTATTACTTCTTTTCCCCTTCTCACAGTGGTGTTGTAAGAGTGACTGGGTTGAAAACTTTCAGAGAGGTAGCCGTGTTAGTCTGTAACTGGAAAAACTTAAAAAACAATTAATAGTCTTGCAGTACCTTAAAGACTAACAAAAAATGCAGATGATATCTATCATGAGCTTTCTGGACACAACCCACTTCTTCAGATACCATCTACATATTTGTTAGTCTCTAAAGTGCTGCAAGACTATTTGTTGTTTTTTGTGTTGAAAACTGTGAAGCAGTCAGGTATTACAATAATGGGGGCCAAATAGGTGCCAAAGATAGACTGATAGTCTTAGTATTTGCCCAATGACAATCCCATACATCTGCTCTATATGATCCTCAGGGCAGAGGTAACAGGAAACTCAGAGCCCACAAAGGAATATTTGGCAGTATTTTGTCACAATCAGAAAAGAGGAAGTTAAATGACAAAAGGAAGCAATCAAGGGAGGAGTAAAGTCTGTCCTTATGCAGCTTGAAAACACGGAAGAACTCCCTGCAAACACCGGCTCCCCCTCCCCAGCACTGCTGTCTTTGATATAGAGGCAGTAGCCCAGGTAAGGGGTGGGGTGGGCTTGTTTTTAACTGTGACGGTTAACCAATGAGCCCAGATACATCGGTTAACCGTTTAAACATGTACACTGTCACGTCCCTATAGTACACGGTGTTAAAAACAATCATCATCAGACGCATTCAAAGACCACACAGTATTCAAAATCCTCTTCAGTATGCTGGGTCACAACCTCTATAATTATTGATATGTGCCAGTCAAGATGTTTAGTAGTGTCTGCTTTCAAAGCTTGGGTACAGTTTTACTCTTGTGTTACTCCAAGTGGACAGGGCTTATTTCACAACTGCTGAGTGACAGATGTGAAGTGACAGGTTACTAGATGCCTCCTAACAAGAGAGAGAAAATCATCTATTGTAGAAATGTAACAGTTTTAAAAATAAAACTATGAGCTATGAAATTATCAGGTCAAATATAATCATAGTCACACTTTATATCAAAGTTTTACTTACAAATAATTTATAAAGAAGTTATAAATGAGCTTCCTGCACAATATTTTGTCAAAAGGTCCAAAGTGATCATCAGATGAATAAAGAGGGGAATTGTATACGAGTAGGGAGGTGATTTTACCTCTGTATACAGCACTTCTGAGACCTCTACTGGAATACTATGTTCAGTTCTAGAAACCACGTTTTTAAAAGGATGTTGAAAAACTGGAAAGACACAAAAATTATCCAATGGAGGAAGAAAATTTCTTATAGTGACAAACTTAAAAGACCCAATCTGATTAGCTTCACAAAAAGACTGAGAGGTGACTTGACTTCAGTGTCATGGGGAAAACATACCAGGTTTAAAAATACTTTTTTAAGGCGGCAGAGAAAGGCACAACAAGCAAGGATTTCTGAAAACTGAAGCCACACCAATTCAAGTTAGAAATTAGAAATGAATTTTTAACAATGAAGGAATTAACCACTGCCATCACTACCAGGGAAGTTGTGGAGTCTCCATCTCTGATATCTTCAGGTCAAGACTGAACATCTTTCTGTAAAATGTGCTATAGTCGAACATAAGTTATGTTTTAGTCAGATAAATTACTGGGCTCATAGAAGAATAACAGTAAAATTTAATAGCTTATCGTATACAAATTAAACTAGATGGTCAATGGCCTCTTCCAGCCTTAAAGTCAATACATTCTGAAAATGATTAAAAAATAATTGGTTTATCAATCGTTATAAAATGTTAAGAGTTCAAAATCTCAATAAATTCCTTATAGTCTTCATTTATAACCATTTGTAATACCTTCTAGTGTTGTGCTTATGATCACCTGCAACACAGACTACTCATGTCTCTAACTTACTTATAACATCATTTATAAACACTCTTAACAAGGAACCATAACATGAAGTGTGACCATAATTATTTTTCTCAAAATAAAAAGGTGAGGCCAAAATTTGTCCAATTATTTAAATTAAACAAAATCACAGCCCTTTAGCATGTAAGGCCATCTGTTTTTAAGCAACCATCTAGTCCCACTTAGCTTTCCAGTTTACTGTGAATCTTACACCTATATCATCCTAGGATGACCTCACACAGGGCGTATCTAGACTACGCACAATGGTCGAAAGAGGATATGCCAATTCCCATGGAATTTGCATATCTTCTTTAGACTGTTCCCTGTAGTTTAGGGATGAGCCCACAATGACTGCACATGTAAAAAATCACACAGTGATTAATCACAGGTAACTAAATACATTTTTTTCTCTGATAATTCAGAAAGGTGACCATGTATACAAGTGTGTTTCTGTGATGTATCTAAACAAATGTTAAGAGGCTGAAAAAGAGAAGTTACTTGCTCTGTAACTGGTGTTCTTCAAGATGCTCATGTCCATTCTAGGGATGTAAGTGACTAGTCGATTATCCGATAACCATAAGCTTATTGGATGGTCGAGTAGTGAGTGACTTGACTAGTTGCTTCCCCCCTCTTGCTGCCTCTATCAGCTGCTCCAGTCCCAGGTACTGCGCCTCTGCTTTTTAAATGTATTAAGAGCCACCCAGCTCTTAATGCATTTAAAAGGCTGAGGTGCAATGAGGGGAAACAGGCACAAGCCTGGAATTAGCTGTCCCAGCTCACGCCTGGTCTCCCTCCACTGCTGTGACTCTGCCTTTTAAATGTATTAAGAGCCTGCTGACAGAATCACAGCGGGGTTAGCTCCCAGGGTGAGAGCTAACCCCACTGCGGCTACATAGTTTCCCCCGCTTATTGACTAATTGACTAGTCGATTAAACACAATTTAACATCCCTAGTCCATTCAACATGGGTGTGTGCGCCTGCCACATGTACCGGTGCCAGAAGTTTTTACCTAAGCAATACCTGTAGGGGCCAGAGTCCCCAGCACCCCCTGAAGTGGCACAGGCATTCTGCACTATATAGGGCGTCCCCCAGACCCTCCTCCTCAGTTCCTTCTTGTCAGAACTCCGACAGAGGGGAGGAGGGTGGGAGGCTGAATGGACGTGAGCAACATATCTCGAAGAACACCAGTTACAGAAACAGGTAACTGTCTTTTCTTCTTCAAGTGCTTGCTCATGTCCATTCAACATAGGTGACGGCAAGCAGTATTTGCGGAAGTAGGGTAGGAGTTATGTAGGTACATGCAGACTGCAAAACAGCCCTGCTGAATGCAACATCCTCTCTAGCCTGCTGTGTGATGGCACAATGAGATGTGAAGGTCTGTACCAGCGACCATGTCACTACCCTACAGATATCCTGGATCAGGATATGTGCTAGGCAAGCACACAAGGAAGCTTGAGCCCTAATGGAGTGGGCCCTAATCAACGCTGGTGGCTGGGGCCCCCTAACTCATAACACATGCAGAAAGTGTTGGGAGGAGATAGGGCTTCCTCCTGCATTCCTCATAGGCCAAACATCACTGCATAGAGTTGTGAAAGGACCATGTCTTCTCCAGGTAGAAGGCCAGCACCCAACACACATCCAACATATGGAGGCGCCTCTCCTCATTGTTCGCATGAGGGCTGGGGCAGAAGACTGGCAGAAAAATGTCCTAGTCCACGTGGAAGGCGGAGACCACCTTGGAGAAGAAATGTTGGGTGCAGTCGAAGCTGGACCTGGTCCTTAAAGATCCAGGTATATGAAAGTTCCAACGGCAATGCTTGGAGCTCCAACACCTTTAATGGCAATCAGGAAAGCCACCCTGAAGGAGAGTAGCGACAGGGGGCACGTGGATAGCAGCCTGAACAGTGGACCCGAGAGCCTTGTCAGGAGCAGGTTCGGGTCCCACTGTGTGAGAGGGTCCCTAACTTGGGGTAAAGCCTCTCCAAGCCCCTTAGAAACTGAGAGGTGACCCCAGGGGAGAAAACCGAGCGAACTTGCACCATCATGTGAAAGGCTGAGACAGCTGCCAAGTGGACCTTGATGGTGGCCAAGGCCAGGCCCTGCTGCTTCAGGTCAGCAGGTAGTCCCGGATCTCCTAACGGGGAGCCTCAGCCAGGACCACCTGCTGTTGCTGCACCCACGCAGAGAAACTGGTCAATTTAGCCGCATATGTGGAACACGTTGAGGGTTTACGACTCTCAAGGAGAACTCACTGTAGAACACCCAAACATGGCATGCTCCTGTGGGTTCAGCCACGGATGAACCACTTGTTGTGAGGTGGAGCAAGCTGAGGCTTGGGTGGAGCAGGTAACCTTAGTCTTGGGAGAGTAGGTCCACCCTCAGCAGCTGCTGAAGTATGCATCTTTGAGGTCGAGGGTTGCTCTCCAGTCCCCAGGATCCAGATCAGGGATAATGGTGGCCAGAGAGACCATACAAAGTGGGCAAGATATCTGTTGAGGCCCTGCAGGTCCAGTATAGGCCATAGGTGCCCCTCTAGAATAAGGAAGTATCGAGAGTAGAAATGCCTGTTCTCAAACTCCAATGGCACCCTCTCCACCGCTCCTACCTGGGACAGCTCCTATTCAAGGAGTTGCTTGTGAGAAGGGTCCCTGAAGAGGTACAGATCGAGGGATGGGAAGGGGACATAGAGGAGAGCTGGAAGGTGTAGCCATGTTGGACAGCAGCCAGGACCAACAGTCGGATGCAATCCATGCCGGAAGGAAGGCTGAGAACAGGTGGGCAGGATCCTGGAAGTCCAGTATGTCGCCCTTAGGAACACTCTCAAAAGGAGAACTTGCCCTGGGACTTTACCTGGCTGGTTAACTGCTGGCCATACGAAGAGCGGAGACCTTGCGTGCATTTCCAAGGCTTAGAGTGTGAAGGGACTCTTTCTGGGTGAGTATACTGGCCCCTTTGTTGAGGGCTTGTGGCTTAAACCTCTCAGACCCAGGGACATAGAGGCTCAAGGTTTTCCAAGGTAATGCAGGAGTCTTTAAGTCCGTGCAACCTTGTGTCCATTTGTTCTGTGAACAGGGCCCCCATATTGAACAGCTGGTCTTGAATGGAGTTGTGCGCCTCCAAGTCCACAGCATCAGATGCTACTTGTAGAGGTGCCAATGCCACTGAGGAACCTTCCACAACAAGGGCCTTAAACTCCTTGCAAGATGCTTCGGGCAGGGAGGCGTCAAATTTTGCCAGTGCCCCCCCAGGTGCTCATGCCATATTGTGTGAACAGGGCCTGGTCATTCGCCACCTTCAGCTGGAAGCTGGCCAAGGAATAGACCTTCCTTCCAAACAAATCCAGCCATTTGGAGTCTTTATTCTTAGGGGTGGGTGCTGAGTTGGCTGGCCCTGGCACTCCCTGTGGGACACGGACTCCACCACGAAGGAGTTGGGCAGCAGGTGGGTATAAAGGTAGTCATGGCCCCCCACTGGAACAAAGTACTTACATTCTGCCCTCTTGGCTATTGGCGGAATGGAGGAGGAGTATCTGCCAGAGTGTCTTGGCCGCTTTAGCAACTGCCTTGTGCAGAGGCAATGCTACTCTGCCTGGGCCCGCTTGACCCAGGACACCAAACAGTGATCTCAAAGATTCCTGCACCTTCTCAGCTTAGAGGCCCAGACCAGGGGCTACTCTCCTCAGTAGGTTCTTGTGGGCCTTTGAGTCCTGCTGGGGAACTGCCGGGGAGGACACCACGATTGCCTCGTCCAGAGATGAGGAAGCCAGGGCTGGTTGGGCTTCCTTGTTCCAGTGGGGCAGGTCCCCTACTCCCGCTTCCTGTTGCGGAGGCGGCAGGTGTGCCCACATCCTCTTGGGGTCTCTGAGGTCCTGGTGGCACTGACAGGGTCTGGGACACAACGACAACTGAGTGAGTAACCTGGGGCTGAACTGGGAAGTCCCAGGAAGTCCTTGGACACCACTGAGCCTGCCAGTAAGACTGTGACCATGGCATGTCCTGCAACAGTGCCAGCATTGTTGAAGTTGACAGTGCCATCTGTTGCGCCGTCATCTGCATAAGGTGGGTGGAGGCCACCATTGACATCACACCGCCCGAGTGGATATTCGTTGACGCCCAAGAGGACAAGTGGGAGCAGCAGCCTTTCTGGTACCAGGTTTCCATCCCTGATGGAGACCAAGGCAACTGGGAGCATCTGGAGCACCAGCATGAACTTCTGCGCCCTGATGACCCTCTCCTTGAGTCTGGCGAACGGTGTTAGACCGAGGCTCCATGGTGCTTAGATGGGAACAGGGAGAAACGGGACACATCTCTGCAGCTAGATTGGCTTAGTGCCAGTGAGTATCTACAGCCCGGTGAATGGTACTATTGCTGTGGTAAGGGGTCCCTTTGGTGGGGTGGTGAGTAGGGAGAGTCACAGAAGATCGTGCATCGTGCCCCAGTGTCTCATGTGCAGACTTAAAAGGATTTAGTAGCGTTCTCCTCTTAGACCCTGGAGAATAACGTGATCAGACTATGCCTGGCAACTGGGGACCGAACAGTGCTTTATCCCTGTGCTAGAGCCCCGTGGACATTGGAGGTGAAACCAGCATGGCACTCATGTCATCTGTAGCCTGGCAGGCCTCCAGTATGGAGCAAAGACAGATTTCTAACACCAATGATGACAGCCTGGGCACTAGGCTCGCAGCCTTCTGGGCCTTCTCCAGCCTGTCCATGGGCTGATCACCCTTTCTCCCCTTGTCTTTACAAAGGGACTTGTCTCTGCCTGGTTTCCAAGAAGGCCTACCCAGGGCTGGGGGCGACGAGCAGTGCTGAGCCATCAATGCCAGTGGTGCACTGTGCCCGAGGCACCAGGATCCAGTGCTGAGTCCAACCACTGGTCTGACAGAGCTAGCACAGACTCCATGAAGAGCACCGTGAGAGGAATACTATGCTCCTTAATAGTTCTGGGATGGAAGGTCCTGCAAGTACAACACTTGTCTGTCCCTCAGGCAACATAAACAGTCCACTAACTGGCACGGGCCTGCAACAAGCAGCACCAGCTTAGAAGCCAAGGGACAAGGCTGGCCTTACCATGAGGTGAACTGAGGCGGCCGCCTCAGGTGCCAGACTCTGGAGGGGGGGGGGGGGCACCATTAGGACCCAGAGTATAGAAAATTGTGTCTGCTGCTGGTGCATATATATTCTCTCTGCTCTAGATGCACAGAGATGGTGGAGTGCCATGAGAGGAGAAGAACGTGAAGAAAGCAGAATTGAGACCTTTCAAAGTTTTGGCCCAAGCGAAGGGATATGGGGGTGTCATTTGAGCTCCCCGCCTCAGGTGCCAAAATATTGTGGGCCGGCCCTGACAGTGGAGCAGGACATAGTCTTTAAGGTGCTGCTATTCCTTCTTTTTAACTTCTGTGAAAAGACTCTGCCTGGGAGACAGTCTTTTCACAGAAGTTAAAAAAGAAGGAATAGCAGCACCTTAAAGACTAACAAAACATGTAAATGGTATCCTGAGCTTTTGTGGTCAACAGTTCACAGTTCATTAACGGGAACCTGAATGCAAAGAGTGTTTGCCACAGCTGAAGCTGGAGCACTCTGTTCCAAGCACCATCACTGGCAGGGTAAGAAGAAACTGAGGAGAGTGGGGCAGGAAGCACCTTATATAGCCCAGTATGCATGCACCACTCCAGGGGAAGCTGGGAACCCCCGCCCTTAGGGGTACTGGTTAGGGAAAAAATTCTGGCACTGGTGCATGTGGCAGGCACAGAAACCTATGTTGAATGGACATGAGGAATCACTCAAAGAACATCTTTTTCATGTTAAGATAACTTAAAATTGCAGAATAGATTTTCTTTAAGCTTTCAAAAGCAAAACCACCAATTATTGACCAAGCATAAAATGTTCTCTCCCAATTTTTCAAGCTACAAAGTAACAGAAAATAAGATTGGGAATCACAGTTCCTTCTCACCCCACATCAGTGAAATGTCACTAATGAAATCCTCTTATTTTAGAAACCCATCACATTTAGAACTTAACTGGCAAAGTGGTAGGTTTTTTCCAAGTCATTATTATATAGGTGCAAGTCAATGCACAAAATATGTTGAGTATCTCCATCTGCAGAGGGAAGGAGACAAAGATATGCCCACTGCAGCTACAACAAGCAAGAGCTGGCCAGAGACAGTGCATCTAAGCTGTTTTTATATAGTAAGATCCTGGAGATACAGATTGATTTTCTGTGCTCAATATTTGTTTCACCTGCCAGGGACTGATAAATGGATTGAAAAGCTGTCCAGCTGCACTGTAGATAGCTCTGCATACTTTACTGAAATGTTATTTTGTAACCTCATACAGAAATACTCAGCAAA
This sequence comes from Pelodiscus sinensis, assembly GCF_049634645.1. Taxonomy (NCBI): domain Eukaryota; kingdom Metazoa; phylum Chordata; order Testudines; family Trionychidae; genus Pelodiscus; species Pelodiscus sinensis. Next base: position 95,073,367 of record NC_134711.1, on the reverse strand, counting down.
AGTTAGCAAATGTTTTTACAACAGCTCCTACTGTCACTAAACAAGAGAAGGGAAAGTGGGAGGGGAACTGTTTTCCTACTCTATAGTGGCAGAGAAATAACAGCTGAAAACCAGCTTACATCGGATTTCAGTCATGTTCACAATGACACTTAATATACCTACCCCATAGGTGTAAGATGAGAGCAACAGAAGCACTCAAATAGGGTTGCCAGATGATTTCAACAAAAATACCAAACAGCACTCCCCCCCCCCCCACACACACACCCCAAAAAAACACAGGGGAAAAATTCTGTTGGGGGGGGGGGGGAAAGAGGGGCAGAGACCAAAGTTGTTGGGGGGGAGGGAGGAAAGGACCCCAAGAGTTATTAAGCAAAAAAATAAAATAAAAAACAGCATTAAAACAGTATGGCCCCTTTAATTGCATGCAGAATCAGACTAGGGATAAGAAGAGGAGAGGTTGTGCAATAAGACCCAGGGGAGGCATTGTATCCCCTTGCTCAGGTCCTGAGGTTTTTTGCCGGCAGCCATCTTTTTCTTTTGGTCACGCCACAAGGGAGCTTCCCTGCAGAACCAGGGAGGTGGGGGGCCGGACACTGGGCCCAGTTGTCAAGTGTGTGTAGGGTTGCCAGGTGTCCAGTATTTTCTGAATTTTTTTTTTACCGGACAGGAGGCGAAAATACCGGACACTTGGCAACCCTACTCTCAAACTGAAGCTCCACTGGTATACCAATGGCTTCTGGTACACCTTTGTCTGAGTGCCTCATGGCTCTGCAATTTGTTCTAGCTCCTCCTCTACCCCACCTCAAATCCGATGACAATCAAGCCTCATTGCAAGGTCATCCCCTTCCACATTTTAAGATAAAAGAAGAGATGAGGGAGAAGGATTGTAATTGTAGGGATGGAGAGCTCTTCAAAGGGGGCAGGAGATTTGTGGTGAGTTATCTTAAAGTGCTGCTCTTGTGTTTTAAAGTTGTGTCTCAAGCACGCCTAGAGCACATGGATGGGGTGCCCTTTTTAAGTACTTCTGTGCCCTTTCCCACACTCCGTGTCTATCCTGTCATCATAGATATCTACCTCCAAGTCATGGGATACAGACAGTGAAATACCAGGAAACATACAGAGGAAAAAGTCTAAGGAGAAATAATTTCTGACAGTGCTTGAAGTAGAAGAGAAAAAGCAAACAACTGATACCAGAATTGACATCGTCCTCATCGGTCACATCGTGGCAAGGTCTCTGTTGTTAAGAGCTGCACAGAGCAACTCATTTGCAATGCATGGCAACAGCTTCATTTAACCTCTACACGATTGAAATCCTATTGCTGGTCAGTTCCCATCCGCCTCATTCATCCGTTCCCACCAGTTTTCTATTTTTTTTTTTTTTACTCTTACCTTCAAAACTCCCAGAAAACAAGTAAATCCAGGTAAAGGCTGGAACAAAAAGAAGAGTCAGAGAGGCAGCCAGAAATTTCCGTCTCCCTCTGCAGATTCCCAGCATTCTCTCAGAAGTGGAGATCCCCAGTCCAGTGCTATTCCTATGTCGGAAGCATGTAGTCCACAGCCTCCCACATATTACTCCCTGAAAGAGAAAGGAGAAAAGGTTACCAGTTATACCACTGTATGAAGCCAGGCTCTTCCAATGTCCTGCAGAGCTACAGAATGAGATTGAAAATGGGGTTGCTCACATTGCAAAACAATTCCCATTTCAACATGCTGCACAACAAATATAATAATGCATGTCTGAGAAGTGCCTTAAAAGAGCATAAATCAATAAAATGTATCACATCAGCTAAACACACACTGAGCTCATCTTATAAAGAGCAACATTTGTATGCCACCCTTTGAATAGAAAGAGACTCCATTTTGATTGATGTCTCTGCCCCCCCCCCAAAAAAAGAGAGACAGACACTTCTTGTATCTCTACCTCTATTCCTAAAAAGCAGAAAAAACACTGGGGCTATGTCTACACTCGCAGCTTCTTGCCCGAGTAATATGCAAATGAGGCTAAGCGTGGAATATCGCAGAGCCTCATTTACATACCTAATGAGCAGGGGTCGACAAATTATGGAAAACCCTACTCTCCAGACAAAAAAGGGACTAGCTAGCCTCCCCCACAAAAAGTGTTTTTTAATGGCATAAATTCCTAATAAGAATAAGAACAGTAATTACTAATAAGTTATTAATAAATATCACCCAGGTTATTAATAAATATCTTATAAACCTCTACCTTTTCTCTCTGCTGCCATGTCTCCTCCCCTTGCTCCTGGTGCCTGCTGCCCCCCAACCCCTCACCCTCTGCTGTCCTGACTCCTGCCCTTCTCACTGCCCTCAGCCTTCCTGAGACCTTTCCCCCTCCGCCAGCCCTTCTCTCTGCCCTATGCCCACTCCTCCAGTAGCCCCACTCTGATTGTGTGAGCTACCCCTCCTCATCCCCTCTCCTAACACCTCCCTCTACACACCTGCCCTGCCTCTCTCCTCTGGTGCTGGTCCCTCTTCTGCACTCTTTTTCCCTGATACCCATCCCTTCACCACCCTCTGCCCCTGTTCCCCTCATGCCCCTGTGCCCTCACAGATGCCTTGCTCCATCCCCGCCTTTCTCATGCCCACCCCTTCTTTCAAGCCTTCTCCCAGCACCTTCCCCTTCTCCTCTATCCCCCAGTGCCCTTACCCTCTCCTCTCCCAGCATCACCCTGTCCCCCCTCCCACTGACACCTCCCCTCCTGCCCTTTTCCTCATTGTCTGCACTTGGCCCGCTGGCATTTGTCTCTCCTGCACCCCTGTCCCTTGGTGCCTTCCCCATTCTTCTTCTCCTGATCTCCTCCCCTCAGCACAAGCCCCTTCCCCATATTTTTCCTCTCCCCTCCCCACAGCCCAGCCCAGCCCCTTCCCCTCCCCAGAGGCCAGCTCTAGGTTTTTTGCTGCCCCAAGCAAAACATTTACCCCCCCCCCAACTTTGTTGTTGTCTTTTACACGTTTGCATTTTTGGATCTGAGAAGAGGAGAAGTGGGTGGAGGTGGAGAAAATAGGTATCAAATCCATGCAAATCTTTTTGTTTGAGGATTTTGTGCAGATCATATGCCAGGCACAGAAACCTCTCCAGAAAAGTTTTCTGATTTCAAATAGCAATGGATGCAACACGCCAATAGGGACTGTAAGAGCTAAAATCAAGTACTGTGAAGTTTTTAATAATAGTGCCTTTTGGTGCATTCTGAAAGCAACCAGCAGTTGGAACATTCCTACATAGATTTACGGGTTTTTTTTACTCACCAGTGCATGCAATGAAAACATATTTCAGCTTTAAGGTCAGACATTTATTAAATTCATAGTGAAAGTAAATTCAACTTAAAGTCAAAATAAGAGATAATTAAAGACAAGAAAGATGGGCTGAAACAGAATTTTACAAGATTTTCTACTTAGGGTCACCACACTTGAAATCTTAAACAGCGGACCACAGACACTACAAAAAATTGTCAAACACTTCCAGAATGGTACTGAATAGCAACAGCTTTGCAAACTAAAAGAGCAATTCAGCAGCCCATGAAGAAATGACAAAACATGCAAGTCACAATTACTCCACACGTGCCAACCGGCTACTGGGGGACCTCCCACCCCCCCCAGCAACAGCTAGGCTGGGGTCTTTACTCTGACCCAACCCAAGCTCATGCCACTTCAAGCATTACTAGGAGATGGAGGTGGAAATCAGGTGCCAGGATGGGACCTGGACATATTGCACAGTAGTAAAGACCTGGCAGTGACCACTACAGATACCTCCTCAGACCCAGCACCTTAGCATCCCATTTTTCCCCATAGGCAGTTTGGAGAGGCAGTGTTGTCCCTACTGGCTGGCAGCAATAGTAGCTCAAGCTCCTATGCACTGCTGTTGCCATTCTCTATGGGCAGGGGGAGAAGACCTGTAGGCTCAGCATAACACTGCTTCTGAGGGTACAGCAGCACTACAAGCTGAGGGACAAAATTTTACACAATGTCAAGAGTGGTGGCTTCAGTGACAACTGAATGTTGGAAATCATTAAGCCAGTGCCCTTGAAGACAGAAGGTGCAGTTTCCCTGAAACTGACACTGATTACATTTCCATCCATCTTTTTAAACATCCTACCTCAAGTACTGCCATGATGAGAAGAGTGCTGTTTATACTCTTCTAACAAATACAAATAATATTGCCTGCCTTTTGATGCATTTCACACTACAGGTTCAACCTCTCTAGTCAAGTACTCTCTGGTCCTGCAACATCTGTGGTCTGACAGGATTTTAGTTAGCTGGATGTCAGCTTAGCATGGGGGTGGCCAAATTTCCCACAGCCCCATAAAGTTTGTTTACAGCCACTAGTCTTGACTCTCAATGTTCTGTGCTGTTATTTACCTATAATTTATCCCTAAATGTCTTCTAAGAGCCCAGAAAGCAGTGGAAGTGCTGGTAATGCTGCAAAGCATAAGCATGGTTTTCATGTTTTAGCTACTTATTTCCTTGTGTCAATACAGTAAAATTTTGTAACAATAACACTGTTATGAAGAGAGCTAATAAGCCTTGCCTAGATGTAAGCTTATATAAGGTGTACCAGTACAGTCATACGTTACTGACTAGCATTGCAAGAGCTGCTCCATTTATTTGTCTCAGTAAAATAAAAATGAAGAGAGACACACATCCCCAAACAATACTGACTTGCTGTGTTTTCTTCCACTATTTGATCTGAGGAAGTGGGTCTGGCCCACGAAAGCTCATCACCTATTAAACCATCTTGTTAGTCTTTAAAGTGCTACATAGTCCTGTGACTTGCTGTGGGTAGAGATGTTACGTTTTGATTAATCAGCTACTCGAGTAGTCGATGGATTCTCGAGTAGTGAGTAGGCGCTCGCTACCTGGCTGCTCCTCTGCCTTTTAAATATAATAAGAGCCACCCGTGACTCTTACTACATTTAAAAGACAGAGGTGCAGCAGGGAACTGGGCCAAGTAGGGGCTGCTTCAGTCTCTGTCTGCCCTGGGTTCCTACTGTGCTGCTTTTGCCTTTTAAACGTAGCAAGAGACCCGGGGGGGGGGGGGGGGGGGGAGGGCTCTTGCTACATTTAAAAGGCAGAGGTACAGCAGTTGGACCCGAGTGAGCAGGGTCTAGGGATGTGAATGTCTGACCAGTTAACCAGTATGCCTCTCCCTTAATGGGTGAGGCTTACTGGTTAAGGTTATCTGGTGGGTAATGGAGCAGCTCCCTACCTACCGTGGGCAGGGGGCTGTGGCAGCCCCATGATGTGGCCTGCCTGCAGTTGGGGGGGGGGCACTCTAGCCCAGTTGGGCTGGAGCAGCACCACCCCATCAACACCACCATTTAGTTGTTTAACTGGTTAAACATATTGTTTAACCACTTAACCAATTAAACAGGATTATACATCCCTTAGCAGGGACTGCTTCCAGTCCTTGTTCTTGCCACTTCCCACTGCACCTCTGCCTCCCCTGCCAACTCTCCCCTCTCCCCCCGCCCCTGGGAACTGGTGTTGGGGGGAACTGGCTTTTGAGTCGGCTCCCCCCAACACTGGCTCCTGCTTCCCCCCCAACACTGCCTCTGTATCAGAAGCAGTAAGGGGGGGGAGCAACTAGCTGACTCCATTACCTGATGAGCCTATGCTTATCGGGTAGTTAACTAGTCACTTACACCCTAGCTGTGGGTCAGCACCAGTCAGGTTCGGAGGGTGCTAGATTAGAGAGGTTCAGCCTGTAGTCTTTTGGGTACACACTACTGCGTACCCAAAAGTACACGAAATTTTGGTGGGTAGAGATGGCAAAAATTCAATACCATTCTCATGGAGTGCATCCCTGCTATCCTTTGATACAAAGTAAAAATATACATGGCTCTCAACAGGTGGGATTTTCCAAAGCACAGGGCTAGCCCAGCTTGCACTCAATCAGTGTTGCATTTCTCAAGCACAGCACTGCTGGGGACAACCACAAAAACTTTTGAAAACCCACCCTATATGCACTGCCACAAACATTCTGATGGGCATTGCTATAGGTGCCCAGCTGTATCCTGAGTTAGTCATTCTTATTAAATATTCATAAAAATGTAGCTTGTGTATTGGCCAACTCATAAGCCTCATTCTGGACTGCAGAATATTTGTACAGTATTATTATTCTCTCCAGCTGCTCTGCACCATGATACTGTTGCAAAATAACCTCAGGATCAAAAAGCACAAAGGGCAACTTTGCATCCCCATGTCAGATGCACCATGTCTTGGCTGCAGCTCAGGGCCTGGCCCCATACAATTTTCTGCCATTATGTGATACTGACATATTCCAAACAAAACAGTCACCTCATTCTACACACACATGAAGATCTTTTATGTCACTAGGGAAGACATTTGGAAAGTTCCCAGGTAGACAAGACAGATTGTGATGGATTGTCCCAAGAAACACAGAACAATTTCATATAGCAATACTAAAAAAAAAGCCCTAGAAGTTTCCACCGTATCCTCATGTTCCAAAGATTCTGAGTGGCTTCCTCAAGTCTTCCATGGTAGCTTTTCAAAGTTTAAAATCACCATAGTTGCTGATGCATTAATGTTCCCAAACTAGCAAATACATCATGTGCAAAACCCACACAAGCAGTTTTGCAAATGGCCCACGGATAGCAATGAAGATACTTTGCTTACGACAGAGCTTCACATTCAGTGGTCGATTTATTATTCACTCAGGAGTTCACCTCATTTACAGCTTTGAAATAGACAGGAACAAGGCAGAGTTATTTTTTTTTATTACGGTGCCATCATGTCAATTCAAAGACTGGAATTTGTTATTTTTGAAAGTAGAGGACAGGAATGTTAATACTGTGTCTGCTTCCTCCCAAGCAGCTAAACTATTAGATCTTAGTCCAGGCCTACAGCATCCACTGCTGTTCTGGCCATGGATCTTTCCTATTCACTGTGCCAGAAACAATGTGGTTTTATAATATGAAATAAACATCAGGCTGGTGAGGATGTGATCCCACCAACTAAGTTTATCTCTATAGTGATCAAGCTAAAAATCTCCCACAGATTATAATGCCAGACAAGACCACTGAGATCATCTCCTCTGATCTCCTGTATAATACAGGTCATAGGACTTCCCTCAATTCATTCTGCCTTTGAATCACAGCACAGCTTTTATAAAAACATCCAATCTAGATTTTAAAATGTCCAGTTACGGAGAGTCCACCACTGCCCTTTGTAAAGGTCACTATAATTTCAAGAGATTTCAGTAACTTTCATTATTGCTCTTAGGTATTGCATTTGAACTGAGTGCAGTAACACTTTCATCCCATTATCTCTAAAAAGAATGTTGTAGATTGTGATAGAAGGAAAATAAGGAAGACAAAGCATTGGTCAACCTCTGCACAGGGTTCAGGGCAAACAAATCCAATGAAACAGAACCCAGATAGTTCCTCTTCATCTGCTGCTGAATTTACACAGCTGCAGAAGAAGCCACTGAGCCATATCCTACACATTCAGCCCTATGGATTTCAGTGGGTTTATGTGAATAAACTTGAGGGCTGAATGTGTCCCGTTAAGTCTATTATAATGGGAGGCAGCTGCTGGCAGGGTGCTCTGCGAGAGGTCCTCAGGATTAGAACTCCCTCCTATGAGTAGTCTTGCAGAGCATAGATTTATTAGCCTTCTGGACAGATTTTCTCTCTTCACTAAGGAAGAAGGAACAGGCTGTCTTTATGGATGAGCTATATTTTACTTAATTTGTGGTTTTAAAGTATGGAATAGGTGCCCACAGCACAAGATGGGAACTGACAAAGACATTTCAGAAGTATGAAAACATAAATGCCACAAATATTCCTTGCTAATTGCATTAAGGGGAAGTATGTGTTGCACACAGTCAGCTTTCAAATGTTGACAAATCTGATTTCAAAACATAGATCCAATTTAATAAATCAGGATTGCAACAGTATATTCAACTGAGAGATGTCCACTTAAACCATCTGAGGTCTGGTCACCACATGCAAAAGAAGATAGAAAACAGAACTTCTATATTCTCAAAACTGTTCTTTAAAGTTAGAACTAATTTCTAAAAAGAAAATATGTATAGTTTTTCAAAACCCAGCTGATTAGATTTTGTTCCATATTTTCTTTTAGGAAAAAAATGTCACCTTTCAGCTAAGGCAAATCAAAAGTAATTTCACAAACAATAATTCTTATTTCTAAACATCATGAATTGAAAAGAAAGGTTTGAATGGAATGGCTTTTTCTTCCTTGATTACTGCCAATTTCACAATACTGCACCACCTTGAAAATACCTGTGACACAAATCACAATGGAAATAGACGCCATTGGTTCATTAAGCAGACATCTTCATCTGCATCTATCTCCCTATTCATACAAACGTAATTACCATGCCCCCTACCATCACTCAACTGTATACTATGTAACTTGGTCCCCATGCTCACCCTTTCTCTATGTATACACACAGTTTCATACAAGAACCTAAGATCATAACCTAACCTCCTATATATCACAGGCCATCACATTTCACCCAGATACCTCTATACTGAGGCCAATAACTTCAGTTAGACTAAAACATGTCAGTATTCAGGAGACCAAACTATTGAGTAACAATGGCACAGGACAAGTGAGATCAAGGTGCAAGCAATATCTGAGGCCCCTGTAATGGCAAGAAATTGATCAGGTGAGATATGCTCAAATAATCTTAGCAATAATTGGTCCCCCCATGCTGCAGAGGAAGGTTTAAAAAACAAAACAAAAAAACAAAAACACAAGTCTCTGTCAATCTGACCTATGGGAAAATTCCTTCTTGATTCCAAATCTGGCATCAGTTTGACCCTTAGCATGTCAACAGGATGTACCAGCCAATCATCCATGAAAAGAGATTTGCTGTACCATCACAAAGCACTGGCCCACCCTATGTGCTGTCCTGTTTCCAGCTGTGGCCAATCCCTGATGCTTCCGAAGAAACTGAACAAAACATCCAGCCAACATCTAGACAATTGTGCACTGGGGCAAAAAAATCCTTCCTGACCCCTACAGGAAAAGAGCTGAAGACCTAAAGTATGAGATCGGATTATAGTTCGCATCATAATGCACAACAGCAAGTGTTACGAGCATTTTGCAAACAATGTTGGCAATGCTGTTCTAACTGTGACCCATGAAGCAAGAGGATGAACAGGAGGATTCAAACTCAGACTCCAAGACCAGAAGAGTCCATTACAACCCTCCAGCCTGACTCTTGACTCCCCCAGGTTAGAGAACTCCCAGAAGATGGATGGAAGGATTCTTATTTAGAGAGACCTCAAGTCTCCAATATGGAGTTTCCTCACCTCATCTGTCAATGTTTAAAAATTCTCATTGCTAGAAAACTATGTTTTATTTAAAGCTGACTTTGTAGAACTTCAACTTCTACCTGCTGGAGGATGATCTATCTTAGCAGACTTGAAAAGATATTGCACTAGCAGATCTCTCTGTCTCTAGGCACTTACACATGGAAAGCCATCAAGTCAACTCTCAATCCTCTCTTCATTATGAACAGTGCAAGCTCCTTAATCTACACATCATACAGCATGTTTTCTAGCCCCTGAATCATTCTTGGGTCTCTCCTTTGAATTCTCTTGAGTATTTCCATAACCTTCCTTAAGTACCCACAACAGAACTGAACACAGTATTCTAGCAGCTGTTTTACCAACATGCAGAGGCAAGATCTCTTCCCTGCTTCTACTTGATATTCCCCTTTTTTATATGTCCGAGTATCATTTTAGACTATTTGGCACATCACTACACTTAAAGTTCATGCTGGCATGATTATCTATGATGGCCCTCCAGTCCTTCTCTGAGTCACTGCTTTCCAAAGACAACCTGCCATCATGTAGCTGTAATCTGAATGTTTTGTTCTTAAATATATTACTTTGCAACAGCCTGGATTAAAATGCATGTTGCTGAATTTTGACTATTAACTCCTGCAATTCAGATCACTATCACAATAGCCTATGCTCACTGTGTTCTTCCAATCTGTGTCATCTACAATCTTTACTAATAAAGATGCCCACATTTCTATTACTGTGTGTGTCAGATAGCTTGCTTCATTTTCAGCCAACGATTATCAGCTCAGCAGTGGGCTAGGCAGCTCTCAACTAGTTTGAGCAGCACATAATAAAGTGTAACATGTAACATACCACTAATCACTTCAGTATTCAGTTTCCATTAGCAATTTTAATTATGGCATGACAGCTCAACTATGTAGGACATTCAGCAAGAGTGCAGCTGAACAGTGCTAAGAATTATGACAATAAAATCAACACAATTAACTAGATTTAACTGTTCTACTATAAAAGCTTTCCCTATTGCCTTATACATTTCCCTGCATTTGTCACTGTTAATCTTATTTCAGTGATCTTCCATTTATTTTCAGATTCACTGAAATGAAAATATACAGTTAAAGCTTTCTGAATACCAACCCTGTGTTTTGACTTTGCCACATAGCTTGAAAGAAAGCAGTGCAATTTTCCTAACTTTTCTACACTTGCAATCACAGGTTCAATGAACAATTTCTACTTTAAAGCTTTTCCCTTGTCTCTCAAACTGATGCATCATTGGAGCATCCATCCTTTAAATAAGAGTTTCACACAATAACAGACTTAAAATAAAACTAAACAGAAAAATCCATTTAGTTAGCCAGTATTTTTTGCTTTTTCATTTTTTAAAAACTACAATTATTTCTGTTAAAACAGAAATTCTCTCCTTAACATCCACCTATTTATCTTGCAGTAAAGCTGTGGTCCTTTAGTTATGAAAGTTTGCTGACATGTGACAATGTCCTTGCCATATTCAAAGAGAATGCTACCACAAAAAGATTCTGAGGGCATGAATCCAATATGATGGCCAGAAACAGAATAAAAGATAAGCTCCTTATTTAACTGAATGCCATGTGCTACCTCTAGATTGCTTAGAAGACAAAGGGTATTCTGAGGAAGGGCAGTGCCATCACCCCCTTCTACAATTCCGCTACACGGAGGAAGCATGCTATGAAACCAAAGCCTATTAAACAGTTCTGACTCCCCTGACACTGAAAATCTCTCTCTCTCGGAACCATACCTCAAGGCATCCTGAGGTCAAGACTTTGAAGGAAGGCCCAGAATATATTCAGACACAGAATCCGCTCCAGAAGATCCATTAATCTATAGGAATGGACTATAGCAGAATTTCCAAATCATTGCAGGATCAGATGATAAAATTAAGGCATATGGAGCACTGCTCAGGTAAATACCCTACATCACACCATCAAATCATCTATGATTACAGGCTGAGACTGCAACATTTATTTTACACAACAAGGATTCCTTAAGGCCAGTCAGTTGTTGGCTCTGCCATCCATAAGGGAAGTAACTGTAACCAAACCCCCCTTCTCCCTCTTCCCTTTCCTCCACCCCCACATAAATCAAGCAATCATTTCTCTACTGGGACAAGAACGGTCTGTTTTAAGACTTTCTATATTAAGACTTAATTACTTACAAGAAAGTACTCCTAACTATGGGAGAAAAACAGCTAACATGTTGACAAGTTCTAGTTTACCTATCTGCTGGCGGGCTGGAACTGGCAGCATATAGAAACACCACCAGCACATAACGCCTTTCCTGGAACAAGTGCTCAGGAAGTCCATTTGTCCCCCAGTGCTCAAATTTATTTAAGAAGGTTCCAGGCCAGCATACAGTGAGTGGCCTATCTAAAGAGTGGGGATCTGTCCTGATGGTACTCCGAGAAGAAACACCTCCTCCTGCTAGAAGCACAGAATCGGAGTAATCATTGATCTAGCTAATGGAGAAAAGAGGAGGTTTATGTTCAAAGTTTTTGCCCTTTGACAGAATGTTGATTTTAATAAAATCACAGCTCTCTGCCCTCTCTTAACAACCTTCTCCTATCTACTTATCCATGGAATCTGAGTCTCCTTCCCTTTTGAAAAATACATGGACTAGCTCAGAAAGGTGACTAAAAGTTAATGTGAAGGGAAAAGACTAATTAAGACAGAGCAAGAGGGTAAGTGAACACGTTCAAAGTTTCTACTGAGTAGTCAACACAGATGTGTGGGGGAGTCAATTCATTGACAAGTTTGTTTTAGGAGTGCAACAAAAACCTATCATGAAAGAAAGATAAAAGCGGGCTATTATTCATATTTTATATCCACTCAGAGAAAGTTATTCAGATCTGAATGAGCTACTGACATGTCTTCTCAATGAACAAGTCAAATGCCCTTCTCCAAAAACTTTTTAACCACATTAATTTACCCATACACACATAAAGCAGTAGTTATTTCATCTACCCACCAGCCTGTATGAATACTACCCACAGTCCAAGTGAGGTGGAACAGTTTGAGGATGATAGCAAAACACTAGATGCTCTATAACAGGGCTAGTCAACTTTGGAAGCCCTGGAGGCCACAATGATACTCATAGCACATGCTGAGGGCTGCAACTTAAGTGTGACCAAAAGCATATAACGGGCAAACCCTTGTTACATCTATACTGTTACCTAATGGAAAATAATTTTGGCAAATTAAGACAATTTATAAGGGTTTCAGAAGCGTCTTGGTGTGTTATTACAGAACACCAGATGGTACCATGAGCTATAAGCTACATTTTCAGCTAGCACTTGGAGGACTATAACGAGGATTAACATTGTTTTGGAGCAAACTTCCAAGAACTGTATATTGGAAATAATGTATTAGCACCCAGGCTCCTCAAAGAAGTGGACAGATCATTCATGTTGAATCTGGAGCATCAGTATCTAAGATTTCTTGCTACAACTCTTCTGTCCACTGCATGCTAAGATGTTATATCAATTTGTTCTTACCCATTATGCCTTCCAGGCATGCTGCAGTGTATCCATTTTCCCAGGTTTTATTGGGTTGAGTGAAGTGTGAACAGGTTGAAGGGAAAGATTGTTTTTACCTTAAGATCTATGAGAAGCTCTTGCAAAGTGGTTTGAGGATCAGGATTGTTTTTAAAATAGAGATTAATTTATTCCCTATAGAAATATCTTAGAACACTGAATAGGTACTTACAAAATTGAAGTAAAAACTAAATGTTTTAAGTTTCTTACTGCTGCACTACATAAATTACATTCAGTTATGTAAACTTAAAAAACAACAAGTAGTCTGGTAGCACTTTAAAGACTAACAAGACATGCAAATGGTATCATGAGCTTTCGTGGGCACAGCCCACTTTGTCAGATGACCAGAATGTTGGATGTCTAGTTCTAAACTGCTAACACCTAAATAATAATAGGCATTTGAAGAAGTCTGGAGAGTGCATTCTCTCTCTCTCTCTCTGTGTGTGTCTCTGATTCAGGGAAGCACTTAAAAACTTACTTAACTTTAAGCACATGCTTAAATTCCATTGCCCTCAATAGGGGTTAAGCAGATGGTTAAGTGCTTTTCTGAATGAAGGTCTGACCACAGCATTAGCAATCCCAAGTCTTTAAAAACTAGCCAAGTCACCACAAATCATGAGATTTTTAAAAATAACAAATGAAGCCTTCTTTTTATTTGCCTTCAAGTTTCTGAGCTTTAATGGAATCGTATGATCAAGCTTTTCTCTGCAACCTTGAGGGCTAAAAAAAAAATCTACCCTCTTTTCTTTTAGACACAAGCTAAGAGTGTCACGCCTCATCTGATGCCAGGAGCTGGGTCTTGAAGAGAAATAGCAACTATTGCAAGACTTGTAGTAAAATTGTGAGAATCAGCAACAATGGAGGGGAGAGAGGACATGCACATGTATGTGCACATCTGTGCCAACAACATGCAGCCCTGTATCCCCATGGTCAAAGTGACTGAATTCTGAGGATACAGTCAGGCAGCTACTAAACGCCTGACTGTATCCCCAGAATTCACTCACCTTCTTATCAAGATACTGTCAATTAGGCCTGTTCAAGTTGCGTTTTGTTACTTATTCAAATATGCTTTGAGAATTTATGAACCTTGAGACAAATCCCATTTTGCCCCATGACGGAGACATCTGATGTCCAATCAAGAAAGGCAACTGAAAGGCTTATGATGAGCAAACCTTCTCCAACATTCACATGGGAATTTATAATACATGGAAAGACTTTATTCAAAATTAATAATATTAGAACTCAAGAATGTAAAAATCAGGTAAGTCTGAAAATATTTCTAAGTCAGTTCAAACATTCACGTGAAAATTCATAAGAATGAATACAGACTAGCCAACAGATCCCAAGAGATTTATCCGCCCCTTCTATAGCCTCTAAAGCTAAATTTAGAGGGATGATCTGACCCTGCATTTTTAATTCTTTTAATACACAGAACTGTAGTTCTGTCAAATGGCAAAGTCAGTGTTCAACAGTAAAATTGTTTTGCATGAGCAAAATGGCCATGGCTGTTTACCATACTTGCAAAGCAAGGCAAAACAGAAATTTGGGAGAGTGTCCATTTGCTCTTTGTGGCAGAACACTTTAGCAATCAGACCAGTATTGTGTATTTATGTAGCATATTTGAGGATCTCAAAGCTTCTTACACACACTAAACTTTGGAAATACAGGTTGAATCTCTTTGATCCGGGACTATCTGATCTGGAACCCTCCTTGGTCCAGCAGGACCACAGATGTTTCTGGACCAGAGAGCCCCAGTGGCTGTCAGCTGGGAGTCCAACATCAGAGGGGCTAGTGGCTAGTAGCCCCGGGGGCTGGCAGCAGATCCCGGCCAGCTCAGCAGCCATCAGGGGTTGGAAGTAGAGCCCAGCAGCCCCTGGGAGCCGAGCCAGTTTGGCAGCTGCCAGAGGCCAGGAGTGTAGCCGGTAGCTAAGAGGGGAGCTAGCCATGAGGCCGGTGCCCAAGAGGAGCCCTGACTTCCCCTGATCCAGAAAACTCCCTTGTCTGGGACCGATCAGGTCCGAAGAATACTGGACTAGAGAGGTCCAATTTATAGCAAGTAGCAACCTCACTAATTTACAGGGCCAAAGACTGGGAGAGTGGGTTGACCACAGACATACAGCAAGTGAAAGACAAAGCCCAGAATACCATCCAAAAACACTGGATTGCATATGAAATGCCCCATTTATTATTAGATCATACCACATTTCTTGTTAATACTTTGTAATGTTTTGTTCACTAACCTGTTCAGTGCTCCACTAACAAATACGAAGATATTAGATCAAGGCACTTCTTAATAACTTTAAAAGTGCTATGTTGTATTTCTCCTTTGTTAGAATCTTGGTTGGTTGTTAACCCTATGTGTGGGCTTTGAGATTTTGGATCACAACATCTAAAGGACTATTACAGTGTCTGAGTCACAGGGATAGCATTTCAAACGTTTATAAAAAGTTCAGTCAATATGTCAAGTGGTAGGACACTTTCGTTTTGAAACTCTAACCCAGGAATGATATGTACCTGAAATTCAACCCACATGCCTTTTGGTGAATCTCAGCTGAGCTTTATCATTAATCTCTTTCTTCTTTACTAATACCAGGCAAGGGTTCAAGTGTCCAAAGGGAAGCCAGACATGGTTTTGCACATTTGCAGCCTAAAATCATGCAAAACAATATGATATGCAGCAGCATGATGAGCCAAAACAAACATCCCACAATGTTCGGTGGAGTGAAATCACCAATTTTACACAGGTAAATTAATAAGGACTAAATCACTGGTTGTCACCCTATCAGCTGTGATAACATGAAAAACTCCTCAAAAGCCAAGCAACAGGCTTCCATTTTTGCCATCAAATTCATAACCTATCGTCCATTAAAGCTCAGTAGTTCAAGCTACTTTGGTATTTAATAAACATAGCTTCTTTGGGACATTTTCCAACTCCCGCACCAGTGGTTCTCAACCTATTTACCATTATTTGGCACATACGCAGCTCTCTATGCAAAGGTGAAAATAAGCAGCAACGCACCGGTGGGAGAATGGCTTGATGGGGGTAGGGCTCTGGATGCTGCGGGCCACCATATACTGGGGGTAAGGTTCCTGTGCTGGTGCTAGGCATAGGTGGCCCACCTCTCTCCTTCTGCCCCCTGCCTTCTATCCTCCTCCCGCATTGGAGCCCAAACCAATCCCCATGACCTTCAGCACCAGTGCCGGACAGCTGGAGGTGGGAGGGCAAGGCTTTATCCCTAGTGGGCTGGAGCCAACACCCACAGCCCACGGGCCGTGCGATCACAGCGCACCTAGGCTCCAGCCCATGGCATCAGGAGGCCAGGCAGCATGGTCGCCACACCCCAGTCAGTCCCGGGGAGAACACCCACTCCTAGTCCTGAGCTCCCTCTACATCCTCCAACCCCCTGCCTTGAACTTCCCACGCCCATACACACCCTGAGCCCCCCACACTCCATCCCACACTTACATTTCTTATAGGTAATGTCCTATGGCGACCACCCTCCAATCTTCTGCCCTGAGGCCCCCTCCTCCCCCAAGGGAGGGGTTACAATATGACAGTACCAGTAAGAAATTTAAGTTACTTTCTCCCTCGTCTCTGTGTTATGTGAGCTGCAGCCACACAAAACTTGTATGGCACTGAGGATGTCACATAGGGTACAGCTGTGTGCTGACTGGGCTGTGTGACGGGGCGGCCCCGCAGCGCACTCAAGCCCGAGAAACCACCTGGTGCCGGGGGCGGAGAGGGCCCCACCCACACAGCCCTACTGGGCATGCTCCCAGGGGAGCCAAGGCATAAAAGGCTGCCGGCCTGCTCAGAAGGGGCAGACCGCGGACAGAGCTGGGGCTAGTGCCCAACCACCCGAGGCGCAGACCAGACCGCCAGAGAGGGGGCCGCCAGGTTTGCTGGATCCGCCGCCGCCAGGCCCAGGCCAGGCTCGACCCCAACGACAGAGCCACCGGCCGACCCCCCGTGACCCAGGCACCGCACCGGCCACCCCCAACTCTGACTTGGGAAGTGCCGCGACAGCCACGTGACAGCCACCCGACCCACGCCGACAGGTGGGACGCGCCGGGCCGGGGGCAGGGGCAGGAAGCGACCCAGGGCAGGGAGCTGGAGAAGCCCCTGAGGGCGCGTTGCAGGGAGGAGCCCCCGCGAGCCAGTGGTGGGAACCACCTGCCACTACTAGGGCCCTGGGTCGGGGCCCGGTGGAGAGGGAGGGCCTGGGCCCCCCCACCCCTGCTGCCCGGAACCCCGGCGAGTGGGGGCTGGGATAAAGGACTAGGCCAGAGGGCCATAGTTCCCCTAACACAGGGGCAGTGTACTTTCGGACTAGACCAGTGGGCCGTAGTTCTCCTATGGGAGGGGCAGTGTATTTTCGGACTAGGCCAGAGGGCCATAGTTCCCCTAATACAGGGGCAGTGTACTTTCAGACTAGGCCGGTGGGCCGTAGTTCTCCTACAGGAGGGGCAGTGTACTTTTGGATCAGGCCAGAGGGCCGTAGTTCCCCTAATGCAGGGGCAGTGTACCTTTGAAACTAGGCCGGGGAAGAGTGAACTATGCCCCGGAGGCGGGTGGCCTGCCCCGAGGGAGGGGCGGCCCCCCGACAGGCTGTAAACACTGTCTTACACTGCGCCAAGCAAGCACGGTGAAGTAAAGCCGTGGTTCTCAACCACAGGTTTAGGGTTCCCTGCAGAGCTGTGAGCAGGTTTCAGAGGGCCCACCAAGCAGGGTCAACGTTAAGACTCACTGGGGCACAGAGAAGAAAGCCGAAGCCCCATCACATGAGGCTGAAACCCAGGGCCCTGAGCCCCACACACCCAGGCCTGAAGCCAAAGTCTGACCAATTTAGCTTTGTGGGGGCCCGTGTGGCATGGAGTCCCAGGCAACTGTGCGGCTTGCTACCCCCTAACACCAGCCCTGCTTTTACATTCTGAAAACCAGGTATTTTGTCATAACTGGGCTGTGGAGCTTTTCTAGAATATTGCAAGAGGAGGAAAGCTCAGAAAGAGAAAGGCTGCGAATCTCCAAAGTAAATTACTTGGCCAAGAATTTCATTCATTTACTTTGGGTTTTTTTCCCCAATCTATAATGCTATACAGTTATTCCCTCAGCTCTTTAAATGCTTCTGAGACAACAGATGAGGTTTTAACTGAAGGAGAACTTTATTTGAAAGTCAAATTACTTTTATAAAATGTTTTTATTTATCATTGAATATTAAAGGCTTGCAGTGCCACAGCTGGGCAGTAGATGTCATATGGTTTAGCAAGATGACTGAACTAAGATCAGAATTATATGAGCTGGGGGAGGGAGAAGAGAAGGGAAATAAGAGGCAGCCAACGTCTCTAACAACACTTTGCAATAAAAAAGTAATGACGCACATTTGTTAGTTGCAGGAAAACATATAGTAACTACACACTGCAAGAAACTATACAATCCCTAAAGGGAATGGCTGGCTAGCCTGACTATTGAAAAAACCGTACACAGAAAAAACATCCACAATACACTTTTTTTGATGGTTCTGGTTCCTTTAGGATATTATTAATAATTAGTAGCTGAAAGCCCAGGCTGTTGCACAGATATAATTAGTAAAGTTGTATGTGTAAAAAAAGCCAACAATGAATGAGAACTCAAAAATGAGGTAACAGACCATCAATCCCAGTGATCATTGAACCTGGTAATATTCTGAACAAAAAGAGCATTTGGCTTGTGGTTGTTCCCATTGCATGACATTACACAGACCTTCTCAGCTTCAGACTGACAACCCTGAAATCATATTATACAGATTATTTCTATTATCATAGGGTCTATTTGTGCTTTACAAACATAGCCTCCACCCCCAAAAAGTTTGCGCTTTCAATAGACTAGCTAGAAAGGGAGTACTGTTATCCCCATGATACAGATGGGAAACTGCAGCACAAAGTAATTAAGTGACTTGCCCAAGGTCATACAGGACATCCGTGGCGGTGCTGAGAAATGAACCTATGTCTCTTGAGTCTCACTTCTGTGCCTTAACTGCATAATCATCCTTCCTCAATACTAGAGCATCATTAATATCACACTGCTAGTGCCATGTTCATGCCCAACCCCATTTGCCTCCTAATCACGGGGACACCGGACATCACTTTGGACACAGATTAGGTCTGCCTCCTTATACTGCCTCCCATAGCATCTCCATAATACTTAAAAATGCAAATTACAGAAACATTCTCTGTCCTTCCTTTCTTCTAACCCTGTGGGAAATAGCTTGATTGGCTTATCAAGAGTTTAGAGGGTGATATTATTTTGGCATGGTATTGCTCAGTGTGTGTGTGACAGAGAGGATGTGCACACACAAACAATCACATGTTGTGTTTTTGTGTTGATGAGCAATTTATTGAAGTAAAACTTAATCAAAGCTTAGGTTTTCATTTTATTTGGAGATTAGAGAGATCTGTGGTCTTTTGTGGACACCATTTCTTTAGTCAGAGGCCCAGTTCTGCTGAAAGTACTATTGCTTGCACCCATAAGCTACATCTCATTGGTCAAAAGTCTCACTGCTCCAGGGGAGCTCATGGTTGTGGAAGGACAGATAATGTTTCAGGTAGATAGGGCCCATCCCACTGCAGTGATTATGTTACCAGGGATGATCCACTTTTGCAGAAATGAGGTCTAAATTAACCCTGAGTGCAGTTATTCAGATACAGTAAAGGATTAGAATTTCAGCCTTAACTAGATAACTAAAATTAACTAAACATGCCCCTGTTCCTGGGAGAATTCTGCAACAATAAAAATTCTGCCCACAATAATTTTAAATTCTGCAAAATTCTGCATATTTTATTTGTTTATATTACAATATTATCGCGTGTTTCAATTATGTTTGGACATTTATTTCAAAATGTGTGTCAGCAAGTACATCTGTAACAAGACAGACAAAAAAAGATTCAGAAAATATTCTGACAAATAGATTCCTTCCTAGGCATATGAATATGGAACTCTGAGTAATAATTCATTTAAACTACAATATAGAAGTGTATTCTCCATACACTCCAGAAGCAATTAAAAAGCTGGGGGGAGTGAGGGTAATGGAAGAGCTTAGAGAAAGAGATAAGTAATTCCTCGAAAGACCCTGGGTGTGAACAAGGAGGGTTGCTGGGGGTGGGTGGGAAAAGTATTGAACAAGATTTTTGGGGAGGGACTGTTAGCAAGTTCCTCCCATGCAGACCTTGACCGACCCCTAGCCTCTCCCATTCAATTAGGCACATGTGTCACTCCACCTCCACTCAGAGGCCCACTCTTCCCATTCCTCTGTAGTTCTGTACGCCTCTTCTAGTCCCCCATGTCTCTGTGTCCCCACTTAGCCACTCCCATTTCCCCCTGTAGCTCTGCATCCCCACCCCCTCTGCCCATGTGGCCCTGCACCCCATTCCTCCTGTGGTCCTGTCCTCCTCCCATTCAGGCCCTGCCCATGTGGCCCTGCACCCCATTCCACCTGTGGTCCCGTCCTACTCCCATTCAGGCCCTGCCCCAGTCTGTCACCAATAGCTCTTATGACCCCTGTCTCATCCCCCAGCAGTCCCATGCTGTATGTCTCCCCATATCCCCGGTCTCCTAACCTGGCTAGACAGGTACAGTGAAGAAAGACTCTTCCCTAGCTGGCTGGGAGTGCCGAGTTCTAGCCCCACCGGACCCTCTGATGGACAAAAGGCAAAACTGCAGCAACTTTTCAGCAGAAGCTTTCTTCTGTGCAAAAATTTAAAAATATGCATGGCTCATTAATTATGCACATGTGCAACAGCAGAGAATTCCCCCAACAGTAACCTACAGTGTAGTGGGAGCTAAGTTTCCTCTAAGCTGTATGTCCACGTGGCTGCTTATGAAGCCCCACACAGGGACTCAGAGCTGCAGTGGAGAGAGGTGCTTCTCCCGTAGCAAGGACCTGCCACAGCAGGGAGAGGCACCTCTACATAGTGTGGCTCCAGCATGGACCTACCATGGTGGGAAGAGGAACCTCAACCCGAGCACAGACCTACCCCAGATCTATCGCGGCTGGGGGAGAGGTGCCCCTCCCAGCCTGGGTATGGACTTGCCACAGCTAGGGGGAGAAGCACATCCACATCTACCCCGCCCCAAGCGCAGGTGTTGCTGTGGGGAGTCCTTTCTCCCCACTATAGCCTCCAGGTAGCCTGCACCCAAAAGTCCTCATCTCCAGCCCCAACACAGAGACTTCCCCTTCCCCCACCCTGCACTCCAATCCTGTGCCCCAGCCCAGAGCCCCCCTCTCACATGCCAAACCCATGACACTTATATTTATGCACATAACAAAATTCATTCTGCACATGTGTGGGGAAAAAATCAGAGGGAACACACTGTTGAGGGAGTAATTTCTAGCTAGGGTAGAACGTCCTATTCTAGTTTTGATTGATGTTTTTAGTGCTTTACATCAGCATTGCTATAGCTCAGGCTAGTGGCCTCAATACAATCCCATCTGAGATCTTAGGTATGTACCCAGGCGACTAGTCCAAGCTTTGGCCCATGCAGCAGTGGCCACATGGCTGTTTTTAGCATGCTAGCTCAAGCAGAACTAACATATGTACGCCTACCTGGGACGGTAATTACATCTCCAGCTTCAAAGACACGGTACCATAAACGCCACAATAGAAATTAGCGCTTAACATTTCTTTTTGTTTTTAAGCATGCTGACTGGAAAGGAATAAGGATTTGGAAAGCTAATGGGTGTGACACTACAAGCTGCCATGAGGCCAGAAAAAAACTACAACAAAAAAACAAAACAAAAAAAACAGATTTGTTATGCTCTCAGGTTGTTAAAAATCACAGTTCACAGAGACTTGGAAACTGTAATCAGAGTGAAGTTCTAGACACACGAACCCAGATCCCATTTTTCCCAAACCTTAACATCTCATAAATGGAAAGGGTTGTACTGGTTAGTAATTTAGACTCCTGTATTGTCTCAAAGCTATTAAATGATATAGCTAGGCAGTGGTGGATCAACCAGTGGAGCTTGTACCAAGGAGCCCTGGCAAGTTGAGGGGCCCTGGAGGTCCTGTTGGAGAGCAGGAGCTTGTCTGACTCCACCCACCTGGTGCTCCTGCTGGAAGTTCTAATCAATGTTCCCTGTAGTCTTTTCCATCCATGTGCAGATTTTTTCTATCCACATGCAGAATAAATGTTCTCTTCACCAAGGCATGGATGACTGCGCACCACCAGTAAAAACACAAATCTATCTGTGGGTGCTCTGCGAATCATCTGAATCTCTCCTGAGCAGCCTCACAAGTGCACAGCTTACATGGAACACTGATCCTGACCTAATTTCCCCAGCAGGTGCGCCATGGACAACGGGGAGCGGGGCATGCTACAGGCAAAGATCCCTCCCTTCTGGACTGGAAATCTATGAAGTCCCTTAGCTGCTTTTTTTTTTTAATGGATTAAAAACAAGATAATTAAGAAAAACAGTAGTGGATCAGAAGAAGAAATATACGATGGAAACCATTCAAATTACATTTAGTGAGGACTCTATAAAACTATTTACGCAATTTAAAGACTGTCTTCTCCTAAAAAAGGAAAAAAGGTCTCCTCCTAGAACAGTGCAGGCCCTGGACAGCCAAATTCTAATGAAGAGGTGGCCAACCTGGAACCCGGGACCGCTCAGGTCAGCCGCTCTCATGGCCGGGCCGCTGCGAGCCGCATGCATGCTCGCGGCCCGCGCCATTCTGCTCACGGCCCCCAACACACTACGTCATATCCTGCACGTGTGTTGGGGGCTGTGACCAGAATGGTGTGGGCTGTGAGCACGCATGTTGCTAGCAGCCACTGCTGAGCATAGGCAGTGGCTCTGGGTGCAGAGGCAGCAGCAGCGCCAGCACCAGCGGTGGCTCTGGGACCTAGGCATAAAGTTAGTAGGGAGGGGGATTGGGTTAGAGGAGGGAGGAGAGGTGTCTGGCTCTGGGGAAGGGAGGGGAGGCGAGGGGACGGGAGGGAGATTCGGGGGGGTAGGCACAGCATGCTGGCCACTCAGCGCGCTGGCTGCTCAGCACACACGCCCCAGCGCCTGGAGGGAAAGGCACGGCTGTAGCTGCGGCGTTAACTCCAGAACCATAGAATTAGGTTGGGGGGGGGAGGGGATTGGTATAGAAGGGGGCCGATGCCTGGCTCCGGAGGGGGTTGGGTTGGGGGGGGGGTGTGCCTGGCTCTGGGGAAGGGGAGGAGAATTGGGTTGGAGGTGGGTGTGCCTGGCTCTGGGGAAGGGAAGAGGGATTGGGTTAGAGCAGGGGGTATTGTCGAAGGGAGGGGAGGGGAGAGGAAGAGCAGCCAGCGTGCTTCCTGAGACCCGGGATCCCCAGGTACTAGCCCCAGCTGTCTGTCCCCTCCTCCTGGCCAGACCCTCCCCCACACCCACACCCAGCCCCAGCACCCACCAGCACTCTGCCCCCACCAGCACAGTTGGAGCCACATTAGTGAGGCTTGGAGGGGGTGGAGCAGTTGTTTTTTTGCATCTCACTTGTGTAGCCGCAACTGACATTTCTGTGGGTCAGTGACCCCTGACTCAAAACAGGTTCCCTGCCCCTCTCATAAATAAAGACAACGCTGAAACATTTTGTGTTTGACATATTTTATTTAAAAATGAATCTTGACCAATAAGACCCCAATTGGGGCCAACCCCCCATTTGGCCACAGCATCATAATACTCCTGCAAACACCCCCCCCTCCCCAAACCTGAGTGTATCATACACTGGAACCCCCTGTCCTGAACCTCTCACATCCCCAAACTCCTGCACTCCCACATCCCCAGTCTTCTGCCACAACACTCCTTCACCATCCACACACTGCAAATCTGTGTCCTAAGCCCATCATACTCCCAGCCTCTCTGCCCTGAACCCCTCATGCACCCCAGCCCAAACTCCTGCACCCTCACAGCCACAAGCCTACGGCTTGCTCAGCATCCCAACCTCTACACCTGACCCCAACACTCTCTAGCCTGAAGCCCCCTCCCTGAGCCAGCATCCTCTTCTCTACTTCCTCCTTCACCTAAATTCCCTCCCAGAGCTTGCACCTCTCACCCCTTCTCAGTGCTTTTTTTGTGAGCCACAATAGCAGTGGAGACAGTGTGAAGAGCCGGGGCAAAGTTGTTGAGCTCAACAACTTTGCTGTCTCCACTGCTATTCCAGCTCTTCATCTGGAACGGGTTAGCCACCCCTGTTCTAATGGCTTTAAGATTAAGAAGTTTACAATCATTTAGCTTACAATGTGACTGCAACTGCAACACAAAGACTGTCTGGTTTCTAAGTACCTATCTTAAAAATCTATTTCAACACCAAGGCATTTATTTATAGTTTTATATAGCCACTGTTATGATCACAGTCAAAAAATAGTTTTTAGTATACACAAATGAGTGATTAGAGCCACAGACTACAACAGAAGTTGTAGCTGCTCAGAACCTTTTGGGGAAAAAAAAAAGGCCCTGGAAGTCTCAAGTTGGCCCTCAACAACTGAAACATCTACAGTTAGTGATATTTTTGAAAATGTTAGTCTAACCACTTGTGATTTAAACTGTAATGCAAAAATAGGTCCCAGAAGTAAAATTTCAGCTATTACAGAGATCCACTGTGCAACTGCAATACTCTCTCATAATTAAATAAATATGGAGCCAGTAGGGGCATTAAAAATGTTTTGAAATTGCAACAACAAAAAAATCATCCTTTGCCCCATCCACTCACACCATTTTTCAACCAGCTCTGTAGTTGATTAGAAAATTGCAACAGTCCACCCCTACAAAAAAACGAAATCAAACAAAAAACTGGCGAAGTAAATTGCAGAAAATTTTCTGCAAAATCCAAGGGTAGGGTGTTTTTCCAACCAGTTCTAGCTAAACACTTTATGCCTGAAAAACTAGAATTCAATAAACAATAAACAGACTCAGCCAATGGAAAATTAAAGTAAGCTATTATCATACGTATACGATATCTAACAGAAGCATTCCATTAAAAGGAATATTTATTTTTCTTCATTTTTTAAAATTTAAGCATCATTTAAATTTGTTTTGCTTTCATCACCACAGCTCTATTTGGGAAAAAAAGGCCAAATAGCCAATTCAAACTGAAGTTTTTAAAAAAAAATCTAAACCACTGTAAAACAAATGACTGAAACAGTTCTCTCAGGAAAAATGGCTGTTATTCTAAACCAGGGATTGTTACTGTCACTTCAAGAATTGCTATGCCTCTTTGGGGAAAGGGGAAACCTGTTTCTAAACAGAACAATTTTCAACTCTGCTCACTGTATAATTTATGCACCTCTTTTTGTCTAGGTCTTTGTTACTTGGGTTATTTAATTACTAAATAAAGTAAAACAAAAAACAGAATTTTTCTCTTAAGCTTTCATTTGGCTCCTGTTGCTTGTTCCCTACACAAGGGAGCAAAGATCCTATTTTTCATGCACAGGCCTGTAGCAGTAAAGACCTAGGAAGAGAAATATAGAAAATATGAGAGAAAAAAATCTTCTGTAAGCATCATACTTGTGGAGAGGCATCAAATTGATCTGCTACTATATACAGCCAACTAAGCTGGTGTTTATGAATTCCCAGAGAAGATGGTGGGGGCGGAGGGAGAGAACGCTGCACTAAATCTAGAGGGCAAAGTAGAGCAATATGCAGTGTACACCCATCATATACCCCAAACTTTCCGACAAATAGGTATTTCAAAGTGATTTGGGCAGCTAGCTACCATCCATTTCCTTTCAAAATCTGAGCCAGAGTTCTCAGAAGGCTACTGCACTCTGTTTACTTCTCAAACACTGCTTTGCTCTGTAACAATGAAGTAGCTGGGCCCCATAAGAAAAATAAATGCCCCTCAATCCAAGACTCTCCCCCTCTGTGTGCCCTGTAAAGGGGACTTGCACTATCATAAGAGAGTTAATAGGAGTCACCTGTTCTTGTTACTGCTAGTAACACTATTGTAATGAATTAAATTGTGTGTATGCTCACTTTTCAGTTACTGGCTGGGATCAGGCTCATACTGCTAAGAGCAACAAGAAAATTAATTTTTACCTCTAGCGGGCAGAGGCCTAGAATTTGGGGCAGGCAGATTCAACTTCCTGCTGTCACTGTAAAATTCCATATGGTCATGGGCTGTGCCTAGACTGGCCAGTTTTTCCAGAAAATCAGTCGTTTTTCCAGAAAAACTTGCCAGCTGTCTACACTGGCCACTTGAATTTCCGCAAAAGCAGTAACTTCCTACTGTAAGAAATCAGTGCTTTCTGCGGAAATACTATGCTGCTCCCGTTGGGGCAAAAGTCCCTTTTGCGCAAAAGGGCCAGTGTAGACAGCTGAGATTTGTTTTCCTCAAAAAAGCCCCAATCGCGAAAATGGCGATCGGAGCTTTTTTGTGGAAAAGCACGTCTAGATTGGCCACGGACGCTTTTCCGCAAAAAGTGCTTTTGCGGAAAAGCGTCTGTGCCAATCTAGACGCTCTGTTCCAAAAATGCTTTTAACGGAAAAGTTTTCCATTAAAAGCATTTCCGGAAAATCATGCTAGTGTAGACGTAGCCATGGTGTATAGCACAATGACAACCATGAGTCAGCCCAAGATGTGTTACAGTCCTGAACCTGAGAAACATTCATGTTTGTGTTAGAGTCTGTATCCTCCATAGGCTGATGAAACTAAAGGGAGATGTGATCACAAACATTTTTGCAAGTCTAATATTACTAATTTATTAGTATTAGTATTGTTAAACATTTATATTACTGTTGTGCCTAAAGCCCAACCAAGCTGGACTCCCAACTGTGGATGGAGTTGTGCAATCATTGATTGAATTACACAGTCCTTCTCCAAAGCAATCTACAAGGCAAGACAAGTGGATTTTCCATCTAGAAAAAAACAGTGGTAAACAAAACTGGGGAAACATACACAACATAGCTCATTATTATCTAAATGACCTCATTCACTAAAAAAGCTCAGTTCCTTGGTTAGAATTATAACAATACAAACACTACCTGTTAAACTGTTAATCCAATGCATTGCAATTACAGTAGGGGGTTTGTCTAGGTAGGATACAGAAACATACTACTTTTCGTTAGCAGACTACAGCTGAAAATAATAATGCTCTAACAGGCAGATTTTGGAATACAGGGAGACACTCTTTATTATTATTTTTAACACAACTAGGGAGAAAAAAAGAGCCTTGAGAGTAAAAGAAGTAGATTGTGTTTGATCTAAGAGGATGCAAAGAAAGAACAAAGGAACTTCTGACCTTAGGCATAACCAAAAATAAAGTCATTACATGGCTTCTTCATCCACACAACTGCTGACTCCGTCCTCGCTTATTCCCTTTTACATGTTGCTCCAAAGCATAAAGGAGTTAGGTAACTTTTTTTTCCCCCATGGGAGAGGGTGAATTTTTGCCATCTGCTGGGAAATATTTCCTGATGCACTGAATTTTGACAGACTTGCTCAGTTTTGACTCGGCCTTTGATAATTACACTTCAACAAAGCTAATGATTATAGGTAATTTCAGTTTGTTTCTTACATTATGGCTAGTCCAAAGTTTTCTTGACAGCAGTAGCAGAGTCATTTCAGATGCTGTTTAGTTTTACATTTTTTGTTTGATTGGTTTATCTTAATCTAGACACATGGATGGATTTGAATGGTTGTGAAAATGACTGACTAATGGCTATGTATATCATGAGCAGAGTAAACGCTGTGCCTAACTCAGGCCTGGGCAAAATATGGCCCGCAGGCCACATCCGGCCCACCAAGCCACTGGATCCGGCCTGTGGAGGCAGCCGGGAGCCCCAGGTAGGCTCCCCAGCTTGCCCTGCAGCCTCGCGTGCGGTGCAGAAACGTGGCTGCAGGGCTCTGTTTCTGTTTTAAAACAAGAGGGGTGGGGGGGAAGTTTTAGGAGCCTCCCCACCTGCAGCACATTTCCATTGGTGGGTTTCTGCCAGAAAACAGCCAATGGGAGCTGTTTGTTGGAATAATGGGCAGCTACAAAGAATCATGCCCCTTCTCCTGGGCTCAGTTATTCATGAAGCACATGACCAGGCAGGGAAACATTTTAAGTCTTCCGGCAGGCAGGCTAGTTTGGTAGCTGACAAGTAAGTCTCTTAGCCACAGCCTGCTTCTGGCACCGCAGCCCTTTCCTGCCCTTACTCTCTGCCCCCACACTCAACATACCCAATCCCTCTGTCCCCCTCTTATACTCAGACTCCCTCCCAGATCTGGCACCCTAATCTCCTGCCGCAGATCACAATCCCCTCCTACCCTACGTCACATCCCAAATCCCTGCACTCCAGTCCCCTGCCCTACGTCACAACCGCCTGCTTCATCCCAACTCTCTCCCAGACTCCAGTCTCCCTCCTGCACCCCAGTTCCTTACCCTAAGCTCCCTTCTGCATCCAACCTCCATCCCAGACCCCGCAACTCCTCCATTAATATCATGGAAGAGTGCAGCCCTCAACTACTTTCCAAAATCTTGGAATGGCCCCCCCATCAAAAATTACTGCCCACCCAAGCCTATCTCCTCACACAAGTAGTGATTTCAGATTTCTCTATTCTTTGGTTCCCAACTTGAGACACTGTAAGAAGGTCTAATTGTTAGAGGATAGGTACTCGACAAAATAACCTGGTTCTAACTTTTTTGGGGGGGGGGGCACATACCTGGTGTGACAGGTCGAAGCACACAGAAGTCTCTTTGGTGTTATCCCCTGGTGTGCTATAGAGATGTTAACTAGTGATTAACTTACTAATCAAGCCCAGGGCCAGCGGGAAGTCCTGCTGACTCCAGGCTTCACGTGGGCGCTTCCACTTTGAAGTGCACAAGAGCCCCAGCAGAGGTGGAAGTGCTTGCATGAAGCCTGGGCTCAGTGGGGGACTCAGAGTCTTGCACTGGCCCCAGGCTCATGCTGCGCTTCCTCTTTGAAATTCACAAGTGCGCCCACTGGAGACTCTTGTAGATTTCAAAGCTGGCATGCCACAGGGAGCCCAGGGTCAGCTGAGGAGTCCCCAGCTGATCCCGGGCTCCAAGATGCTTTGAAATGCCACGCAGACCTCAGGGTCAGCTGGGGACTTCTCAGCTGACCCCAGGCTCAGTGCAGTGCTGCTGCTTTTAAGTTCCTCCCTCTTCTCCCCCACCTTGCTGCCTCTATCTGATAAAAGCGGGGGGGGGGACGGGGGGAGCGACCAATCGACTAGTCCTTTACATCTTTAGCGTGCTGATCATGCCACTGACACTTGCTTTTCTATTTCCTGGAGCTCCCCACCATCCTTGTCTTACTAGGCTAGATTTTCTGATCTCCCCCCAGTCAAATCACAGAGTTGGTGTTACTGCCCCCTTGTACAGCAATACAGACGCTGAACAGGTTCAGCTCTGAGGCTCAGCTTTAAGGGCTCATCACTTAGGAAACCAACCCCCAAAAGGGATCAAAACCCCAAACAAATCCTCCTTACTCTGTGCAAAAGTTACACACAATGAAAGCTCATAAGGTCTGCCCATTTTATAAAAGAAAGAGATATGCACAGTGGTTGCTCCCCTGCCAGATAACAGCTATTTACACTGGGCTGGATAATAAACAAAAGCATTTTTATTAAGTATAAAAGTAGACTTTAAGTGGTTACAAGTGAAAACGGTTATTAAATTAAAACAAAAAACCCACTTCGCTAGTTCTAATCTACTAAGAAACTTATTAAATGTGAATTCTTACCCTCAACAAGCTGTTCTTATCTCAGGTAAAGAGCTTCAACTCACAGTTGATCTTTACTCTGGCTTGGGTCTACACTAGGGATGTTAAGTACTAGACGACTATCCGATAAGCAAATGCTTATCAGACAGTTGACAGGATAGTTGTCTAGTTGCTTCCCCCGGCTGCCTCTATCAGATGGAGGCAGCAAGGGGGAAAGAAGGGGGTAGTTCAAAGGGGCAGCGCTGCATGGCGTCCCCAGCTGACCCCAGGTTCCATGTGGCACTGCCCCTTTGAAACGCCATGGCAGGCATTTCAAAGGGACAGTGCTGCATGGAGCCCGGGATCAGCTGTGCAGCGCTGCCCCTTTGAAATGCCATGGCAGTATTGCAAAGCGGCAGCACCGCCCTATTGATGCATTGATTATTCAATTAGTGAATTACACAACACTTAACATCCTTAGTCTACATCTTTTCAGAGTTGTTGGGTGTCAAGTATCCTCTCAGGGTGGGCCAGGCAGTTTCAAAGGCCAGCTGAAGGCAAAAGACTGATGGTTTCCCATTATTTAAATAAACCTTTCCCCAGAGTAGGGGCCCTTTGTTAAGAACCCCCTGCCGTCATGAAAAAATTCCAACTTCAAGACGGATTCAAGTATGAGGTGGCACAATCACATGTCTTTCTAGAACCAACTACAGTTTGGGCTTACAGGACAAACAAGACTATTCAGAGATTGTTGGTTTCAATACCAAATCATTAAGATCGGGCGCATCAGTAATGGCCCTCGTTAGCACATTTAAAAATATAAACAGATCCACATTTCATATTTCTAACTTCACATTCAAGAATGCTACATGCACAAAAATAGGATATACAGATTCATCAGATTGCAACCGCAAAATAGATACGTTACATGACCTGATTTGTATATTTCATATTTGAGTTATGTATATTCAAATTCATAAGCCAATTTCCATAAAGCATGGGGAGGAGGAAAGAGCCCATGACACCTGGAGCCCAAATTATGTCTCTAATCCCCCTCAAACTGATCTCTGCCATTCAAGGTTTATCTCAGCTAATGCATGGCACACAGCGCCCCTTTGGGGAACCAATACTGCAGCAGTTTTAAATGTAAAATATATAACTGTAGATGCACATGAGCTAAATTGACACATATAAAGCAACAACAAGCACATGCAGCAAAACTAGGGCTTTGTTACAGCTAGAAATTTGTTCATAGACTTTTCCCAGAAATTGGGTGCTATGTGCTGTGGTCACTGAAGCTCAGCTGCACCTGTGGACTCAGAGTCTGAGACCCAACCTTGGCAGCTCTCAGAGACAGCGTATGGTGTGGTCCTTGCAATCGGTCTACCACTGGGCAAATGCTCAGACAAAAATGCCTGATTTCAGAGCACTATTTTGAAGTGTTCTAAAATACACTGATTTTACTTTTCAAGAATTGCCAAAGAAACTAGCATTAATTAAACAGAGGGAAGATGAAAGACTCAAGTAATCATGTCCTGGGTTCCCTCTAAACTGTGGCCAGGTGGCTGCCCAAGAATCTATCAAGTGCCAGGTGCTGGATTAGCAGAACTTTCCACAGATCAGTAGCATGTGTTCAGGTGCCCATTACCCTATCACGTAAAAGAGTAGAGGGCAATCAGCATCTTGTTGCAGATTCTCAGGAATTCAGAAGATCACGATCTTTAGGCAGGTACTGTTACAATGCCTGGCATGGACATGAAAAGGGTCCCAGCTAAAATCAAAGAATTATCCCACAACCATCTATTTTAATCTATAGGACACACACCTCTGAGCAGCAGCAGAAGAGGGATTAGACGGTACAAGGTATTAGTCATGGGATTTGGAGTCTTTCATCTCTAGGTCACTGGCTCCATTTCCAGCCAGCTCAGCAAGAACTGGAAGTCCTTACTTTCTAACTGCTGTTTGATGGTCTGTGTGAAAAATTTTGTTGGTAACAAAGTTTCCAAATAGCACAACCATCCTATTAGACAATTTGAATGATGCTGTATTGGTACGTTCTGGGCCACAGCCTCAGCTAGCAAAAATGGGTGTAGACACACTCAAGTCACTGGAGCTATAACAACTTACATCAGCTCAGCATCTGACTCTCAATCTTTATTACCCATTTCCTATGCTGTATGCTTTCTGTCTTGCAAATACCATTAACAAATGCTGTAACTATAATTCTCTTTGACAGCATCCTATTTTAAGGGAACACCCTTTCAAAATGTCTCTTGGAGAGATGATATCTTCAACAGTATACGTGCGGCATGGATGGTGCTCTCTCTCCTCGTTAGTCAGGAAAACAGGAAAGGATGTGAAACACAGACCCCAGAGCACAGCAAAGCACTTGTCACATTCCAGGATCAGTTAGGGGGCATATACCACAGGGCTGCAACCTCTGGAGCCCCTTGGTGTGTCAAACTGCGTTATGGACATGTCCTGGACAAGCAAGATATCAAGGCATCTGAGAATGCAACCTGTTACAGTACTTGGAGATGGTTATTTCTACTTAGCCTTTTGGCAATGGTAAGACCTAGTATCAGTTTAATAACTAAAATGTCCTCTGTGTGAGGACTATAGTCTGCATTTTCACAGGGACAGATTATGATCTAATGCATTTTCCATGGTAATTTCCATGGTCTAATATTCAAGCTCCTAGTGGACAAATGCCCACTGTTACATAAATTTTTATCACAATTCATAAGCTTGGCTCAGGCCCTGCAAACTCTATGTCCCTAGACTTATTTATATGAGTGAAGTTATGCCCATAGCTCCACAAATGTAACAATTTCATAGAGTTTAAGGCCAAAGGGCCCTGAAGATCATCTAGCTTGACCTGTTGTATATCACAGGCACTGCATTTCACTCTGATATCCCAATAAGAGTCCAGTTTCTTGAGTTGTACTAACACACTTCACTCCACGGGAGACTAAACACCCTGTGTGCCACAGGCAAGGAATAGGAAGGACTGAGTTGCATCAACACTCATGGGCTACGTCTACACTGGCCCCTTTTCCGGAAGGGGCATGTTAATTTCAGAAGCCGTAATAGGGAAATCCGCGGGAGATTTAAATATCCCCCGCGGCATTTAAATAAAAATGTCCGCCGCTTTTTTCCGGCTTTTAAAAAAGCCGGAAAAGAGCGTCTACACTGGCCCCGATCCTCCGGAAAAAGCGCCCTTTTCCGGAGGGTCTTATTCCTACTTCAAAGTAGGAATAAGATCCTCCGGAAAAGGGCGCTTATCCGGAGGATTGGGGCCAGTGTAGACGCTCTTTTCCGGCTTTTCTAAAAGCCGGAAAAAAGCGGCGGACATTTTTATTTAAATGCCGCGGGGGATATTTAAATCTCCCGCGGATTTCCCTACTACGATGGCTGAAATTAACATGCCCCTTCCGGAAAAGGGGCCAGTGTAGACGTGCCCAGTGTCTCTGCAAAGGGAAGGGAATTTGTTTGGTGAGGTATACCCAGATACTTCTAGCAGGCAATCTATGATGCAGACAGGAAAGGGGGGAGGGTGTCCCAGCCAAACTGATCCGAAGGAAGAGTCAGGCACAAAAGCATTTGTAGGACTGGGGGCTTTGTGTTTTGACAGAGGCCAAGAAACCAATCCTTTTCCTAGGCTGAACTACCCCTCCCCAAGTTCTAAAAATGATCCACTCCAGGGCTGGGTTGAGAAACCCTGGCAAATCAGTCGGAGGAAGCTTGTACTTCCACTGTACTCTCAGTCTCCTGTACCTAAACAGAGAGAATCAGTTTCCCCATACCATCATTCCAGCTCCTTTAACTAGCACTGAGAGAGAGAGAAAGACACACACATACAAATATTGGATCACCAAGTTCAAGTCTGCAATGCACATGAGCTAGGGAATTGGTTTGTTTATGCAGCTGCAATTTTCAAATATGCAACTACAGTCCAAACCCAAGCCCTAGGAAACTGCTCGCTCAGGTCATAAAGGAAGTTGCCAGCAACATGATTAGGCCAAATTAAAAATCCAGAAGAAAAAAAATCTTATTTTTGTGTACATCACAAAAGAGCTTGCTTTTGCAAGGTTTTAATTGTTCTATTGTTTACCAAATAAAACCCATCACACGCCAAAAACCTAGAACACCCAGATATAAAGCAGTCTGAAATGCACACATTTGTTTCACATAGCCCCAAAGCTTTCAGTTTCACCAAAGTGGAAACCATTTTACCTTTATGATGAACATTTCCCCCTGATTCTGGATCTGGTATTGGAAGCTAGTAGACGTAACATATCTGATTCCTGAAGGAAGATGAGGAGGGAACCTTTCCTCTTCAGACCCTCATCCATTATTGAAGTCTCTTAGACAAGGACTGGGATTTATTATATGTTTGTTCGGTACCTTCCACAATAGGACAAACTGCATGAGGCTAGTAGGTGCTACAGCAAGACAAATGTTTAACAACAGCAACAGAGGAACAGACCCTTTTCTCCCCCCGCCCCCTCCTCTGCCAAAAGTCACGTTTTCTGGTATCTATGATGGGAAGGCCTGACCTATATGGGGGTCTTCATACTTTCACTGAATTGTGGAATTAGTAGCTTGTCACTGAAGATATTTCCCCTGTCTCTAGAATGTCAGATATCAACCACATTGTCCTGGCCATCACAATTCCCAATTCTAGGACCTTTTCTATATGGTCCAACAGCTCCCAAAGCAATGTAAACAAGAAACAGACCTGGTCAGGGGACATTGTTCTCAGAGAAAGTTGGGGAACAGGTAGTCACTTCCTGCTCCTCAGAAATAGGTTGTTCCATGTCTCCAACCCTTTCCTTCTCATCTCATCCAGCTAGGGGACTATGAATTCTGGACAAAGCAGGAGATAATGCAGGAACTGGCAGGGATGGAGGAAATGGAAATAACACCTTTCTTGGACAAAGATGAGCAGAACTGTAGCATGAAGCAGCAGGCTTCACAGCTATATTTTATGACTGATTATCAAAGCGAAGGGGGGGGCACTGAGAATAAGTCCACAAAACCCTCAAGCTCTAAAGGGAGGGCAAGACAAGGGAGCTCATGGCAGATTACCAAACTGACTGGAGTGGAGAACTCTGAGTAAGAGTTCTTCAGTGATGCAGGGGGAAATGTGACTCTCAACTTCTCAAAGCACCCCTCCTGCTGAGATTTCCCAGTGAACCTTCAAACCCACCTCAGGCAGTACCAGGGCTGACTGAAAAGTAAGCAGCTGGATCCAATGACCAGACCCATAGCGCTCCCTCCTTATGAAGGTCAGGTCTTCCACTACCAATAGGGTGAAGGGTAAGGTGGGAAGAGGCTACATGACAAGTAGCAATCCAGGGAATGGGTTTCTCTCAGGTAGGACAAACAGTAGGTTTGGAACACCTTCCACGAACACACAGTAATACTATGCAGACCACTCAACTCTGTTCTTCGAATCTGAATCCTTGGGAGACAGACTGGCCATAATACACTTGTCCTGGGCAAGAGCCAAGCGGAGAAAAAAAACCATGCAATGGGACAGAAACTGAAGGACAATGGGGGACTTTGGATGCAAATGTTTATGAATAACATTCCAATACTCCAGTAATCACATCTTTCCAGTGGGGTTTGTATCCAATCGGGGAAAGAGCAGTGGCCACCCCAGAGAAGAAAGTAGCTTTAGCGGGGTTTTGTTTTTAAATTATGCAGAGAGACCCTACAGCAAAATCATCAGGATATCCACTAAGAGAAAATGTAACTTTAATAAGAAACTCAAGGAAGGCCTTGAATTATGGCAATGGGCTGAAACCCAAGAGATCTAAGATTCTGCCACTGATCCTCTACACAAATCTGACTGTGGGCAAATCACATAACCCCTCTAATCCTTATCTGTAAAACAGATAACAACAACAACAACAACAATCTATGTCACTGAGACATTGTGCTGATGAATTCGTTCATAGCTGTGAGAATCATTGTAGAAAAGCCCATACATAAAGACATATGGAATATAAGCATAAAAAAAACCCTTGGTTGTTTAAAATGTATTTTAATACCCACTTATTCCCATAAGCCCCATAGCACGTGATGCCTTAAGTGGCAATACAGATGCCTCAGTGCTGTAGACAGCTCTCTGCATCTCTGAGGAGATCTCACTATCCTTTCTGCTCTAGCCATAACAGGGAAGACAAGGTACAAAACTCTATTGATGTGTTAAATGCAAGTACATTTCAGCACATTGCCATATAATATTATTTCATATCCTTTAAAGTAAACAAAAAATAGAGCAAAAAGCTTCCTTACCTGGGCAAAGTCATTTTATTTGGTAACCAAAATGAAAACACACAAAGGAGGGAGGAAAGTCACCCGTGGTCTTTAGCACAATCCCTTCCTTACCAAATTATTAGAGAGAGCTTTAATCTTTGTCTGTCCAATGTCAGAGTTGAGGCATGTAAATATACAGCAGCAGCAAGCAGCAACTTCAGACCTTTCAGAGGCTGAGTGGGAGATGCCTGGTGCTGCAGGAAGTGGAATGACCCTCCCTGAACTCTTCAGATCTTCTGTGTCACCTAGCTACAGCAGGGT
Organism: Pelodiscus sinensis; assembly: GCF_049634645.1. NCBI lineage: Eukaryota > Metazoa > Chordata > Testudines > Trionychidae > Pelodiscus > Pelodiscus sinensis. Next base: position 95,037,257 of record NC_134711.1, on the reverse strand, counting down.
CAGTGGGCTGGAGCCACCTTGTTGTTTATGCATATGAATGTGGTAAGGGACTGACAGACTGCTTGATGTACATGGAAGTCAGATGCAAGACTACTTTAAACTGCCAAAGGCTGAATAGTCCTTCACTCTTACGGTATTACTGTATTTCTTACAACTAACTCCCTAAAGCCATTATCAATTGTTAGCACAATAGCCTGAATATCCATAAATTAAAACACAGTAATAGGCATTAAAGCATAAATAATCATTATAAGGCGGCATAGCTTGGCTAAGTTAATGAATGCATCACAAATATCTTGATCCCCAAGACACTGCTGTAGTTGAAGGACATGACATTATAAGTCTCCCAAAATATTTATCCAGTTCTTCATTGTTGTAAGTTGTACTAAGACTTGAGTGTGGATATTAATTTTTCATATGGTGGGAGTGGAAACCAGCAGGACTGCAAAACCAGACTCTATAAGTCTCCTTCATAGATATTTCAAAATGTATTTACTTGTATACAAACCACACTGTGAAACCCTGTCCCTTCCCCCAATGAAGCCAATGGCCGAATTCCTAATGACATTAATAGGCCCAAAGTTTTCCAGCAGAATATTGGCACTTAGCTAATCACCACTCATCTGCAGCGGAAGGACTGAAAATTCTGAGGCCACACTATTAAAAAAATCCAATACTATAATTTACATATCATTATGGAGGTGTGGTGACAGCAGCTACTTATCACTTATTCCACTCTAAAGTAACGTATCAGAGGGGTAGCCGTGTTAGTCTGAATCTGCAAAAGCGACGAGGAGTCCTGTGGCACCTTATAGACTAACTTCAGTTAGTCTATAAGGTGCCACAGGACTCCTCGTCGCTTCTAAAGTAACGTTGGCCCTTTTTGCCACATTTTGCAATAAAATTAAACTGAATATGGCTGTGTGTGGCAGCAGACCATTTTCCTCAGAAAACAGAGGCAAATTGCATACAGTGCTTCCGAAACTGAACTGTTCTTATTTAAAATAAAAACTCTGAAACTATTTCTTTCCCTCCTAACTCAAGACTGCTAAACCTAGAAAAACTAAATTGTTCCACTGGACTAAATGAAGAGGGATGACTGATTCATTTGAGTGCATGGAGATAGCATTAGATATTAAAAGAGGAAGAAATACATCCTTCTGTTTAAATACTTTGTTTTAAAGCCTGTAATGACCCCCCCCCACACACACACACATATATAAGCCTGCTTCTGACATCAGAATATGTAACCCATGCTTATTTTAGAATCCATTCTCTCTAGAGAAATGACATAATTAAATGCACAAATCAGATTTGTCTAAAATTTATATACAGATTCTCTTGGGATCTTGCAGAGTTGGTAAATTTCACAGCATTTACAGGCCCTTCATGGACTCTGATCTATACAGAGCCAATAAATGATAAACTGGCACAAATGGAGTAATTTTTAGCAATTTATGAATATTAAAAAGCCCTAGAAATTCCCAACCAAAAAACTTCATAAGGGTGAAGTTATAGTTGAAGGAACAAACTAAGGCAGGGCTGGGCAAGATGTCACCCAGCTCACGTAAAACTGATCTGGCCCACGGACTATATTTGGGCACTTTCTATTTATATGCTGCTACCTGTGCCACCAAGTTTCCAGGCTCAGGCAGCAGGGTCCTAATTAAATGGCTCCCAGTTCACACTACCCCAGCAGGGGCCGGAGCCGCGAGTCCTTTTAAATAGCCACAATCCCAGGTGTCTGCCAGGCAACACAGCAGTGGCTGGGCCGGTAGCCCTTTGCTGTGTTCTTAATTCAAAACCTCCAGTCCCAGACAACTCTGGGAGATAGTAGGCTTTGATTACACTCGAGTAAGTCTATCAGCGGCTTCTACAGATTGAACCTCTCTCAACTGGAACTCCCTGGTCCAGCAACATCCATGGTCTGGCAGGACCACGTGGGAGTCCAGCTGAGTTGATGGCAGGGTGGCCGGAATGCCAGTAGGCTCCGGTGGGGCAGCGATTCGCTGTGGTGGGGCTACGAGCCCCGGTGGCAGGATTGCAGGGCTGCTGCAGCAGGGCTGGCGGAACCAGGAGCCCCAGCAACAGGGCGGGTGCTACCCTGGTAGAACAGGGTCAGGAATCCTGGTGGTTGACCAGTGGTCTGCGATGGGCGGGGAGAGAGGGGGGGAGAGCGGTGGGAGTTCTGACAGCAGGACTGTGGGCTGGTGGGGCAGTAGTTTGCCACAGAAAAGCTGAAAGCCCCAACAATGGGACCATGGGCTGCCATGGCAGGGCAGTAGGGATGGTTGCATGTGGTGAGTAGGGTTGCCAGATGGTTTCAACAAAAATACAGGACACACTTGACAGTACATCACAATCTATATTACATCTTATTTAGAAAATACCAGACATTTCTATTTTCTCATTTATATTTTCTCAATTTGTTTCCCAAACAGAAAGCTCAAATACTGTACTATCTGGTTCAAAACAGGACACCTGGCAACCCTAGTGGGGAGCCCACCGGGAGGTCAGGTCAAGAGTGGAGCAAGGCTAGGGGGCAGTGGCAGGGGAGCAGAACTGACCTCCCAGGTCCAGCAAAATCTTTCTTTCGGGACTACTCAGGTCCTGAGGGAGCCAGACCAGGGAGGTCCAACCTGTACAACTAAAACTACAAGAATACAATGCATTGTATGACAACATGCTGCCATACACATAGCTCCAAATATAAATGCTATTAGATACATTCCTATCTTATTTACAAACATAAACCCCCTAAGCCTAGAAAATAAACATAAACCTCCTAAGCCTAGAAAATTTAATTACAGGAATTTCACGGTACAAGCACAGGGGGTAGCAGGCAATGAAGAATACTGTAAACAAGGTATGTAAAAATACCATACCTATCAGTATGTACTATTGCATTCTTTGTACAAATGCTCCAAATACATTGGTTCTTCCAAATGTAAGATAGCTGCAGTCTTATGACAACTTACTTTGAAGCTTTGTACACCCATTCATGTTTATTCATGCAATAGAAGAGCCACTGCAAATTAGGTACAAAGGATATGCCAATGGAGGGAAGGTATGGGAAGTTAGTGGTAACAGTGTTACAATTAAAGTTATACAGGTGACCTTCTGTGTACAAATTTACACCTCTAAATGTATGGAGGGGAGGTTTTGTTTGTTTTAGTTTGATTTGTTTGTTCGTTTTAGTTCTTATGTCATACCTTAACTTTATTTACAAGCTCACGTCTGTAAAGACAACACATAAAAATGAGCTCTTTAGAAGTGCTCAGCGTTGGACTGCTTCTTTTCTTATTGAAGTCACAGGGAATTTTATTATTCACTTCAGTGAAAACGGAAGTAGGCCAATGCTGAGTACTTTTGAAAAACTTCAACTGAGTAGAAATAAACAACATAGATTTTATTCCTGAAGTGTTCTTTATTCTCCAACCTGAAATCTGGGCTAAAGTTTTGATGGAAGGTATAAAGTAAGTAGGGATTCTAACCACTTAATTCTTAAAGCATCAAATTAAAGAATTTAAGAACCATGTATATGTGCTTTGTTCATAGAATCATTCATACAATATCTACTTTATAGTTTGTGCATGTGTGTACGTGTCTGTCTGTCTGTCCATTCATGAAGAACTCCTCCTAAGCAATAAGAGCTAGGATCAACAAATTTGGTTTACAACTTCCTCCTGTCATAACTGAAAGCAAGGTCAAGGTTTGGCTGTGCCAGGACAATGGGTAGTGTGTGGAATGTGATTGTTTCACATTAAATGGAAAGCAAGGGAGAGCAGGAACAGTTATACTGATGAATAACCATGGCAGCAGCAAGCTTCCCAGCCTAAGGGAGCAGCCGCTGGATGGCAGCACAGCCTCTGCCACCCTGGCCTCAGTACACCATGGGGGCACACAGCCCATGCTGCCCCGGGGAGCAACTGCTTAATGGGCCTGCATAGCTCTCCCCTTCCCAAAGCTGGAAAAGTACGTGGCCAGACTGTGTGGCCTCTCCCATCTGGATGCCCCCCGACTTGGCCTGGCACAAGTGGAGAAGCAGCAGGCAGGCCTTGTGGCCCCCAGACTCAGACAATGCTGGGTAACTCTTCTAGTTGTTCAATAAAAGCAACAGAAGAAAGGGAAAATATATATATTTTTTAAACAAAGTAAGGTCAATAACAGTGCAATGTACATTGCTTCATTTTAATCCTCTCCTCTCCCTACAACCAAACACACACACACAGATAAACAGCGAGGCTCCAGCTCCTATTTTGCCAGTGAAGTCAATAATAGGAGATTCAAACTTTTCACTGCAAATTAGAACTTTAATCTGTCTGTTCGATGTCAATAAGAGAAGTATCAAACCCTTAGAATCCATCTTCCTAGCTATTTAGACATACCCTTAGAATCTGTTTTAGGATATGTCTAGATAGCAGCTTGGTGGATGCTTTTAAGCACAGGCAGACAGACAAATGCTACTTTCTTTTCAAGTTAATGTCCTAAAATTGGTCATGGCAACATGGGCAGCAGCTCAGACTGCCTGTCCACACTCCCAGCTGTTAGGCAGATATACCCTAAGTGCTAGCCACATGCCAGACAGACAATCCAGCCTTCCCATTAAGAGCTACTGAACCATGCTCTCTGTAACAGCTCTTTTCTACAGGCCCAGGGTTCTAGAATAGAGACACCTTCCTCTTGAAACACACAGTGCTGCTTAAACAATGGTGCTTCAATAATTCCTCTCGCCTGTCTGATTTACCATTCCCTGCCTCCTGCCCAATTCAAGGCCAGCCATGCAAAGCAAAATCTTAGACACACAGGCAGCAGAATATTTTAAATATAAAGCGAAACTACTTTTCTATTTTAAAACCTCTTCAATGGAACTAAGAGCAATTACACAAAGACTTACAGTTCCTACAAGCCTCTGTACTTTTAGGCACATTTGGTCTAAATAAAATTGTCAGTGGCATTAACTCAGAACAATTGCAAAAACAGTTGCATACCATCACAGAGACTAGAGATGATGTAGAAGCTCTCTAACCATCCCAAGCCAATGCAGGGTTTTTCCACAATATATTTTGAACAGTTAAATGTTTCTGAAAATCTTCACTAAGCCTATCCCAGAGATTCAATGGCAGTAAAACCCCACATGTCACATCAGAGATCAAAATGTCTAGGACTAGTTAAGTCCTTCACTTTTGATCTAGTAAGCCTAGCGCCGACGGACCCCTTCATATCACAGTCTGTTGACCAAACCTGCTTATAGCAAAGCTGCAACAGAATATAAAATAGCTTCCAAACACATGAATGAATGCAACATATTACTAAATTCCAAAATATGACCCGCCCCTTCAGCCAGTCAATCATCTCCATTCCAGGGAGAAACTGATGATGATGAAGAGACTGCTCTTCCCCTTACGTTATCAATAAAATTATGTCGTAGGATAGTACCAGTGCAGACACACGGCTGTATAATACTGGAACATTTGTGTTCACCACAGTTCTCATGGCACTCTAAGCAAAGAAAGGTTGTGAATTCATTTGCTCTGGCCAAATAAGAATCTGGGACATAATAATCAGCCTAACTAGATTCCCCCTGCATTTATAATGAAAAAGGCATTCCTCACCCCGGTTCTAAATTGTTGGGCACTGCCACTATGAACTCTTACATCAGTTGCCACACGTTTGCCCAGGAATGGCTGCATTTAAGTGGTAAGTGGATCAGTGGTTTTATGAATGGTAAAGTGCCTTGGGTTCCTTTTAGATAATAGGTGCCATATAAGCATATGTTATATTCATATTAAACTAATCAAAGTACCCCTATATCAGTTCCATGCCCCTCTTCTCCACTCCCTCCAACAGCTTCCCCCCAACACACATGGCCATGCAGCTCCAGCTTGGGGTAAGTGGACTAATACTCAGTACTTACATGTTGCATTGCATGTACAAACTGTAGAATAAGCACGAGGTAAAGAAGCCTCAAAAATGACATATTGCACAGTGAGCTAATTGTGAGTTCATGGCAGAAGCAGGATGAAAACTCATAGGCTCCTGGCACCACAGCCTGTGATGAACCCACTTGACCACAGTGATTCTTTAAAAGGAATTGACTGTATTAGCGAGATGAGGTAAGTGTGTTCTGAAGACAAATGTGGGAAGGGGACTGTCAAAGACCCACTGACTCCTAAACCGGGTGTATGTCTAGCCCTCATCTGAGAAAGGATGAGTCCCAGTCATGCTCCCTCTTCCCCATTCTTTTCATTTGGTCAAAATCAGTGCTCAGACATGGGCTCGCATAAACACTCTGCACCACAGCCAACACCAACAGCTCAAGACATAGTTGACAGAGTTTGTTGCTGTTGTGCAGTTTCTCTGTGCAATGACGTGAACAACCTTTTCATGCCTGCATATCCTACTACCTACTGTAATATTAAGTAAGTTATCCACAGAATTGGGATACATTTTAAAAAATAGGTACCTTCTAAATCAGTTCAGGTTGTACCTCCTAAATCTGGGACTCTCAGGTCTAGCAACATCTGTGGTCTGGCAGGACCAAGGATATTGCTGGACCAGAGAGCCCCAGTGCCTGTGAGTCAGAGCCAGTTAGGAGTCCAGCGGCAGGAAGCCCCATCATCTGGACTGGTGAGCCTACTGCCCAGGGAGCCTGCCGGGCAGTGCAGCAGCGGGGCAGTCAGGGAGCCCTGTCACCAGAAAGTCTCAGCCAGGCAGAGCAGCAGCAGGGCAGCCAAGGAGCTCAGTCTTCAGGAAGCCCAGCAGGGCACTGCAGAAGCAATGGCGCAGTGGCTGGGGTCCTCTATCCCTGGAGAGCCCCAGCTGGCTGGTGATGGCAAGCCAGAGCCTGAGCCCTGTAGCAGCAAGGCAAGAGCCCAGTGGCAGTGGAGCCAGAGCAGAGCCAGACAGAAGGAGGAACAGTGTCCTGAAAGGCCAGTGGTAGGGGACCTCCCCAATCCAGCAAATTCCCTCATTTGGAATGGGGCAGGCCTGAGGGTACTGGACCAGGGAGGTCCAACCTGTACTAGCATCCCAATATTTGGAAGCTCAGTGCAAATTAAATAGTATTTGACGGATGGCATCTTGAACATTATTCAGCCTTACTACTAACTCACATAATTATGTACCTACAAAGCAGATAAGTGTGTGTGCGTGCATGCACACACACACACACACACCCCACTCGCACACACAGACTGTACAGATATTAAATCTCTCTCACACACAGTATTTCAGTCTACTATATTCACACATCTGGCAACAAACAGGCCAGTCTTTTAAACACCACCTACTGTATGCAGTACAACTTTATGAGCAGGAAATCTAGCTCCAAACTCAATACAAATTCTATATATCAAAAGCACTTTTATGAGAACATCAACAGCTTATCTACTTGGGGGCAGTGGGGAGAAAGAGAAAACCCCCTGAGCCCAATTATCTCAAAATTTATCCTCTTTCGTTTGGTTTTCTCATTAAACTAGCACAGAAATATGGATCAGTTGCTTCAGATTTCAGTACAGAGTGCCTTATTCTGATCTCTGCAACCACTGTAAGGAGAAACCAATGAAATCAGTAGAACCTCACTGTAAAAATGATTCAATTGAGAGGACAATCTCATTGTGAAGTCATTACGTGAGCTCAAAAAAAAAAAAAAGTCCCCTAAACAGTTCTCACCCTTTGGTTTTGACCCTTGGAGGTGGTTTTAGGAATCCAACTCACCTGGAAGTCAGTGTATCCCTCACCCATGTCATCTGGGGATGGATACAGCACAGTTAATACCACTCATATTTGATTGCTTGAAAAGGAGAACTTTTCACCTGCTAATACATTTTTAAGTTCTGTTTTCTACCAGTACAGACCAATGGACTTCTGTGCAGATTAAGGCAAGGCGCAACCAATCAAAAGCTCTTGTTTCTATAACATGGAGCCTTCTGGTTCTCTCTCTGCCCTTACTCTTCAATGCATTTCAAAACTGATACAAAGACATCCTGAAAGGGAGAAAATTTCGTTTTGTGGTCTTATGACTAGCCAATTAGCCTGTCATAAGACAGGATTTTCAGGTCTTCTCTCCTGAGCTCTCTCACTCTTGGTGTCGGTGTCTCTCTCTCTCTCTCTCTCTCTCTCTCTCTCTCTCCTACTACTGCCTTCCCCCCCCCACCCCCAGCTCTCCTCTGCCTCCTGCCTCTCTCTCCGTCTCTGTCTTTCTCTTCTCCCCCTCTTGCCTCTCACTCTCCCTTTCTCTTCTCCTCCTGCCTCTCTCTACCATTCGTCTCTCCCTGCCCTCCTTCCCCTTCCCTCCCGCCGTGGCACTTGGCTGAGTGCTGCCTGCTCAGCCGGGCTGCTGCGAGGGAGGGGAGTGGGGCGGTGAAGTACATAGCTAGGGGGCAGGGCCATGTACATCACCGTCCCGCCCCCCTTCCCCTCCCACCACGGGGGAGCCCAAATGGCCCCTTGCGCTGCTGGCTCCCCCAGCGGCCCGGCAGAGGGGCGCAGCACTCAGTTGAGCACCACAGCGGGAGGAGAAGGGGGGTGGTGACGTACACAGCCCCATCCCCTGGCCATGTACGTCACCACCCCGCCCCTTCCCCTCCCGCCGTGGTGGCTGGGCTGAGTGCTGCGCCCCTCAGCCGGGCCCCAGCAGGGGAGGGAAGGAGGGGCGATGATGTACATGGCCAGGGGGTGCGGCCATGTACGTCATCGTTACAGACACACAGACACTGGGCTACTATATATATATATATATATATATATATATATATATATATGCATGCTGTTTGAAGGCACAAAATGGTTGTAGATTTGTTTCTCTTTGCTCTAAAAAGACTCTTTTTCTACTTGTTTTTGTCTGCCATGCAGCTCTCTGGATAGCAGGAGAAGAAGTGGGGCAGAGATATCAAGAGAGACTGAAAACCAAGCAACTAAGGAAGGAAGGAATTTTTATTTATAATTCTTATATCTCAGTAGTGATATGGACTCTGGGAAATCCTTCAAGAAGCATCTCACAGCTCAGCTAGCTAAACAGTCATTTTAGGAATGTTTTTACTGACAGGAAGGGTAGAGAATCCTATCTAACTTGAGATAACTGTAAGATGGTACCCGAAAACTCTACCACAACCACCCTCATGTGTCTCATGAATTTTCTTTGTCCTGCTGCCAGTGCAAACAGCTGAATCCTGAACTGAAAAAGTTGTACTCTTACTCCAAATGCAGGCACATATCTGAGTAAAAGGGGTGTACAGATATACAAGGAAATTCTTTGGATTAGCAGTAATCATAATGAACCCATGAAATTCTATCTTAAAGATCTGACCAAAACTTGTTCGTTCATTTAAGGTAGACGACCAAGCATTTTGGTAACTGGAGACAGTTCAGAGCAAGGTTTCCCAAACTGTGTTCCGTGGATCCCTGGGGCTCTGTACAATCCATCTGGAGGCTCCACAAGTAAATATTAATGATAGTTGAAGCATAAGCTTTCATGGGCAAAGACCCACTTCATCAGATGCATCTGACAAAGTGGTCTTTGCCCATGAAAGCTTAAGCTCCAATAAATCTGTTAGTCTATAAGGTGCCACAGGACTTCTCATTGTTTTTGCAGATTCAGACTCACACGGCTACCCCTCTGATATTAATGATAGTTGTATGAAGTGATGCTTTTTGATAAAAATTGAGAAGACTGTTTTTATAAATAACCTATTATACTGAGAATTATTGTGGCAATATTCAATAAATAAGCTTGACAATGCAACATGAAATGAAGCTAGGGCAGGCCTGGGCAAAATACAGCGCAGGGGCCGGATCCGGCCCTCCAAACCACCAAATCCAGCCCATGGATGCAACAGGGAGCCCCACGTAGGTTTCCTGCTTGCCTCACCCCACCTGCACACCTCTCCGAAAAGTGGCTGGTGGGTCATTTCTCTTTCAAAACTGTGAGCCAGGGGAGGACGGGGAGACAACACCGGTTAATGGGAACTGCCTGTTTGAGTAACGGGCAGCCACAAAGCACCACACCCCCTCCTCTCTGGCTCTTAGTTATTCACACACGCACATGGCCCTGCAGCCTGTGTGGCGGCAAGGCAGGCTGGCTGGCTGAGAAATGTGCTGGGCTGCTGGCTGGGATACCCCCAGGTTAGTCTCCTGGCCAGAACCTGCCTCTGGCATCCCAGCCCCTCTCTTCCCTAACCCTCTGCCTTCCACTCCTGCTTTCCTACTCCATATACTCAAACCCTCTGCCCCACGCTGCACCCATATCCCCTCCCAGATTCGGCATCCCAATCCCCTGCCCTAGGTCACAACCCAAACCCCTGCACCCTATCCCCTGCCCTAGGTCACAACCCCTTGCTGTCCTAGGTCACAACCCAAGCCCTTGCATCCCAATCCAATGCCCCAGTTCACAAGTGCCTTCTTCATCCAAACACCCTCCCAGACCCCACACTCCCTCCAGCACCCCAATCATTTACCCCAGGCTCCCTTCTGCACCCAACCTCCATCCCAGACCACGCACCTCCTCCATTAATATCATGGAAGAGTGTGGCCCTTGACCACTTACCAAATTCTCAAAGTGCCCCCCCCCCATCAAAAATTATTGCTCACCCCTGGACTAGGGGGTATATAAAACTATGCGTAGCTTGGCAAAACTCTGAACCCATAGCTGACATAGATGAAAGTGTGCTGCAATAGTATATAGCTAGTTGCATGCACAATGATAGCCTGATGACATATTAGATGCTTCAAAATGCCAGATTCAACTATCTGTCCTAGCTCTTCATAAGTCAAAAATGTAAGATATTTATTTCCTGCTTTTTTTCAGACCAAAGCCCGCTGCAATACAGTGCTCTTCATGCTGTGTTTTCATTCAACATTTTGCATCCTACTAAGTGAGCTACCGTATTGCACTTGCAAGAGAAGCACATACAATTGGTGAAAAACTCGAAGCCCTGTGCAAATGATAGTGATATGTATACTTGATGAGCAATCTAGTAAAATAGTGTTGGTGTCAATAAGGGAGTTTAACGGGTAACCAGTTAACCTGTTACCTAATAAGCATCACCCTTACCAGGTGATGCTTATGGTAACTGATTAACTGGCTCTTGGGAGCAGCTCCCAACCCGCGGCCCAGTGTGAGTGAAGGCCTGCTCCAGCCCTGCTGGCTCCACCGTGCGGCAGGCTGGCAGCCAGCAGCCCCATGGGGCTTGGAGCGGCACCCTACCTGCAGGATCCTGCTTCACTGGTTAACCAGTTAAACTTCACATTTAACCAGTCAACCGATTAAATGGGATTTTACATCCCTAGCTGTCAAACAATACTGCTGCATGTTGCGTTCAAGATCTTGCTGCAGACATAAAAAAAGAGCTAGTAAGGGCTCTACCAAATTTTCAGGACCCTATAGGGACTCTGATGCTGAAAAAGTTTGGAAACCCTTGTCCAGAGTATGCACTGGAACAGGTGTCCTAGATAGACCTCACAGATTACACCTTTGTCAATGAGATTCCACAGATTTGGGAGAAAGGAGATGTGACAGATGCGCTCACAAACCATCAGGGAAAAAGAGAAGGGAGCAGAAATCTGTAAGGTACTCTTTCTTGAACCATTATGTAGGGTACCCATTTGTCCCAGATGATCACTTAGCTGAATGGCATGGAAATGACAAGTTTCTACCAGACTTGTCTTGCTGACTAAATCTGCATAAAAAAGGAACCACCCACTAGTCTGCACTGGTGACAAACCAGGGATCAGAATGTGCCTTGACTGATATGCTGTCCTAGAGACCATTAAACATACCACATGGAACAATAGGACTCAGTGAATTAATCGAAAAGACAGCTTGAGATGTTGTAAAACAGCACAGAAGAGTGAAATAATGAAAACTGGGCTCTGGGGATCAGCAGAGCCAGTAGGAATTTGTGGGGGAGAAGCAATGAAGCAGCAGGTCATGCCATAGCAAAAGAGCTTTTCAGCCTATTGTAATTTTTGTTACTGAATCTGAAACTTCATGCCACTAGCTCTTAACAGATTATTTTTCTTCTCTACATGACAGCATGTACCTGATGAAAACACTAACACATGAACTTAAACAATTTAGAGAAGTGATGGATTCTGTTGTCCGGCGCTAAGACTGAACCGATGACCTATCTCTAAAGCAGTCTCTCTCAAAATGGTCTGTGAAACCACTTTGAGAAACCACTTTGAGAAACATGCTAACTGGCTGCCTCAATTTGTTTACTTATTGGCACCATGGAGCCTCACGGCTCGCACTGACTCCAGTTCACCATTAGCAGCCAAAGGGAGCCACACACATTTAACCGGTTAACTGATTAAATGGGTTTTTACATCCCTGTTCCTTATTTCCTTATCCCCCCTCAAAATTGCTGCTCTCTCTACCTCGGAGGGGACTTCTGAGTTCCTGGCGTGCACACTGAAGCTTTATCATCAGTCTTCCTGGCAACACTGCTATTGCTTTAGCTTCTCTATCTTTTAAATGATTACTATGAACTGGGTGTTATGTCAGAAAAAAGAAACAAATTCTGGCCCTTATCTCAGAATGTAATTCCAGATTGTCATTGGGGCTGAAATTCACTCCTCGTTTTTGTTTTGTTTTTAAAATAAACTAGCTATGTCACCTTAAAATTTCTGAGTTATGGCGGTGTTCTATTTCTCAGGTTTCTGAATGTGTGCTATTTACAGAAGGCTCTAATGTCAGTTCTGAAATACGGGAGTGACTCATCCTTATCCCACATATGAAAGGGCTAAACTCCAGCACACACAGAAAAATCCCTTGACCAGTTCTCTCTTGCTACTTGTATAGTGGGGAAAAGTACCACTTTATGCATTGCCTGGCTGAGGAGTGAACTTATTTGCTTCACCGTACCATGTATGCCATATGTAGAGCCCAGCAAAGAGGTTTTATAGAATAGCTTTATTTACTAATTATAGAATGGTCAGATTTCAACAGTAAGTACAAAAAAGTGTTCTATTTATTAAGACTAGAAGATTTACCCAGCGTTGCTCAGGTCTTTAGCTCAATTTTTGTTTTTCTTCATTTGAATCATTGCTCTGGGGTGGGGCTGGAGATGAGGGGTTCAGTGTGCAGGCTGCCTGCCCTGGGGAAAGAGGACTACCCCAGCCCTCTCTCACCCCAGCAGCTTTGGGCCAGGTAAGAAGCACATTTCCATGGCCATTGCAGCTCCAACGACTTAGCCTTATCAGTTAATCTAGTCAATTACCTGCATCCCCTCCTCCCCCCGGGAACCAGCTCCGCCGTGCCGCCTGCTCCCTCTCCTCCCCGCCCTCCCCCCGGCGCTGCTGTCTCTATCAGAGGCAGCAGCACAAAGTGCGGGGGGCCAGGGTAGGCTGCCACAAAGCAGCCTCTGCCCACAGCAAACCCAGGCCTGCAAGTATAGGGGAACCCCCCATGGACAGGAACTGCTGCCAGAGCAACTTCTGTCCACAGCCAGCACCGGCACGAACAGAGGTTGCTTCATGGCATCAGCCTCTGTCTACAAGGGTCCCAGCCCCCTGCGAACAGGAGCTGTTGCCGGAGCAGCCTCTGTCCTCAGTCAGCCCGGGCTGCCAGGGGCAGAGGCTACTTCAGGGTAGCCTTCCCCACTGCACTGCCCCCCCACCCCGCAGCAGCCTCTGTCCATGGGGAGTTTGAACCCCTCCCCCCCATGGACAGGGACTCCTGCCACCCCATGCTGCTATCTCTGTATCAAGCAGCCAGTCCGTGAGGGGAGCTGGTTTTAAAACGGGCTCCCCTTGCAGACCGGCTCCCACCTGACACCCCATGCTGCTGCCTCTGATAGAGAATTCATGTGGTTAGTCAACTATTCAGTTCACCAATAGCTAACATCCATAGTCTAAGGACTATCTCCAGAACACAAAAAGTGCTGCTTCTTAAACAGGAAAGTCAATGGTCCTTGCTAAACGATGCAGGCAAGGCTCTCCATTCATCCTCTAACTGGCTAAGCACACTGCCTCTGCAACATACGCATTTTCCTTTCTAACAGGTTTATCTACTCATTGCTTGCTACAATTGCCAATGGATAGTTCACATTTAAAGAGAATGTTTTCTGTTTAGAGGTGGATAGAAAACAGTTTAGCAATTATGAATATTGCAATGCTAATCTGTTCCCCGGACTAATGAGTCAGGTGGGAATGTACGCAAAACACAAGGAAATTTGGTCAAACTGATTAAAAGTAGTGCCATCATCAAGTTTTATTTTTTATGAAGATATAAAAGTGAATTTAATGTTTATAAAAATGAGGAAACTGCAATATTGGCTAAACAGCTAAAGCTTTGCCTACACAGCTTTGCCAATACACCTCACTCCTAATCATCAATACTTGTACAATTTTACAGACCTCTCAGGAAGGGTATGTCTACACTGCCACCCTAGTTCGAAGTAGGGTGGCTAATGCAGGCATTCGAACTTGCAAATGAAGCCCGGGATTTAAATATCCCGGGCTTCATTTGCATGTTCCCAGGCACCGCCATTTCTAAATGCCCCATAGTTCGAACTACCTGCCCGCGGCTACACGTGGCACAGACTAGGTAGTTCGAATTAAAGCTCCTAATTCGAACTACCATTACTCCTCGTGTAGCCGTGGGCAGGTAGTTCGAACTACGGGGCATTTAAAAATGGCGGTGCCCGGGAACATGCAAATGAAGCCTGGGATATTTATATCCCGGGCTTCATTTGCAAATTCGAATGCCTACATTAGCCACCCTACTTCGAACTAGGGTGGCAGCGTAGACATACCTGAAGAGCGGCTGTATGCGGCATCAAGCATATAGTGGTTTGAGGCTGTAGAAAGAGGTCTACCAGGCACTAGGATGAAACCACCAAACTCATTTCACTTGTGACTTTTCCTGAATTTGGGTATTGCTGTGCTGATCTTTGCCCAAACACATTTATAATATTAAATACAAGAGCTCAATTTTACCATTACTATTTAATTAGTAACATCAGCATGTGATCGATTTCTGAAAAACAAAGAAAGATGTGGCCTCTGCCCCAGGAAATTTAGATATACAGTAGAATAAAATGAGATAAATTTGGCGTACATTACAATTCTGACATTTTAGTAGACCAGATTTACAAATACTACTCTAATAAAATCATTATGAAATTTTATCCTTTAAAAAAGACTTCTTTCCTTGGGGGACTAACAGTGATTGATTTCTTATGTTTGTTTTAAGGCGGAATTTGAATTAAGAAAGGACATTTGTTTAATGCATTAGGAGAAATAGTGGGTGTAATAGGTAGAGCCAAATTCCAGTATACCAATGACCACCCATGCCTAGCCCTATGTTGGGTATATTAGAGCATGGATGACAGCTATCTGGATACCTTAGACACCAATTCAGCAAGGCACATGAGCTGTAGGCCCATTGACTGCTCATGTTCCTAAAATTAGGACTGAGCTGAAATCCTTTCTTGAGGAAGAGCCTTGATCTAGATAACACAGAAGTGATGTATGTAGCAAGAAGCAACCAGAAGATATGAGATAATATAGGTTCCATTAACAGTAAATATACATTCACCATCTGTTACCAGAGTCCACAATGCAGGGAGACTGACCCTCATCTACTGTTAGTGACAGACAAGCAATATCCAATGTCCAGAGTTTTTGCCATGGGCCTATGACACCAGTGCTCCATGATCTGCATTGCCTATTGGTTTTGACATATAAAGCTCTAAATAGCTTGGCTTACTGGAGACAATTTCACTGACTGGGTCCTACTGCTGCAACTTATCAATTAAAGCAATCAAGCTTAAACTAAGGGGGTTCAAAAGAGTTCAGGGCACTGTCACTTTGGGATTCATTCCCTCCTCTGATCTAAATTTCACTTTGGAGTTCAGGACAAAAAGCCCAATGTGTTTCCCAGATTCCTGAGGACAGAGGGGGATCCTGACAGCTAGGAATTATCCACTAGTGACATGTATCTCTAAATATGGTGGGGGGTTTCCCTTGGTTTGCTGCTATATTTAGCTGAGTTGGGTTTTATCTGCATGATATAGAAAAGGTGTCAGAAGCCTTGAATAGACACATTACGGGTTTTGTGTTTATTTTCATTTACAGGTTCTCTATGCCATACAAATTATTCACACAGCCCAGTGCCTGCTAGGGATTGCATAAAAAACCCACCACATACCTATCCAAACACTCACACATATACTCTCAGTGGATTAATGGATGCCAATTGAGCATACACAGAGATCATTTCAGTTGCTCATCACTATTATAGTTTCCCCCTAACTCAGTCAAGCACAGACCTCAGTAAATGCTATTTGTACACCAACATTGCCTATTCCGTCATTTTTTAAGTGTAGGGAAAAAAATAGTGCAGTCAATTTATTGATTGATTTTATTTGCAGTGGGAAGAGTATTTTTTCAGTCTCTCATAACTCATAGCTTGCAAAATTTCAATTTTTCACCCAAAGCCAAATACGGAAAATGAAAACTTTTCCCCCCAAAACATTATGAATGAGGGAAAACAGGAAGTTTAATTGACAAAGTTTTCCTGACTTAACTGTGCAATTCAATACAGAGAAAAATGATATAATAGTTCCATTACTATTAAAAAACTCAAGGATGAAAGACTTGATAAATCAGCACTGCATGAACTATATAAATCACAATACATCATTATATAAACCTATAGATACAAGATAGCAAGCCACATGATTAGTTTTCCTACTTAAAAAAATCAATTCCTATTGTAAAAGATATTTTGATAGCGTGGTAAGCCATACTGACTGCACTTAGCAAAAACAAAACATAAGGTTTGACTGTATGAAGTGGACTTCTATTAGCTGCAGTTGGATGGGAGGGTAATACTACTTTGAGTACAGAAGAGAATTTTCTGGAATGGAAATAAAGACTTACAAGACCAGTGTCCAGCAGGAAAATTCAATTCCTCAGAGAAAGTCAAGTTGCCTTCTTCTGGAAAATGAGATGTGACAGAGCTGACGGTCTGAGATCAATATTATGTAAATACAATCTCGTGCATTTATCAGATGCTACACAAACCACTGCAGGCATGTCTTCCAGTTGTTGGTACCTCATCTCAGACACTATGTCGGATACTTGTAATCAAAACAAGAGAACAACTGATCATTCCTTTGCTTGTCCACAAGTTTGTTTTCAGTGCAAGTCCTCATGCTGCCTCACTCTCATTTAGCAAAAGTGATGTTACAGGCAGTCCCCGAATTACGTGGATCCGACTTACGTCGGATCCGCACTTACGAACAGGGCTCTCTCGCCCCGGAGGTCGAGGTGGCGGATTGCTACCTGCGAGCTCCGGGGCGAGAAAGCCCCGTTTGTAAGCTGCTCCGGTGTCCCTGGTCTGCTGGAGACCGTCTCCAGCAGACCAGGGGCACCGGGCGGGTTCCCACGCTTCTGAGGCTTTGCCAGAGCAAAGCCTCAGAGGCGCGGGGAACCGCCGCTGCTGCCGCTTCAGTCCCGGTGCCTGTGGTCTGCTGGGGACGGTCCCCAGCAGACCACAGGCACCGGGACTGAAGCGGCAGCAGCGGTGGTTCCCCGCGCCTCTGAGGCTTTGCCAGAGCAAAGCCTCAGAGGCGCGGCACCCCGCTGCCGCTGCGGCTCTGCTCCCCGTGTCCCTGGTCTGCTGGGGGGGGGGGGGGGGCGCAGCTAGTGTGGCCCCCCCCCCAGCAGACCAGGCTTTTGTTTTGGACCCTGGGGCAGAGCAGCTGGGGTGCTGCTGGGTTGGTCCAGTAGCACCCAGGAGCGGCGCTACTGGAGCAACCCAGCAGCACCCCAGCTGCTCTGCCCCAGGCGTCCCCAAGTCAGCTTCTGCTGAAACTGACCAGCGCTGACTACAGGAAGCCCCAGGCAGAGTTGCTCTGCCCCGGGCTTCCTGGAATCAGCTGCTGATCAGTTTCAGCAGCAGCTGACTTGGGGACGCCTGGGGTTCTTAAGTTGATTCTGTATGTAAGTCAGAACTGGCGGTCAGTTTCAGCAGCGGCTGAATCTGGACGCCAGTTCCGACTTACATACAGATTCAACTTAAGAACAAACCTACAGTCCCTATCTTGTACGTAACCCGGGGACTGCCTGTATTGTGTTTTGCAGTATTCACGAAATATGACTCTAGAGATTGCAAATTGTCAAGGTTAAAATCAGAAACTAATGCATCTGGGGGAAATAGACGAATTGCATTCGAATAATAGTCCATGAAATTTTGGAATGAAGCAGATGTGGCATTCAAAAGCTATCATATTATTATCCAAACAGACAAACATATGCCATCCAGTGGCACGTAGAGGATGTTAGCTCGCTTGGCCAATTATTAGTTTTCTTTCAGCATCTGGCATCATCTAGTCGTCAGCACAGAAACAACTTTAGTTCTCAAGCGTGTGTAAACTCATCCTTCCCTCCAAGGGGAAGGTAAAGCAGTACAATGACAGCAGGAGCCGGGGTGGAATAAAGGAGAAAAACAGAAGATAAAATATGACACCAGAATGGCAAGGTGGAGGAAATCCATGGATATCATCCAAATTTGGGTCAGAGCCAAGGGTGGCAAGTAGGAACTGACACCTGATGTTCAGAAACAGTGTCCATGCATACAGCAAAAGCTACACCCTAGGCACAGGAAATCAGTTGCAGTAGGGGCAAATTCATGCCAAGATGTAGGAATTCTAAACACAGATTCTGAAAAGCCTGATGTTTCAAAAGCCATCAATACCCTCAGTAGACTGTTTATCTAATCCTGGTATAAGATTGCCTGGGGGGAAAACATGGGCAAAAAAGATTTTACTTTTCTCAGAACCTTTGAGAGAGAATAAACATGATCACCATTTCTCTCTCAACAGAAGCCCCAACAGAAGGGAATCTAATGCATTAATTATGTTAGCAAAGGGGGTGACTTGGGGAAGTGGATAAAGCGTTCTTCTTCTCCCTTCCTCATCAAAAAAAGGGAGATTACGACTAGCAGAGAAATCAGACTGCCATCTGGCTAGTCAGGGCCCTCCTGAGCACAGACAGCACTGTCATGAAGATAATGAAGATTAAAATAATATTCATTCCCTGGACAAGGCTCACAGGAGATAACCTACTGCTGCTGTTTAACTCCTTCAAAGGCAGTGCTACCAGGAACATGCATGGAAGGAAGAAAAGCTAGTGCATCCCTAGAACAGTCTGATCCTGGCCCCTGCTAGCTGGCCAGAAAATCTCCCTTAGGATGAATGATAAGGTGGGGAAAGGGATAGTAGACTGTATAAAGTGGAGCATGACCTGGCACTAAATGGGGCAGGTCAGTGAGTGAAAAGAGCAAAGAGAAATCTGAAGCTGCAATGAAATTCACTCTGCAAGTCAGTGAACATGTAGAGGTAATAGATGTGTGAGAGGACTGACAGAAATGTACCTATTGTCTATCACTAGCACAAAAAGGTCCTATGAGCTGGGAACCACTTGACTGCTTTCAAACAATTTACAAAAAAGTAGCTGGTGTTTTTGCAGACACCATGCAATACATGAAATTTGGAGAAGCTCTCATCACAGGTCAGCACTCTTAGTTGCTTGGGCTGGAGTCATTAATGGCCAAAATATGAAAAACTGAAATGTATTTTCCTGTTAACAAATAAGTGGCACTTGCCAAATATAAAGGGCCAGACGTTCATCTGGTAGTAGCTCCATCAACAGCCCAGAATGAGCTGTTTTGGGAATTATCAGATTTCTCTGTTTTGTATCATGGGTACATACAGATGAGATCTGAGGTTCTGTATTGATGCTGGTTACTTACACATTCAAACTCCCACAGACAACAACTTTCACCAATTTTTTTTAAAAGAGTCAAAAGCAAAATGACATGGCAGCCTCACAGCACCCTTTCATACCATCTCGTTGAGGTATATGTCACGTTCTAGGTATAAAAGCCTCCTGAAGCAAGGCCTACTGGACAAAAGCTAGGACTGATGGGAGAAATCAGAAAAACTAGAAGCACTGGAGTAGCACAAATGCATTCACAGTGAATAGATGAAAAAAACAAAAGGGGCCTCTTGAAATTTTTCACATTTCTTTTTCACATCTTTTCCAATATCACTTCTCCTTTGCCTGCTGTCTGGATACCAAACCCCAATGGTATCTGGGGCATTCTGCCAGGCTTTTTAAATAACATTGCACTATGGGGCTGCTGATGAGTTACCCATATTCATAAAGAGATTGTAGTCAATAAAGTTACCACATGGCTCCCCTTCTTTGATATTTCTGCAGGGACTTTTCATCTTCCAAGATACAGTTAACCTTTTCTATCCTTCATAGCCTAATCACACTTTTTTAATGCCACATTTTCTCCTTTCTATTCTTCTTGCCTAGCAGAACCAGATTTCACATTGTAAATCCAAAACATCTAGTACACTGGGATCTAAGAAAAGGGAGAGCGGTGTGATTTTGAAAGGAAGTCAAAGAATCAGCAAAGCAGCTTTGCCAATTCTCTTGGTTGTTTTTTATCCTTCTCCTCCACCCCTCCAGCAGATCTCACAATATTTGAGATTTTTCTTAAAGCCTCAGCTATTGGAACCATAGAAATGCATAAGAATCTCAGCTTTCCTTTTTAAAAAGTGAGTTGTGAGTCTATGTGGCTGTGTAGAAAAAGCTTGAAAATGTGACCCCAGAGAAAACTAAAGGCTCAGAAGACAAATAAGAAAGAGCCCAAACGTTTATATAGTCACATGGTTGAGGCCTTGCTCCTGGTGTTGATAATACTGCAAAGGAAGATTTTGACATGAAACAATTGGTTCTGTGGACATGATTTTTCCAGAACCGTTGAATACCTGCAGCTTACTTGAATTGAGATGTGAGTGCTCAGCACCACTTAGGCTTGGTGGAGCAGGAGAGAAAAATCATATCTTAAGTGTCATAGGGCTGGTTCTGAAATGGAGGGATGGTTTGGCAGGGCTCTCTAATAGGTCTTATACGGAGAAGCAACATGTGGAAGGCATGGCTAGGGTTGATCACTGAAGTGCAGGTGCATGCAGCTGGCCTTCAGTCAGCTTCACTGGTTGCCTGAGAGAGTTGAGCAAGTTCATCAGGGTTTTACAAGAAGTATGGGGGGTGGGGGAGAGGGCACGTTATTTGTAAAGCAATGAGGGTGCCTGTAAAGAGCCTGAAAATAGGGACATTCCTATCTCCAGGGACACATTGTTACTTGATTCATATCATCAATTTAAAAGGCTAGAAAAAAAAACAGTAGGATATTTTCCCAATCAATTTTGTTCTTTTGCTTTTGACAAACTTATTTTTTTTCTCCCCAGCATCTCTAATGGAATTTGAAATTAACACAGCTCAGTCTCATGCAATTCTTCATTTGGGCACTGGCATGATGGATTATATGAAACACGGGACAATAAATTCATAAATACCTGCTCCCACGAGTGATACAGCTCTTGGGTTGGCATTTGTTCATTAAGCCAGTAGAAACATAAATTTTGTGTAGATCCTATAGTGGGCTTTGTGCTCTGAGATTTATTAAGTACATTCCTCAACAATAGAGCTGTAGAATTTTTTTAAAGTGGTTTACAAGACTCAAAAAAAATCCCCTTCAGACCATATCACTTTTAAAGGTAGATCACATTTTGTGCTAAAAAGCTACTTGATTGTCTTATTATTAAAAGATACAAATATTTCTTCATTTCGCTATACTTTTGAAACAGGTTCTTTTCATCCAGAAAAGAACAACACACCAGACATTCCATTCAACTAGAATTCTCTCAAAATTGGAATTAGACAAATGTAACATGAGACCTTAAGTCCATGCTCCACGCATTGCATAGTTACAGCAATAAAACACTGTATAGACACAAAACTTTAAGAGTTTGTACCTGTGGCATCTATAACCTGGCCTATCTTTTTTTACAATTCAGCATTTGGAGGTTGTATGACATGAAATCCCAACTGAACATTGCATTATCTTTACTTTCTAGACTAGCAAGGCATGCTTGCAACAACTCGCATTAGACAGAAAACTAGAAGTTGTATACAGATTAGAACTAAAAACATGGAGGGAGGTGTTATATTCCATTCCTCAGCCTGCTATTCTCATTCTGCCAAACCCTCTCTTGCAATTCAGCAACGGGGAGCACTGAAAATGGAAGTAGGAACCCATCAAGTCCACATACAGTGCCCAGCGGTTATATGCCAAGTCCAAGAGAACAGCTTTTAGTACCTGGAAAAGGAGCATCAGAGAGACGGAAAAGAGCTACCACAAAGAGTGACAGCACAGTAGAGAAAGCAGCAAGAGAGGTTTCTGAAGACACAATACAGGTTAGAAACTGAGGCTGAAGTGTGGGGGGGGGAAATAACAGAATCTTTTACTTTTGCTTCTGTTAGAATTTAAAAATTATAGGCGTTATTCAAGTGGCCACTGGGAGCACAAAGGAGATGGTAGTCTGTAAACAGGAAATAAAGGCTGTATTGCCTAGACCCACCATGGCGCCCTGGGTCTCTAATCCCTATAGAGTGCTAATAGTGCAAATGAATAAAGATCCCGGTGCATCCTTCAGACTCACTCCCTGCAAAGAGATATGCAGTTTTGAAAACCTGGAGGATTAGAGAGGAAGAATATCTTTCACTTTTGTCACCTCTTCCCCTTTCCTTCCATCTCAGTGTTATCCTTTACTTTTCCAATTCCTCTATCCTTTTCCTTCCCAACATGTTCTCCCTCTGGCACTTGGGTATTGCAGAAAGGTCTTTGCCGGAAATGCGTAGTGCATCAGATGAGCAAATGACTTTTCCAATGTCCTAATCCATTCTCCAAATTATGGCTTGAGCAACAATATAAGGTCCAGCCAAAACCTTTTCTCCAAGTTTGTCTGCTCCTACAGTTTGCAGTGCAAAACTCCTATTCCATTGTTACTTTTTTACCTCAAACACCAGCAAAGGGGGGAGAAAAGGAGAATACTTCAAAGTGGACTCCCTAGCTGACCCCTGGCTCCACACAACACTGTCACTTGTTTCAAAGGGGCAGTGCCACACGGAGCCCGGGGTCAGTCCCCAACTGATCCCAGGGTACACGTGGCACTGCTGCTTTGAAATGCTGTAAGGAGCCCAACACCAGGCTCCTCGCAGTATTTCAAAGTGGCAGCGCCACCCTATCGACTAATCGACTAGTCAATGCAAAAATGCATTGACTATTTGATTAGTCAATTACATGCTACTTAATATCGTTAATTCAGTATGGACTGTCTATCCCACCATACATAATTATTTCCTAGTTTTTTCTGTTTGCTCTTCTTCTGCTGGACTTTGCTTTGTGGTTCCCCTTTGCCTTTTTCCAGGGTCCCTGCACAATGATTTTAGAAAATGAAACTGAGAAGGTTCTAATTAATTTCAAACCAGTGGCTGAATGCACCTAGTTTATTTATCAAGTCTCCCTCCCTCAGTGTACCTTCTCTAACGCCACTGAGAGGCTGGCACATCATTCAGGATATAGATGAGCAGTCATGATGGCAGTTAAAGATACTGGATCAGTGAGCATGTTGCACTCACCCCCTCAGTACCCAGACAAGATAAGCTAATGAACCAATCAGCAGATCAAATACAGTGATGATTCCTGGTCACATGCCACCTGAGGCACATTGTGCATATGCTAATAAATCAACTAGAAGAAGGGCTGAAGGTGAGCAGAAGTAACTTCACTGCAAAATTTAAGATCCAAAATAATTATATTAAAGTACAGCAGTCATAGACATTACCTTGCTAAAATGCACAGCTGCCAACTCTTAATACTTTATTACAAGTCTCACAATAGTTAGCATTTTTCTTAAGCCCCAGCTCCTGGAGTCATGGGCTGTTATGTAACTATCAGCTTTTTTGGGGGGAGGGACTTTCTAAGCCTCATGGTATCAGGAAAAAAAACCTCGAAATCGTGAACCCTTAAGAAGGTCAAAAATGAGAAGGCAAATAAAAAGAACCCCACATTTATATTTTTAACTGCATGATTTTTTTGCAATGTTTTTGAGAGCCCAATTGACGATTTTTTAAATCCTTAAGGTTGGCATTACTGAAAAATGGCACCTTTTTACCTTAACAAATCTGCTCTCTATTTGTATTCAGAATCGTATCTGCTGACTGCAGTGATTGATGGTATGTCTGCCCTGCAACAGAAGTGTGACTGCAGCATATGTAGGCATACCCAAAACTAGCTTTAATCCAGCTAGCATGAGTACTAATAACCATGAAACCATGGCAGCAGGGACTTCAACACTGGCTGCCTACCTTAAGTACCCAGTGTTCCAGGCAGGCTTGTACTGCCTCTGCTAATGTTCATCCTGCCACAACTTCATTTCTATTGCTACTTGTGGTAGCTAGTTTAAAAGCAGCTCTGGTGTGACTACTTACGCTGCAGTAACGCCTCTGATTGCAGTATAGACATAGCCCAATGTAAATGTTTGCAAATGCTTTACTCCTACAAAAACAAGAAAGCTATGAAAGCAGGTTCCATCATTATCAGACTTTCACATCATAGAGAGAACTGCTAACCAAGACCTCATTCCCATAGCCGGGCTTCGCCCACAGAGAACTCACTGCAGATTAGGGGGGGAGGTCTACAATTCAGCTTCAGAATTTTTATTTCTGTTTAAGATGTTCAAGAGACAAGAAAAGCACAGCTCAGCTTTCAGATATCATGCTGGGTGTCTTTTTGCATGTATTTGTTTCTTATTTTTTAAACTTTTTTTCCCCACTTCTAGGCAGAACAAATTTGAAATGGAAGCCATTAGGAGAAAAACATGAACTCATTCCCATTTTACAATTGCTTTTCAGCATATACCTGAACTTTGAGCAGTTTAGCCTGAATACATGCCCAGATTTAAAAGTTATAAATAATTACACTTTAAGACAAGTGTGTTTGACAATAAGCATCTCCTGGATTTTCCAGGCAGAGCCCAAGTTTCAAACAGCCCGTGTTTGCTATGCAGCAGCAAGTCTTGCATTACTTCAAATATGGTGATGTCATGCACCTCTGAAGAAATACCACAAACTCCTGACCTCAAGACTTGGTAACCAAGGTCTCCAACTTGCAAATACTTATGCACATTCTTAACTTTACTACTGTGAGCAAGGCTATTGATTTCTGTGCCATGAGTCACAGTAATGTTAAACTCTGGTCATCTGAAGAAGTGGGCTGTGCCCACGAAAGCTCATGATACAATCTACATGTTTTGTTAATCCAGTGTTTCTCAAACTATGGGCCGCGGGGAAAAAAATACTGGGCCTCCGCGTGGCTGCCGGGAGGAGAGCAGGGCAGGCTGGGAGGAGGTATGTGTTGGGGGGCGAAACCGGCCACTGGGAAGCAGGGTTGGGGCAGTGGGGCTGTCCGGGGGAGATGGGCGGGGACAGGCTGTGCAGGCGGTCAGTGGAAGCAGGGCTGGACGGGGGGGCTGGACGGGGGAGATCGGGAGGAGGATGACGGAAGAACCAGCCTCCAGAAGAAGGGCTGGACGGGGGCAGCAGGGCTGGCCAGGGGAGATCGGGAGGAGAAGTGGGGGAGAAGCAGTTGGCTGGGAGGGGGTGGGAGGAAGCGGGGCTGGGAGGGGGTGTTGTCGGGGGGGAGTGGGGCTGGCAGCGGGAGATCAGTGAGGAGCGGGGGGGAACCTGCCGCCGGAAGCAGGGCTAGATGGGGGCAGCAGAGCTGCTCAGGGAAGATTGGGAGGAAAAGCCGGGGGGCGGGGAACGAATCGGCCAGCAGGAAGCGGGACTGACCCAGGCACACGAGTGAGTCTTGCCCCAGGGATTCCATTTTGCCCCTCCATACCCTCCATCAAGTAGTTGCAAACTTCCTTGCTGGTAGACAAACTCACACAGCGTTAGCACATCTACCAGCCAGGCAGTTTGCAGCTACGGACTGATACACCTAATTATAATAAAACTTGCCTAATTAGGCATTTTCTCAATTTGTTTTCCAGACAGAACCCTCAAATACCAGACTGTCCAGTACAAAACCAGACACCTAGCAACCCTACCCCTCCTTGTACCCTCCCTTCTAACCAGATACCCTACCCCCAAACTGTTCCTGCTCCCGCCTCCTGGAGGGCCCGTGCGGCACCGGGTCCCCAAAACCCTGGCTTAGGCTGAGCACAGGATACAGCTGGGTGAAACGCTGAAAATTTATTCATTTTTAATTTTTTTTATATGCATTTATATTTTTGGCTGCAAAAAACAGTACTGAAAAAAAACCCGGTTCCAACTAAAGTAAAAAGTTTGGGAAACCCTGGTCTAGCCAGCTTTCTAGCAAAGTTACAGTCCATTTATCCAATTCCTGTTCCCTTAACTTGCTGGCAAGAATATTGTGGGTGATCATATCAAAAGCTTTGCTAAAGCTTTGCTAAAGCTGGCACTGGGGGCTTTGGGAGGACCAGAAACAACATATTTAAATATTCATCATTTGATTAATGAATATGCAAATGAATGTTACCAGTCCTCCAAAAGCTCGTGAATGGATTTACTGGTCCCCGTGTCAAAAAGTTTGGGTACCCCTGTGTTAGTCTATAAAGTGCTACCAGACTGTTTGTTGTTTTTTAAGTGTATCCTGTACAGACTAACTCAGCTACCCCCTGAAGCTGTTAAACACCTGGTAAGGGTTTACAAGGTGGGGAGCTACAGGAAGAGAAATTACTTTTTATTGTTATGTGAGTACTGCCAGCTCTTGTGATTATGAATCTTGTGATTTTTCTTTCTTAAAGCCCCAGCTCTTGGGATCAGGTTATTCTAAAAGAATCTCATTCTTTACTTAAAAATCATTATCCTAACCTGCATGGTCACAGAGAAAAGCTTGAAAGAATGATTCCTAAGAGCTGAAAAACAAAAGCTAAAGAAAAAATGTTTATTATTTTTAAAATCTCAGCATTTTTAAGCACCTCTCATAATTTTGGGTGCCTGAGTCGTGATTTTTTTAATCTTGCAGTTTAGTTTTGTAGTTGGCTATGCTGATACTTTTATAGATTATAGATCAATAGCTACTGAGGGAGTTCAAGCAGGTTTAAATTTTTTCCTCTTTTTAAACAAAGGTTTCCAGTTCACTTTTGAAAGACAGCAGTTTCTAACTAGCTAGAGCAAATTCACACTACCAGATAGGCAGCTAGAGTATCCAGGTTTTGACCAGAAAATCTGGTAAAAAAGAGGACCTAATGGTGTCTGTTCAGATCTACTGCGGGGGATGCACTAAGTTATCACCCTCACCAACCCCTACTCAGTCAGTGCCACCTCCTACCTGCGTAGGCTAGGGGCAGATTCCAGTGCCAGCCACCTCCCAACCTACTGAAGGAGGGAGAAGAATAGCAGGGAGTAACAAAAGGAAGGGGGGGAGGAAATAGGGAACAGGGGGCAGGACCTCAGAGGGACAGAGCAGAGACAGCTTCAAGGGGAAGGGAGGTTCTGGCCTTCCTGCTGGAGTGTCCTGTTTTGAAAATATTACAAAGTTGGCTACCTTATAGGAAGCAAAATTTACAATTGCCACCAATCTGCCGTGCTACTCTAACCAACATGTAATATTTCACACTTCCATGTTCAAGAGGAGCTACAGCAGCACTATGAAGTTATGTGGAGAAAATATTAGCCTTTATATTTTATTTCTCCCTAAATCCAATACTGGCTTCACTTCATTGAGCCTCTGTAGTTTCTCTGGCACGTGGAAACAGCAACTATTTAAAAGAGCAAATAAAATCCAAACAACTTCTCAGACCTCCATTGGAGAGGGACCTTACAGCAGAGATAAAAATATTAATATTTTGGCTTTGTTGGAATCACTGAGACTTACACAGATAACATTCAGAAGCAAAAATATGAACCATCAAAATATGCCAGGCGATACCCATTATTTTAGAGCCCAATACTGCTAAACCTGCCAAGGTTAGAAACTCTTGGCAGGGCAGAGCAAATGTTTTTGAATCCAGTAACCTTTTCCAAGGCCTAGGTTGGAACAACGATAAAAGAGAAAATCTTTCTATCCTTAGATCTGATATCTGGGGACTGAGCTCAGATTTAGCTTAAATCAGAGTAGTTCAGATTTTGTTGTATTGCTTCTAAACTCAACAATGTATATACATTAGATAACTATGATATCACAATTAATGGAAATCTCATAGCACTGGATTCAGCTTTGTATTGTGTGTGCTTTCATGACCCCGAAAGAAGACCCAGCACCATTTAAACTAACACCATATTCCTTATTTTACAGAAGGCAAATAAACGAGAACATTGATTGAAATGTACATAAAAGACAACTCTTTCCAGACAATCTATCCATCAGACAAAGCCCTAAAGACCCTGACTACAGAATGCAACAACAACAAAAAAATCTTACCCGTCTTCCTTTTGCTATTGGTCCCCTCTGAACATTTGGTTCAATGGAAAGAACCTTAATTAACTCCCTTCTCCCCACATGCCCACACACATTGTCCTGCATAATTCCCCCTGTATTTGCACTTCATCTACTATCCTCAGTGAGTTCACCTGTAATGCAGAAAAAACACTGTCCTATGAATTTTCTACTTTAACAGAGTTGCTATGGCAACTCCTGTAATTCAGAACTTGAGCAACATTTCCAAAAGGTGATACTGGGAGGGACAAGTTAGTACCCGGTTTTATGGAATTCAAACATGCATACTTAAATCAGGAAGGATTACTCTTGCAATTCATTTTCGTTAAGGAAATATTTGAAGCTACTCTGGCTGCTGTTTGAACCAATACTCAGACATGACAATGCCAGACTAGTTGATAGGATATTCCCAATGGACAGTCAGAGGATCAGATGGGCCTTTGGGGGACTGAAAAATAAGCAGTGTTTCAATTACTGGGCAAAAGGTCCAAATAAAAGAGCTATAGAAGGTCTTTTCCTCTTTGGTTTGACTTTCCAAAACCTTCACAATTAGGATTTAGCACAGTTTTCAGTGAAACAAAAACACTCTTGTTTACCAGTTTGCTGCCAGACAAGAAGAATGGGGAAGTATAGTCTTGGCGTGTAGGGAATGCTCTGGGACGAAATTTTCTTCCTGGCTGTATCACAAGGCCTGATGGGCAACCTTGGTCAAGTCACAATCTTTCTGCATTAGTTCCCTAATTGTAAAATGGGAATAATACTACTTCCTTTTTCCTACTGTTTGTCTATTTAGATAGAACCGCCTTTGCCCAAAAGAACTTCCAATGTCTTTGTAGAGTGCCCAGCACAACAGGGCCCAGATCTCAGTTGGGACTTTTAGAAACTATTGTAATCCAGTCCATACATAAAAAAATGTTATTTGGAAACAAATTGTCCAGTTACACGGAGATGAAAAGGACAGCCCAGAGAATAAGTTGGAAGTACAAGAATTTTACCTATAGAAAAAGCAAAGATACATATAAAGTAATTATTGAAAGTAATAATTGGTGCAGATTTATATCAGTGAAAGTGAAATCAGAATGATTTCTGATTCAACTAACTTCTTAAAGAGAAAAAAGTTTTATCTTTTGTATTATTCTTTCAACACTAATTCTAACCTTTCCAAGGACATTTTACAAATATCCCATTAAAGGAAAACGGCAAGGTAATTTACAAGGTATTTTGATCTTTACAACTAACCTTTACAACTAAATACATATAACAGTAAATCACTATTGAACTTTCTTCTAAAGTGGTTTAATATCACAAAGAATATTAGCAATCCAATAGAAAAACGACACCTTGACAGCTTGATGATAGAGTGTGTAACAAGAATATCTAGAATTTTAATGTTTTAACAGACAAGCATTTTGGAAGGAATATAGATCCCCATGCTTTAGGGCTTAAGCCAAAGTCTAAGGAATGGGTAGTGAAAAGCTTTCCCTGTAAATAGGTAATCCCATACCTGCCTGCTGCATGGTTTCTTGCACCTGCCTTTGAAAGAGAAGGCTTACTCATGTTGTGCAGTAACTAAGGTTCTTTGAGATGAGTGTTCCTGTGGGTGAATCACTCCAGGTGGTGGTGTGTCCCTGCACCTTCGTTCAGACAGTTTTACAGCAGTGTCCATACCAGTTGCACACATGTGATACATGCTTGCACGCAAATGGCGATTGAAGTCTTGTGCATGTAACCCAAACTCCTCAGTTCCTTCTCTGCCACAGAGTCTGGACCCAGTGCCAAAGTAGGGTGGGGAGGAA
Source organism: Pelodiscus sinensis (assembly GCF_049634645.1). NCBI lineage: Eukaryota > Metazoa > Chordata > Testudines > Trionychidae > Pelodiscus > Pelodiscus sinensis. The sequence goes on along the minus strand of NC_134711.1, from coordinate 95,007,128 downwards.
GGCGAGTAGTGGAGCACCAGGACACTCATCTCAAAGAACCAAAGTTACTGCACAAGGTGAGTAACCTTCCCTTCTCTGAGAGATATTTTCCTGGAGGAACTCCACTTCAGGGGACTATAAAGCACTGCCCTCTTAGGATGGTAGGGGCTTCAGAGTTGGTAAAATGACTGTGGATAGTACTGCTCAGCAAAGCTGAATAGCTGCTTCAGGATCTTGCATGACTGCATAATGTTTGGCAAAGCTGTGTTTGGAGGCCCAGGTGGCAGCTTTGCATATGTCTATCAAGGGAAAGTTTTTTTAAGGATGCTGTAGATATTGACACAGACCTGACTGACTACACCCCGATCGCTGCTGAAGATTGGGTGCCTTTGAATTGGTAGCATGGGCCAATGCATCCAGATATCCAAATGAATCCCTGTTCTCCACTGCTAGTATTATTGTTGTTAAAGTGACATCTTGAATATTTGCTTCCTCATGAACTTGTTTAGTCACCTGAGGTTGTGGATGGGTTGTCATCCCATGCTTTTCTTTTGCATTAAAAAATAGTGAAAGTAAAACTCTTTCCCCCATATTGTACAGGCACATGATTTACTGCTCCCAATTGGAGAAGATGATCTACCTCTTAGCATAGCAAGTGTTCATGAGAGAGGTCCTTGAAAGAGGAGAGGGAAGAGAGGTGGGTGGGAGGTATAGATAGGAAAGGAATGGCATAGTCCGACTGGATAACTGCAGGGTCCATTTTTGTCCATGGTAATAGCTGATCAAAGGGTTTAGAAAGGAAGCAAACAGTTTCCAAAAATGGGATGGTTAATATACCTGCTGGAACAAGACAGAGGTTTTCCAGACTCTCCACCACGCTTTTAAATTTGCTTTTTGGAAGAAGGCTAAGATGCTACTGGTGGTGGAGGATGTTGTTGTGATCTCTGACATTGCTACTGTTGCTGCTCATAAGGCCTTTGATGTTGCTATGTGTATGCTGGGCAACAAGGGCATTGATAAGGTTGATACCTCTATTGCCTCCTTCTGGTAGGTACCAAGAAACTTATCGGTAGCCCATGAATCCTGCATGGTGTACAGTACATCTTTGGTTCTGGCTGAGAACAGTTTTTCTCCACTGAAAGAGAGATCAGCTTTGGTGTTTTGTATCTCCATTGGGAAGGAGGAAGAACTGAATCACGAGGCTCGATGCATGGCCATGGCCCTAACGGTGGACTTAGTGGGCATGTCAGCAGCAACCAGGCAGGCCTGTAAGACCAAGAGTGAGATCACCTGCCCTTAAAAGAAAAGAACTTTGAATTATTCTGTACTTTCCTCAGGAATTTCATTAATAAAGTCCATGAATTTACCACAACCCCTGTGGTTGCCTGTGGCAAGTTGGGATGTGAAGGTTTAACTGGTAAGCCTCACCCTTAGCTGGTGAGGCTTACCACTTAAGGTTAACCAGTGGGGGCTGGAACAGCTCCCTGCCTGCCACAGGCTGCTCTAGCACTGTGAGAGGGCCGCTGCAGAAAGGGGCTGCTCCAAGCAGACCACCTGAGCAGCCCCTGGGGGACCACAGGCAGGGGCTACTCTGGCTGGGCTGGAGCAGGCCCTGCCTGCAGCATAGGGGGTGGGGGAGGAGGAGGGAGAAAATACTCTTCACCCACCCTTTTCTGGTTAACTAGTTAAATAATATGGTTAACCGATTAGCCAATTAAAAATGGGATTCTACATTCCTAATGGCAGGTAGTACTGCGTAACTTCCCACTCAGAATTGCCATGCAGGCAAAGAGTGTATTTTCCAGCCAAATAGGTGTAGTCTTCTTACCTACCAGAGGGTGTAGACCAAAAATGCTGCAGTTTATTCCTCTGATTAGCCCTGTTCACTACCAATAAGTTGGGCGCTGTGTGAGTACAGAGGAATTCAGATCCTTTGGAAGGAACTTAATATTTTCTGTCTGCCCTTTTACATATTGGGGGAATGGTGGCTGGGGTCTGCCACTCCCTCTTGCCAGGTTCCATGATAGCCCTATTGATCGGGAGTGCTATCATGGAGGAGGAAGATGTGTGTAAGACACTGGTGAACTCATGCTCAATTTCCGGCACTTCCTCCAGATTAATCTTAAGCTCATTAGCCACTCTTGTCTTTTGAATAAGTCCTAGAAAGGGTAAAATTATCTGTAGTGGCTGGTGGAGGCATAATATTATTTGCGATTAATAGGATGTTAGAAGCACGATAGTCTGAGAGTGGACTGCACCAATGAGACTGTTTTGGTCAGCGACTGTTTTTAGTTAATAGGCTGTCTGCAAGATGAGGATGCTGGCCACTGTTTTGCCACTTTTTTGACCCTGGAGGATCCTGGCAGTGAACTCTGCAGAGAAGAGGTTCTCCCGGCTGGAGGCTGGCCTGAGGGGCTTTTCCATGAGGATAAGTTTGAGCCTCAGAGGTGCCTGTATTTGCATGTCCTGGCCTTCAATGTATTACAGTGGGCACATTTCTGGGGATTGTGGGATTCCCGCAAGCAAGGGACACACAGAATGTCCATCCAAAATTGGGATCCCCTCCCTGCATGTTGCACATAATTTAAAACCCAGTGACTGAGGCTTTTTTTTTTTAACTAGTACTAGCTAAACTACAAGAGAGAAAGGTTTTTTTGGTTTTTTTGTTTTGTTTTTTTAAACAAAACCAGGAGACATAAGTACAACTAAAAAGGGTCTGAATAAAGTAACCTAAACTAGCCTAATTTACTAATTTATATAAGCGGTCTATTTGAAAAACAAAATTTTGAACGCAACTGCTGAGACCCGTTCTCAGGCTGGGGATGGCAGAGAAGAAACTGAGGAGCCAGGGTCACACATGCGATGTTTCAGCTACCAACAGGGTGCGCATGAAACCTGTACGGACACTGCTGTAAAATTGTGTGTGAGACGGTGCAAGGATGCACCAACATCTGGAGTGGAACACCCAGAGGGACATCTCTGGAAGAACAACATCTGATAAGTGGCTTCCCTCTGATAAACAACACTGCACTAGAAAGACAATCTGACTGATTCAGTGTGGCAATTCATATGCTCTCATGTGTACCAGCAGGACTAAGGGAATATAGATTTTATTTGAATCCATAACAAATCTTTTTCTTTTTTAAATTGTTATTCTGTTAATGGCAGCATCCCACACATGTAGCCTTAGCAATAAATCTCATTCCTCAGCTGCAGCACCTTCTGTTATTCTAATATTGAGCTTCCAGCACAGGTCTGCCAAAACACATCTCAAGTTACAGCATCTGCTGTCCCAGGCTTGGATCTCTCCTGCACAGCCACAAAACAGCTGCACAATTAGCATGATGGTTTGAGTATACACATTACCTACCAAACTAATTTTCATTTGGGCTTAAGTTACAGCAAATCTATAGTACACTTCAGACACGTTTTCCTGGATTGTAGTAAGTATGCAGGTCACTCTATCCTACCCATACAGTGCAATGGGCATCTATTCAGAGGTAACAGCTGTGCCATACCATGGAAAGACACGTTTGCTACATACCACTGATTGTTGTGCCAGTTCTTGATAACATCACTCCATATAACTGATGGCTATGGAACAACTTCTTAAAAGCAGCATCTCTATCAAGTAATATAGATACCTTTAAAAAGTTACAGTGCAAAGCTGTCCTCTGAACTCTAAAACCTGTTTTAAAATAAAATAAATCATTACCATTGTACCAGATACTGAGAAAATGATTTTTGTAAAGCCAGTTTACATAAGAACCACATAAAAACACAGGTTTTTTTTTTACTTGCTCTGCAACTAACCATCCTCAGACCTTTGCTGAGATCACTTACAGTATATCTACATATCAAAATAACATAGTCCACATCTAAATGGCAAGCAGTTATTCTGACATAATGTTGAAATAATGGCAAACTGGAGGACTTCTTACTCTGGCTCCTGTAACCCTCATTTCACGAGGAGTAAGGGCACTCTTCCTCTGACTTCCCTATGTCGGACTTTCTGCTGCGTAGACAGCGCCAAAAGCCAAAATAAGCTATTGCAACTTAGGCTATGCAACGGACATATCTGAACTTGCGTAGCTTATTTCAGCTTTAGCCCTGCTGTGTAGATGTGCCCTTAGTGATTCCTATGTGCAAATAAAGGAAATAAACAAAAATGTGTGTCATGTTAAATTATATCTCCAGTAGTCGTTTTTGCCAGGGAGAGTAGAAAGTGGTGAAAGAGTCAAGTGAGAGGAGGAAAAAGGCTGTCAGCAAAGAAAATTATATGTTCAGCCATCAAGAGGGGGTTATATAAAAGAACATAAAAATAGTGTCAATTACACATTATAGCAGAATCTCAGAGTTATGAACACCTCAGAAATGGAAGTTGTTAACTCTGAAATGTTCATAATTAAGTCTAAACAAAATCTTATGGCTGTTCTTTCGAAAGTTTACAACTGAAAATTGACTTAATATAGTTTTGAAACTTTGCTATGCAGAAGAAAAATGTTGCTTTCCTCTTTTTAGTAATTAAAGTTCAATACAGCACTGTACTGTATTTGCTTCTTTTTTTGTGTCTGCTGCTGCCTGATTGTATTCTTTTGCTTCCAAATGAGGCATGTGGTTGACTGTCCAGTTAGTAACTCCAGTGTTCATAATTCTAAGTTTCTACTGTACTGCCACTTTCTACGGTGCTCCGGTCAATTTCATATCCTTGACCTGTTCAGCTAATATTCAGTACTGATGAAGAACTATATAGCAGTTGGCAGCTGATCATTTTCATTTAAGAAATCCCACCCCAACTGCCCTAATTAGTTACTTAAAATGTATATGCAAATTGCAAGCCCATTTCTGAATTTGCAGGTTTGCCAACTATCACCATTTTACCGTAAGTCACACAGTATTTGGTGTTTTTCTTAAAGCTCCACATACCTGAATTAAGAAAATTTGTACAAATGCTGTTTTTCATTCAACTGGGGTGGGGTGTTACTCAGTTCCTGAGCAACCAGCTAGTGTGGACTGCAAATCATACATCTCTAAATCTATTGGATGGGATTTTATTTGGCTCTGTGTGTTTATTTTAAACTGTACACCTATGTTTACAGCCTATATTAAGGAAGTTGTTACCTAATAGCTGCATTTACTTGGGGTTATTTTTACTTTTCATGTTATCATCACCTCCTTTTAATACCTGAAAGTTGATGAAGAAAAGGTCAGAGAACACAGAAGCAAGTTTCGTATTCTCTGCTGAGCACAATATTGGAGAAAAAAATGCAACTTGCAAAGCGATAAACAGTAACTCATTTTCACTCCGTTAACTTCGGTGGCAGGAGTGGAGTATACAGACTAACTTTCCTTATTACATGTCACTCAGGTATTTGAGGCCTGATACTGGCAGCAAATACATGGGAGCCAGTTATCTGTTCTACAGTTTGAGGTTTCTACAAATGCCTTACCGGAAGGAGATTGATTTTACAGAAATGCAGAGCCATGGGGAAGGGTAGGCACTAGATTCATATTTTATGAGTCATGATTGGGGTTCAATCTTGAGACCATAAGCAAGTCATCAAGTGCACCCACTCATTGCTGGAAAATTGAAATAAATTGCAATCAGTGATGACCCAATACATTAATTGGGGCAATGAGGGAAAGACATATTTAAGATCAATGATCTAAGTGTCCTACCCTTTACCACTTTCTGTAATAGCGCTTTGCTTGTGCTGAAAATAGCAGTGGAATTCATACCAACCAAAGCATGGTGTTCCATGCACATGCTCAGTCACGTGGCTTCACCAACAAGAGAAACAAAGGAACAAGACTGTCTTTTCCAGAACTTAAACAAAAATATTCAGTAAATGTCGCTGATGCCATTTAGCCCTGATCCTGCAAACAGTTAAGCATGTGTGTACCTTTCTTATGTAACTACTCATATGAGTAAAATTATGCATATGCATATGCTCAAGTGTTTGCAGAATGAGAGGTTTAGAGACAGTTTAAGTATTATGCAGAGGCCAAAATTTGCTCTGCCCTAAAGTAAAAGGCCAGAAGAACCACCATTTTTACAGATTCTTCATCATTTTTGTGATATCTTTATAAATAAATAGGTGTTATAGTGGAAGCTGCAATTGGATATATTTTCCCCAGGAAGAGTTCCTGTCTTTTGACATAGATTACAACTGGAACAGTATTTCTGGGAAGTTTAACTGTGTGATAATCACTTGAAAACTAACCAAAGGAAAAAAAATTACCTTTCAGCAACTTGATTTTCCTTATTTTCTCTTGCATACAAATAGCAAAAGTATTTTAATTGGATTTTATATCGGACTTCCAAAATGACACCCTCCTCCTTGATTTTTAAATTTTTTTTTTATTTCATTTAAAGAACCTTTAAAAAGTAATCTACACTACTTTGCAATGAGATGTAATGATGCCAATTTTGTCTAAGTGACACTGCAGTCTTCTTGTAACCACAGAGAGAACACTTTTCAAAGGCACAGGAACATACTTCGTATTGAAAGGCAAGGGGAGTTAGGCAGCTACGTGGCATCTATAGCTTTAAATATCTCCCCTGAATGAAACACAAAAAACCCAATGACAATAGTTTAGGAATTAAATTCCAAAACTCTATGATTGAATTAGAAAAGTATCACTTAAAAAAAAACAAAAAAAACCTCTCCCTTTGCATATTGTAAGTTTCATTTTCAGACATTTTCTCCCTAAATAATCTTCATACCCCAACCAGTTTTGGAGTTTCATTACCAGAAGGCAAGGGTTCTGTCTTTGCCCTTAACACAAAAATAATACTATGAAAAAACCAGTTTACTAAATATATATGTATATAACATGCAAGGCCTATTTATACACACGAACACACACACTGTTTTCTGACTGTTGTTGCTAAATACAGGCAGTCCCCGACTTACGCGGATCCAACTTATGTCGGATCCGCAGTTACGAACAGGGCTGCCCCGGAGTACATGGACTGCGGGACCTTGCGGTCCCGCCGCCCGTGTACTCCGGGCGAGAAAAGCTGCTCCGCGTCTCCCTGGAAGAGAGGAAGACGCGGAGCAAAGCTGCTGCCCGAGCCCCCCCCCCCCCCCCCCGCGGCTTTGCAAAGCCTCGGGGAAGCCGGTAGCGGGACAGCCCAGATGCCCCGCGGCTGTCCCGCTGCCGGCGTCCTCAGAGGCTTTGCTCCCCGTCTCTCGGTCCGCCGCCCGCGTCTTCCTGGTCTGCTGGGGGAGGGGGGGGGCGCGCAGCTAGTACGCCCCCCCCCCCCGCCCGCCCAGCAGACCAGGCTTTTCTCTGGACGCCTGTGGCAGAGCAGCTGGGGCACTGCCGGTTGGCCCCGCAGCGCCGCTCTGGGCGCTACTGGACCAACCCAGTAGCACCCCAGCTGCTCTGGTCCTGATTCAGCCGCTGCTGGTCAGTTTCAGCAGCGGCTGAGTCAGGACGCCTGGGGCAGAGCAGATGAGGTGCTGCTGGGTTGGTCCAGTAGCGCCGAGGAGCGGCGCTACTGCAGCAACCCAGCAGCACCCCAGCTGCTCTGCCCCAGGCGTCCTGATTTAGCCGCTGCTGAAACTGACCAGCGCTGACTACAGGAAGCCCGAGGCAGAGTTGCTCTGCCTCGGGCTTCCTGGAATCAGCTGCTGATCAGTTTCAGCAGCAGCTGACTTGGGGACGCTTGGGGTTCTTAAGTTGATTCTGTATGTAAGTCAGAACTGGCGGTCAGTTTCAGCAGTAGCTGAATCTGGACGCCAGTTCCGACTTACATACAGATTCAACTTAAGAACAAACCTACAGTCCCTATCTTGTACGTAACCCGGGGACTGCACAAAACACATTGTTAGAAGGCTCACATTACTTAAAGGGCTCCTAAACGCTGAAGCTAGAGCCCTGCAAATCTGTGAGTATCTGCTTTATATCCCCAATTTCCACATCTGTGGCTCATTTTTGCAGATTCAGATGCAGATGTGGATACAAAATTTTGTAGATGCGCAGGGCTCTAACTGTAGCAACCTTCTCTCAAAACATCCCTGTGAGACAGGAAAGGGAAAGAAAGATACCGTAGAATAGCTGCTTGATCCCCAATAGCTAATACCCTAAGTCAACATTCATTTCTGACATTCTGAAGACCAGTATCAGAACTACATAATATTCTTTTTGACTCTCTCCCGCTTATGCTTATCTAGAAAAGGCTGGGGTTTGTGGGGGCTTTTGGGGGGGGGGTTCTATTGTAATTTGAGTTTGACGACAACAAACTAACACGGTCAGTTAAAGGTAAAACCACTACAGGCAGTCCCCGGGTTACGTACAAGATAGGGACTGTAGGTTTGTTCTTAAGTTGAATTTGTATGTAAGTCGGAACTGGTACATATTGTAGGGGAAACTCTAGCCAAACATTTCTCCAGAGCTCAGTTTTATTTTCCCACACCTCACTTCCCTCAGTCCTTTATTCTCAAGCTGAGGGGTCTGCTGAGAAAAGCCGCTCCGCGTCTCCCTGATCTGCTGGGGGGAAGCAGCTAGTGCGGGGTTGCCTCACCCTGTTTGTAAGTAGGGATCCGATGTAAGTCAGATCCATGTAACCCGGAGACTGCCTGTATAAGGAACAAAATGTGTTTCCTGGAGTAAACATTGATAGAGTGCTTCTATACTAGCATAATACAAACATGTTAACACAAATTAACTGGCAGTTAATTAATACAAGTGACAACTTGACCAAAACCTCTAGTCTAGACAAGACCTAGTAGAAGTATAAAAGTGTCAGGAAGGCATGACCAGCCACAGAAAATGACTCTTCTTTGTATCTCACTATAAATGTTGGCAGTCCTCCACTCATATATTTTTCAGAAGAAATATTTTAGATGAGAATTTCTTACTTGTTCTTTCCATTGCTTTCGAATTTTATGTTGTAGCTCAAACTAAACAAAAAATTTGCTGACCCCATCTACATCCATCCTAAAGATGTAACTCTGTAAAGAAATGGTGGAACCATCATAAAACAGGAGCTCAAAACTCAAATGCCTTATTCCCATCACAAAAACCACTCAGTAAAATGACACTAAGATAATGTTAGACCATTTATGATAGCATTTAATTTTGCACGGTATAACTTACTGAAGACACTCTGATGGTTTCCTGCTCTACAGAGCAAAGTAAAATCTAAAGTTAATAAAAAAGAATTGTAATGCATGAAAGCCTAAATTACCATCGGCAGACAAGGATATTTGATAGGGATATTGGATAATTTTGTTTTCTGACACACTCATCCAGTTTTATATACTGTGTACATAAATAACTTGTGCTGGAAGTAGTTGTGGTAAACAGCGTCTTTAGTGCATGCACAGACAAAAGTTTCTACAGATGTGTTTTGGTCTAAAGTGATAAAGATGCCAGTTTAAAGGAAGGAATACAGAAAGAAGATATTATTTATGGTTCAATATAATGGGGGGATTAGGATAGAAGTATGACTCATCCATTAAACAGGTTTTGCTAGAAGACTGCCTCACAGCCCAAAAATTAAATTTGAGATTGGATTTTAAAAAAACAGCCTATAAAAATGTGTCTTTGGTTTAACACAGGACAAATGTCTCACTGCAGCTAAGTCAGCCGGGGGGAAGAGGGAGGGAAAGAGATCAGGATAAGAAACCTGAAAATATAGCTCTAGGAGTTCAAGGAAGGCCTTTTTCAAGCTATACAAAAAGTATCATGAAAACTTATAACCCTCAGGTCCTAAACTGGCAAGGTAGGCTTTGCAAAATCTCTAATCTTAGCGAAGTTTACTTAGTTTAAACTTCTAATTTTCTTGAAGTTCCTATCTATTGCACAATACAGATTGTTTTATTTAAAATAATCTTTGTTTATGGACTGTTAGTGGTGGGACTTGACAAATGCATTCTCCTATTCATCAGGTGTGGGTATGGAACTTTGCCTGGAAAACAGAATAGTATATTTGCACTTTCTGCAGAATTCTATGCTTTCATTTAACAAAAGAATCAGATCAAATATTTGCAAAAGCATCCTCCTGAACATGGTCTCATGCAAGTCTGTTCTTGTGAGGCTGCAGATGGAGGTAACCCAAAACAACAGAACAGGCTAACCTGACTGCTAGAAGGGTAGTTTAACTACTTCAAATCCAGTAAATTCTCAGAGCTTCCAGAAGGTGACAATCTCCCTATTTACCTCAGTAATTCTTCTCTCTGCTTGGAGCACTGGTAGAGAGAATAAGATAAACCCTTGGGTTAATGAGTGAGCTAGCAGGATGATTCATCAAGAGATGATTACTGGGACAGGCACTTTGGCCCACTGCAATGAGGAAGAAAATGAATGTCAACATCAACACCAAAGTAAGAGCTAGGAGAGGTAAAATGTATCTGGCCTAGAATATTCTGTCAAAGGTTGTACACAAAGGTATCCAGCTCCCAAAAGCTTCTGCAGCCACATGAGGAAAAATCAAAGGATCACAATGAGTAAGTAACATTCATGGTGACAACTCATTTCTTCTGTGAGGACATCACTGTTAATTGTTGCACTGCAGTTAAACTCTAGAAATCTCCCGCACGGAGGTGGAAAATTGTGTCCCTTCAACACTATCCTGTGTCATCCTGTTCTATCTTTAAATACCACTTACTGCTTAAAATCAGTGTTATTCCTGCTCATGTTGTAATAAGCTTAGCAAGGTACTATCTACACAGATAATGCCTTTCATTCCCTTTTGACTGACCAAAGGAGAAGAGACTTGACTATCATCCAAAGACTGTGTCCCCCAGACACCACTTTCTATGCAGGTACAAACAACTTACATGTCACTGCTGACGTATCAGGATGCTACCCTCTGATGTCGTCAGGTTATCACCCTCTTAGATACCACCCATCACCCTATACCTCGTGGTTTGATTAGATCATCTCTATCTATCAGGCTGTCATTTTAGACCCTTTCCTGAACCTGGGCCTGTGTCTGTGAGGAGTGGGTATCAAGGTCTTTAATAATGAGCTAGTGGTACCATGTGCTTTCCACATATGACAAGTACCAATTATTGTTCTGCAGTAGATATCTAGCACCAATTAGTGTTTTGCACTCTCAGCCCTGTTTGTGCCAAGTTCTGTGAGCAGGGGCCTGCCTCTTGCTCACAGCTGAGCTTTGCTTTGCTTTGTGTTAGCCATGTTTTGTCTGTTGTTAGCTAGGCCTCAGGCTAGGCCTATGCTACATGGGTTTAAGATTTAGGCCTTCATCTTATTACAGGGGGCGGCTTAATACACTCCAGGCAGCACTGAATACTAGCTGCCCCAACACTGCCCCTTCCAGGAGCATGAAAATGAGCTCGCCCCCACCTTGCATAGGGGCCTGGCAGGTCTCTGAGCCCTCCTGCTCAGCACATTTCAGTAATGATCTGTGACTCATGCCTGTCAGCAGGAAACACTCTCCCTGACAGAGTTGCCAAGTCTCTCGAATCTAGCACACCTCTCCCCTACTTTCCTACTAAACAGAGTTTATCTTGCCCCATCTGCAGTCTTTAGGGATAATGCTTTATCTCTACCAGGGCCTTTGCAAACTCTGCCTTTATCTACAGAACACAATTCTGTCAGCCATACTTCCAGTATGAACAAGAAATGCTGCAGAGGGACTTGTTAGTTGTTATTTTCCCTACTGGAACCTTCCCCACAAAGTTTCTTCCCATACTGGGGTACTAGCCAGGATCTAGCTGGGACCTGTCTTTTGATTTAGCAATATGGAACAGCCAAGTGATCACGATGCCCTGGACACCTATTTCCAACTCCATGTTGAGAGCCTCTATACTATGGAAAGGCTACTAAGTGAAGGAATGCCATGGACAAGCTCCTCCAGGGCATGGAAAGCAAAGATGGGGGGAGAAGGACGAGAGGCAATAAGGAAATGGGAGGGCAGGGAAGGAAAGGAAAATGTGATGGAAACTGCCCTTTAATGATGGGGAGAGAAAATGAAGGGGAAAGGGCAAAGCTCCAGAAGAAGTTTACCAGGGAGAAGAGATGAAAACACTTCTGTAGGGTAAAGGAAAACAATCACACGGGAAAAGAAAAATGGAAGAAGTGGAAGAATCTATTAGAAAAACACTAACGGGGGAAGTGAAAATGAGGGCCACCGTTGGTCTATTTAATAGGGGTATATAGATTTTTGAAGTAATAGCTTCTGCAAGTAGGATGTTCTTTGTGATAATTGCACAGCAACAGAATCAGCATGATCATTGACCTGCTTGATTAAAGGGACATCATTAACTTAATCATGTATTATAAACAAATTTATGTAGGTTCTTAATCAGCTTTAGATTCTTTTATAGTGAGTATTTAAAAAATATATTGTGTGTGTCTCCAACTATATGTGGTTTGGTTTTTGTCCTTCATTGTCCAACCTACGAGAACACAAGAATTCACCTTTACTTTCATGTTCTTATGGCTGCAACATTTGCATTTCAGATACTTCACGGTAGTATTACTTTGTTTTGTTTTCCTCTATACTAATAAACCCAACAACATGACAATTTTTACACATCTGCAAAAACAAGTGTTTACGACATTTACGTTCAAGGTCATATTTAAGCTGACATTTTCCCATTAACAAGTGAAGCAGACAAGACATGAAGAAGTGTCCTATCTATTTCCCCTGGAATAAATTTGACTATCATCTGTGGTTTCTAGACTGTGGAAAGGCACAAACATTAACCACACTTTGCTCTTTGCTTGCCTGCATGCCATGTTAATATCTACAGGCTGACACATGGGGAGGGAGTGGAACTGACTAATGGGAACAAAACTTATCTCCTGCTCTACAGGAAAAAAATAAGTGAAATACATCCCCAACAAATTAAGCCCTTAGAAACTAAGGGGCTGAGATTTAAAGGTGGGAGATTCAAAGGCACCTGGGAGAGTAAGGAGCACAAATCCTGCTTTCAACAGGACTCATGCTTTTTAAGCCATTCAGACCCTGTCTTCATTGGCCCCCCGCCCTCCCAAAAAAGGTGTGTTTTTACAGAGTGTTAACTAAGGTATATTAAAAACACAAGTAGTCCTGTGGCTCCTTAGATACTAACAAAAATATATGCATAATATCATGCGCTTTCGTGGGCAAAACCCACTTCTTCAGATGAGATCGCCTGAAGAGGGTTTTGCCACAGGACTGACTACTCATTGTTTTTTTAAAGTGGTTTTTAAAGTTACAAACTAAAATGGCTACCCATCTGAGCCTTTTAAGGCATACTAGTTATTAGGAATGTCAACAAGCGTAGGCTTATCAATAAATCTTGTCGATGCCACACATTTCTACCCCCTCCCCGCCCCCACTGTATCAGAAGCAGCAAGGAGGTGGGGGGGAAGCAGGAACCAGAACTGGAGGAAGCCAGAACTGGCTTCACAGTGCCAACTGCCCCAGCCCTGCACTGCTGCCTCTGTCAGAAGCAGCAGCGGTGGGAGAGAGGGGAGGCTGCCGCGAAGCTCAAACTCCCCACAGACAGAGGCTGCTATGCATCTTACAGAACGGCTTCTGTCCGGGGCAAACCTGGGCTCACTGCAGACAGAGGCTGGTACCCAACAGCAGCCCCTGTCCTCGGAGGGTCCAAATGCATTGGAGCGGCTTCTGTCCACAGGGAGCTCAGAGCCCCTGCAGACAGAGACGGCTGCCTGACCAGCCTCTGTCCGGGCTGCCATGGACAGAGGCTGCTTTGCAGCAGCCTCTCCACCCCCTTCCTCATAGCAGCCTCTGTCCACAAGGAGCTCAGACCCCCATGGACAGGGGGCTGCTGCCACCTAGCACTGCTGCCTCTGATTCAATAGTCCCCAGGGGCAGGGCTGGCAGCACTCTGGCCCCATTCCCAGGGGGGTCCCTACCACCCTGTGCTGCAGGCTCTGTATCAGAGGCAGCAGTGTGAGGCAGCAGGGAGCCAGTCTGCATGGAGCACTGATTTTTAAACTGGCTCCCCTCGCAAACTGGCTCCCGCCTGACACCCCTCAGTGCTGCCTCTGATACAGTGCCCTGGCTGCCGGCCTCTCCCCCGGGGTCTATTGAATAGATAAGAATTCGTGCGGTTACATAACTACTCAATTACCCGATAACTAGTAGGGATATTAGGTATCTCAATGTAAAACCCTAGTGGCTCTGTAGCTATTACCTTGATGTAGTTAGGCAAGGTCAAATGCAAGTAGAGGTTGTAATGTTCACCATGGCTGGCAACCTTGAGGCAAAAATTACCTGTGCTTCATCTCCCCAAAGATTATACATCAAGATAACTAATGTATGTTTGTTTTACAGAAAGAACTAACCAATCAACCCTTTTTTTGTTTTTAAAGCAGTGAAGGCATAGTCTTAGAGATTTTCAAAAACATCTAACACAGGAATTCTACAACAGGAGAACTGGTATCCTTCAACTAGAATTAACCAAGCTGTTGCACTCCCACCATACAAAGTAGAAATATAAAAGTACACATGTACTCACCTCTGCTTTCAGAAGAAAACTTTCACTCCTGTTTTAGGATCACACAAACTGCTCTGCAAGGAGCATCTTGCTGCCAAACGCAAATGATCCAGCCCTCAAGCAGAGTCTTATAAATCACCACATATAATAGTATGTATTTTAGCCCTCTCTAAATGGACTGAGTTCACAGTTTCGGGTTATTTCCATTGTGCCCCAAAAGAGTCTTTGGCTTAGTTATAGGTATTTCTTTTTTTAAACTTGCTGCTAGTAATAACACACTATGTAAGCACCACTAGATTAGCTCAGCAGCTCTTCCCCATGCTAACAAAGTATGCTGTATTCTGCCAGTTTATTTGGATTGTTTATTCTAATTAGCAGAAAGAGATACTCCATAGATATGCTAAAGTAAGAAAAAGGTTCTGGGTTAGAACAGTCCTGACCAAATAGAAGCTTATTATTCTAGCTGTATGTAAAAGTAAAGGATGTTTAGAGGAAGGCAGAGAAAGAATCAGATAATTAATTCAACACAGCTTTGGAAAGAAGAGATAAAATGTCCTCGTGCTGAAGACAGTGACGCCTAGAGTAAAGGTTGTGTGACGCCTTCCATTATAAGATCCTATTTACAGCCGGTTAGGAAAACTTTCCAAGTTGTAACCATTTATGAAATTTTTCATGCTGGATCCCCCTCTGTCAGGTGGAATTAAATACAAAAAAATACCAAAAATGGTTCAGACTTTTCACAGACCAGGTTACAGAAAAATGTTGTTTTCCCCACATTATGAAACTCTTTAAAAGAAAAACCTCTGTGCTTTCGTGCTCTAGAACAGGGACCTGAAATCTGGCAAATAGTGTGTAAAGCAGGGAAACCTTAGATTTATGAATACATCAAGAATGGAGATTATGGGTACCTCTGAATTGTCTGCAACTCTGAACAAAACAGTCAGAGATGTAGCCGTGTTAGTCTGATCTTGGTAAAACAAAAAAGCAGTCCTGTAGCACTTTAAAGATGAAAAAATAGTTTATTAGGTGATGAGCTTTCGTGGGGCGGGCCCACTTCTTCAGATCATATTCTGAAAGTGAATAGGCATGACAATTTTATAACAGAGGGATACAATGAAAGAAAGTAAAAAAATTACAAGCTGACAAATCAGCTACATAGAACAGAAGGTGGGAGTGAGGGGGGGGGGGAAGCGACAAGGAAGGAGGAAATTGCTTACTGTAACTGTCAATTAAGTGGCTAATCTGGGATCACCAGGAATATCAAAAGGTGGGGAGTCTGTTTTTGTAATGTGTAAGATAATCATAATCTAAATTAAGGCCCATTTGCAACATGTCAAATTTTAGCATAAATAAAAGTTCTGAGGTCTCCCTCTGTAATCTGGTGTTAAAGTCTCTTTGTTGTAAAAGGCATGTTGGCAGGCCTTTTAAGAGAATGACCAATTTGATTGAAAAGCTGGCTGACAGGTTTGTGTGTGTAGAGATTTCTGACGTCTGATCTGTGAGCATAAATTCTTTGGCGAAGTGACTGACCAGTTTGTCCAACATACATCACAGAGGGGCATTGTTGGCACATAATGGCATATATCACATTGCTGGACGTACAGGAATATGAGCCCTTGATCGTATAACGGACATGGTTAGGTCCAGTGATTGTGTCTCCAGAGTAAATATGTGGACAAAGCTGGCAAGAGGATTTGCTGACAAGGGAAAGTTCCAGGGTTAATTTTAGTGAGGTATGTCCTGTGGTTGTTAGTAAGAATCTTCCTGAGGTTAGGTGGTTGTCTATAGGAGAGTATAGATCTGTCACCCAGAGCTTCTCGGCGTGTAGCATCATGTTCCAGTATAGCAGGTTGTAGGTTATTGATAATGCGTTGGAGGGATTTGAGTTGGGGGCTATAGGTGATGACAAGTGGTGTTCTATTATTGATTTTCTTGGGCCTATCCAGAAGTAGCTGGTTTCTGGGTATTCGTCTATCCCTTTCAACCTGTTTTTTCACTTCCCCCGGTCAGTAATTGAGTTTTACAAGTGCTTAGTAGAGATCTTGGAGTTTTTGGTCTCTGTCAGCGGGACTGGAGCAGATGCAGTTGTATCTAAGGGGTTGACTATAGACGATGGATCGTATGGTGTGTCCTAGATGGAAGCTGGAGGCATGAAAGTAAGTGTAGCAGTCAGTGGGCTTCCTGTAGAGAGTGGTATTGATTTTGCCATCAATAATTTGTACCGTGGTGTCCAGGAAATGGATCTCTCATGTCAAATGGTCTAGGCTGAGACTGATGGTGGGGTGCAGGTTGTCAGAATCTCTGTGGAATTCGTTCAGCATTTCTAGACCATGGGTTCAAATGATAAAGATGTCACTGATGTAGTGTAAGTAAATGAGAAGTAATAGGGAACGAGAGTTGAGGAAATGTTGTTCTAAGTCAGCCGTAAAGATGTTAATGTACTGTGGGGCCATGCAGGTACCCATAGCTGTGCTGCTGATCTGGAGGTTTAAGTTGTCCCCAAACTGGAAATAATTGTGGGTAAGAACAAAGTTATATAGATCTGCCACCAGATTTGCCATGGTAACATCTGAGATAGTGTTTCTAATCACTTGGGGTACGTCTACACTACATGCCTCTGTCGGCAGAGGCATGTAGATTTGTTTATTAAGCAAAGGTAAATGAAGCCGCGATTTAAATGATCGCGCTTCATTTACATTTACATGGCTGCCGTGCTGAGCCGACAAACAGCTGATCAGCTGTTTGTCGGCTCGCCGCTAGTCTGGATGTTCCCCCTGTCGACATCAAAGCCCTTTGTCGGCAGCCCCGGTAAACCTCATTCCACGAGGAATAACGGGGCTGCCGACAAAGGGCTTTGATGTCGACAGGGGGAACGTCCAGACTAGCGGCACGCCGACAAACAGCTGATCAGCTGTTTGTCGGCTCAGCGCAGCAGCCATGTAAATATAAATGAAGCCGCGATCATTTAAATCGCGGCTTCATTTACCTTTGTCTACAACCCTAATCTACATGCCTCTGCCGACAGAGGCATGTAGTGTAGACACAGCCTTGTAGTCCATCTTCATGTGGAATATTGGTGTAGAGAGTTTCTACATCCATGGTGGCAAGGATGGTGTTATCAGGAAGGTTATTGAAGTTTTGTAACTTCCTCAGGAAGTCAGTGGTATCTTGGAGATAGCTAGGAGTGTTGGTAACATAGGGTTTGAGGAGGGAGTCTACGTAGCCAAATAATCTGGTAGTGAGTATGCCAATACCTGAAATGATGGGGCATCCGGGATTTCCAGGTTTATGGATTTTGGGAAGCAATAGAATAATCCTAGCCAGGGTTCAGAAGGTGTGTGAGAGAATTTTGGTCCCGAGTTGAGGCAAGGAGTTCCTTAAGTAGTTGGTGTAGTTTCTTTTGGTATTCTAAAGTGGGATCAGAGGACAGAGGTCTGTAAAATGTGGTGGTGGAGAGTTGTGTAGCTGCCTCCTGTTCATGTAATGGTTATTCATTCAAACGCCTACAACTGAACACTGATTTAACTCAGTACTGTACTGTTTTTGTTTTTCTCTCTGCTGCCACTTGATTGCATTCTTCCAATTCCAAATGAGATGTGTGATTGACTGATCAGTTCATAACTCTAGGTGTTCGTAACGCTCAGATTCTACTGTACCACCAAGAAAATCTAAATAAAATAGTTCATTTTTTGGTCAGCATGGCATTGATCTCTTTACACCAGATCTGCCACAGTTCCTCATGTCCCCATTTTCTGCTGTTGGCAGGGTTCCCTCACTAGACTTCATCTTCCATGATGCACTGTAATAGCTATTGAGTGCAGCACTGAAACATAGGAGTTACATGACGACAGTGCATCAAGAGAGACAGTCTGGCCAGAGAACCTAACCCATAGACGAGAATGGGAGATGAGGCACCTGGACAATAGCTCTCAAAAGGCACCATGGTAGTTAGAGATATAAATTAATGTCACACTGACCCAATGCAACACGTTTCAATTTGGGAAGCAAAAATGATGTTTTTTGACTGACATCAACATCATTTTTTCAGAACTGTGAAAGATTTTGATATTTTGACTTTTTGTCCCAATTTGAGATGAAAACAAATTTCAAAATATCAGAATTCCCTATGGGACATACATTCTGATCTTTTTAAAACATAATGCAAACATACAAGGGGACCAAATAAAAGTTATAAATTTAAAAACCTCAAACCTGGGATTTGTCAAATTGAAGATTGCGTGTGAAACTTTATTATTCTTTAAATGAAGCTTTTTGTATGTAATATATTTTAAGGTGTCTAGCAGTTTGGTACTGAAGCACCATTATCCTTATTGTTTCTGTGTTAGTGGGGGCAATTTTACTTGTTATAATTAATTTTTTGAGTTGTCAAGCAATTCAAAAATTGACTCCGAGGGCTTATCGATTGATGCTGTTCTCTACATGCATCCATATCAGAGGCAGCAAGGGCAGGGGAGAGGCCCATTAATCGATAAGCCCAGGTTTATCGGTTAATACATGTAGTCCTCTACATGTTGACGTCCCTATTCTACATTTGTAAGTTCAGTTTTGGTGATGAAGAGATTGCACTGCTGTTACAGTTCCCACTAATGTGTGTCCCTGCGCAGCCGCGCACAAAAACAATTCTTCCCCCACCCATCTCCTCTGGAGAGCTGCGCAACAGCACTCGCGTGGCAAGCGGCTGCTCCAGTGGGTGGGGCCAGCCAAGATGACGTGGTGAGGGAGCTGCTGGGGTGGGGCCTGGGACCTGCCGCGTCCATGTCGCAGGGGCTGGCAGGGAGGCCTGCTCCAGTGGCAGGAGCTGCCACATGGCAGGGGAGTCGGGGCCTGTTCTGTCCCCTCCACCCACACTAATGCATCTGATAGAGAGGCAGCAGAGGAGAGGGTAAGGGGGGCAGGTGGGAGCCAATACGTGCAGGAAGCCAGCTCTCATAGGCAGCAGCATGGGAAGGGGTAGGGGAGGTTGCCTTAAGGCAGTAAGAACCAGTCACCTAATAGGTATCTGTTTTTCAACTACAATTTGTTAATTAAATACTCACAGACAAGTGTACATCTTGCTGTATGGACCAGGAAATGTATCATTATGATATAAGCTATCCCTGGTGTGGCATGACTAAGATCTGTGAAGCAGCAGAGCACTGCTAAAAGTTAGACACTTGTAACACAAGAGATATCCCTGAATCTTTTTTGTTTGGTTCCTGGGTGGTTAGTCTGTTTTATGGGGGAAATAATCTCTCCATAAAGTTAAAAATACACAGACAAGAAAGACTGAAGGGAGTTTCTGATAACAGCGAGCAACAGTGAGCAGCTGAAGTGCCTAAATCTAGTTTAAAAGATCAGCACTGCAAAAACTTCTCCCTACTAAACTACCAGCTACAGCCATTTGTAGGAGATAGCATTTGGAATGCCAAAACACATATGGTGTAAATTAAGCCCTGCCCCACCAATGATCCCTCTAATCCAGTAGTTCCCAACTTTTTTGATACTGAGACCAGCAAACCCAGTCACAAACTTTTGGCGGACCAGTATCATTTTATTTGCATAAAATGTTACCAGTCCACTAAAAGCCCAGCCCACAGAGACCCCAGTGCCAGCCCTAAAACCCCTAGAAACCCACACCCCTCCACTACCCACCACCGCCAGCCACTGACCCCAGAGCCCCCTGCACCAACCCTCCCAGTGCCAGCCTCCCACCCGCAGAGTCCCCCAGAACCAGACCCCATCCCAAACACCTCAGTGCCAGCCCCTCACCCCTTAGAGCTCCTAACACCACCAGACTCCACCCCCCCACTATCAGCCTCCTGTTTCCAGAGACCCACTGCAACCAATCCCCCCAGAGCCTTCCCCAGTGCCAGCCCTGCAATATTAGCCCCATCCTCAGAGCTCCCCCCCCCCCCCCCCGCCCGGTGCCAGCCCTGCCTCCAAAGGCTCCCTCCAAAGGCTCCCAGCCCAGCCTCCAGAGCCTCCAGTGCCTACTCTACCCCCTCGCCTAGCCAAGAGCTACTGCCCACGTGGTAGCGGCTCTGGGGGCCGAGGCTGAGGTCCAATGTCCAGTAGCCCGAGGTCCACGGGCTCACCAACAGGCTGCAGCCAGTGGTTGGGAACTGCTGATCTAATCTTTTCCATTAAATGTTATGTTCACTGAGGCATGTGCGAATGGGCATCACCAATAGAAAAAAAACAAACTAGCTGTGGGTGCTCTGCTAGTCCAGTGGGTGGCATAGGAATCTGTCCTGAGCAGCCACAAAAGCACTCAGCTTCCAGGGAACTCTTCAGCAGAACATTGACGACTATGAGATAGAGTTAGGGGATCAAAAATCAGTCCTTCCCCTGCCACAAGTAAAGTCATCCAGACAGTCCTAAGAAGCTGTTCAGCTAACGTAAACTACACTGGATCAAAAGCAATCTTCAATTAAAAACCCATACAAATATTCTGCACTGCAATTTAAAGCCTTAACAGCAAGAACACAACAGTAGACTTTGTGTTTGTATGGGGAACAGGCAGTCAGAACTCAATTATTGATCTCCATTTTGTTTGAAAGAATGTATTACTTTTCAAGATGAAAGGAAAAACAGGATGGCCTTCCATGGAAAATAGATCTGCATATTTCAAGGCATGGCCAATTTAGCACAAAAAATACAAATAACCATCAAAAAAAGATTTCTGAAGAGATGGTGTTGAGATTACAAATTTTTTTCTATTTAAATTACAAGTACTGTAATCTTGAAGGAAAACAAAACTATTTTCCCACAGTACCAAATCTTTAGTTGCCCAATCAGAAATGCAGGGGGGGGGGGAAACCCAAATATATCTACTTCTTGTAGATTATACCTAACAGACATTATAAGCATACCTTGCTTCAGGAAGCTAAAATGAGATTTGTTTTGAGATGCTGGTATATGCTACAATTAGCTGTTTTCCCTTTCTGTGAAGTTGTATTGGATGCATGTATGCTTTGGCTTTTGGGGAAATTTGTCTTATCTTTCTGAAAAAAAATGTACCCTCCCTCCAGCCAGATGCCATTTTTTATATTTTTACATTATTTCTTCAAACTGAGGATTTGCTGATACTCAGCATGAGTGTAACGGTAAAGCAATCTGGCCCTTGAATGCATACATTTTTAAATATCATGCTCGTTAGTTACTCCATAGGTTTTTTAGGTCAATGGGGACCACTTCGATCTTCTAGTCTGGCTTCTTGCATTCCGCAGGCCATTGAATTTCACACAGTAGTTCCTCCACCACTCCTATAGCTTCTGTTTGAGAGAGCATATGTCTTCAGAAATTAGACTGGAAGACTGCAGGTGTTGAGGATATCATTGCATCCCTCTGTGCATTGCTGCAATGGTTAATTGCAAAACCTTGTATTTTAGACTAAAAATAAAGTGCAGATTTTGGTCAGTAAGAGTAAGTAAACCACTGGATCAATTTACCATGAAATGTGGTTAATTTCTATCATTGGAAATATTTAAATCAAAAGTGGATGTGTTTCCACAAAGTCATGCTCTTCTTCTATCGTATTTTGTTGGGCTACCTGTAAGAATCACTGGCTGGAATTTTATAGTCTGTGTTATACAAGATGGCAAACCAGATGATCACAACAGTCCCTTCTGCCTTAAAAATCAGATATTTTTTATTAAAAATAAAAATTCTGAAGAATTCTGGGCTCTCTCCCCTCTCCCGAGAAAAGAGAAAATAAAAATAAAAAACAAATCACACCAAAGCCTTAGATATCTTGACAAGGAAACCACCATCTGGAAAGTAACACTTTCCAGATGCTTTTCCCCATGCATTTCATTTTCCAGGTAATCACTGGAAGCCCCCACTGGGGGGGGGGGGGGAGGCAAAATATTGCACCACTTTCTGTCATGCTAATAATTTGGTGCAAGCATTATACAAGAAATGGTGTGCATTGGATTATTTATATTGAGTCTTGCTATAAGTCACATTCTACAACTGCAAAAAACAGAAAATTAATTAATCCAGATAAATCTGGAATATATTAAAGCAAAAAAACCTCACATTGATAAGAATGGAAAAGCTGCACAGTTGAAAATTGCACCCGAGGCCACCAATACTAAAAACAAGTTGCAAACACCCATTTTAGCATGGCCACACTGTGTGTCATTTATATTTTATGCTCTACATTTTATGAGCAATCATAACATATCATCATACCAGAGAAAACAGAATTATGGGCTACCTCACTGCCTCTTTTGGAAAAACTGACACAAAGCTCTCCCAAGACCTTTCTGGGGAGAGCTGGCCCTTGCCCTCATGTCTACTGCAAATGAAAGTCCTGATCCAATCCACATTGAAGTGAATGGGAATCTGGAGCATTGCATGGAGGTACCTATATCTGAAAATGAAGAAAATTCAATATGCGTGCTCAGAACACAGTTTTAAAATTATTAACTTTCTTATGCCACCAATCTTTCCTCCAGATAATGGCAGAAACTGTAGTCATCATTTAGGCTGTGACTAGATTGCGGTGTTCTTCCGGAAAAAGGTACGCAAATTGCGTTCACTTTTCCGCTTCTTTTGTCAGAAGAGGCTGTTCCACATAGGGCCAAATGTTGGAAAAAACCTCTTTTTTCAGCACATCCATTCTTCCTCGTGAAACGAGGTTTACAGGGATGCCAAAAAAAATTTCGGAAGAGCAGACGCATTTCTTGGATGCAGCAGAGTTTTTCCGGGATACCTCTGGTATGCCGGAAAAACTCTGCAGTGTAGACATAGCCTTAGAAAGGTATATATGCCATGTTAAAAATTTCAAAAATAACACCATTTGAGTTATCGCAGCATGAACAGCATCTAAAAAAAGTCTTAGCTGAGCTCTGCCTTTACCTCCTTCCTCACAATATTCAGAAAAAAAATCTGTTCAGCTGCATTTTGAATTATGAAACTTTTCAAACAGAAAAGTTAAGCAAAAATCACTGCTATGTGTTTGAGGGGGGCAGATTTGGAGAAAATAACTGAAAATAGATGTGTATGCGCTGTTATAATTCAGTGGATCTACAGAAGATAGTTTCATTTGCTCTAGTAACATTTCAATTTGCTGTAAAGTCACCCTCACCAGCCAGCCACTGATACCATAGAGACAGAACTAATTGCCTGTCTCGACATAGTAACTGTGTCTCATGGCTTTCCATGGCCCTAGTTCATGAAGTGTTTATCAATATGCACGCTCACACTCAGCACCTAGGAAAAGAGGCAAGGAGCAGATGCTTTTGAAAATGGGTGGGGGGAGATAAGGTGGAAATGAAGCTGGCAGGGGACAGCTCTTTGCATCCAACTTATTATAGTTATTTTGCTTTTAACCATCTAACAGAAACTCGCAAATCCACCAGAAACATATTAAATCCTTTGAACCTATGAAATGATGCATTATTGAAGTCACAGTAGGGGAGTCAACTCAGCTTAGAAGACATAAAAGACTAGAACAAGTGTCTTTTTCTATTACAAGGTAATGGCTAAAAAAAGACATTTTAATTTAGTAAGAAGATGCAGTCGCAAATGCTTCCTTCCAGAATACACCAGAGACACAATCCCTCCCAAGGGAACTCTCTCTTTTAAATATATCAAAATGAGATAAGCAACACCCTGAACTTCTCATCTCCCCCACCTCCACAAATACTCCCCACACAGCATCTGTTAGGTGACTGCAATGTATGTGCTCTTCAGAGCCTGAAATGTATGTTACTAGAGTAAGTTATTCATCTAAAAACAACAAACAGTCCTGTGGCACCTTAGTAACCCAAATGGAGTGGAAGTCATCTGATGAAGTGGGTTTTACCCATGAAAGCTCATGGCCTAATATATTTGTTAGCCTCCTGCCGGCACTCCCCAGACACAGCCTGGGGGGAGGAGGCCGTGGAGGCCAGCCGGCTGCAGCTGCACTGAACAGCCAAGCAGTGTTGGGGTTGAAGGAGGCAAGGTTGTGGTAGGGACTGCGCTACCCAGCCCCTGTGGTTCTCCTAGGAGATGGGGGGAGAGCACGGTGGAGGGGCTCCACGCCCAGTCCAGCAATGGGGGATACGAGTTTGGGCCCAGGCTGGTGACAGGCAAGATGTTGAGCCCTGTCCCTCAGTGGTACAGCTGCCCCTAGTGGTCATTCTACAGTATAGCTCTCCTCTCTGATCACTGCCTCCAGTGGTGACTGTGAGTATAGCATCTCTGCTCAGCCCCCTCCCTTTCCATGTTATGGAAAACAATCGAATTCCAGGCACATCCCATTTTCCAGGTACAACCAAGACCTGGCCTAGTTTAGGTTAGGGTAAAAGGAAGATGCATGCCAAATTTGGTGGTCCTAGCTCTTGCCGTTTAGGAGGAATTCTTGATCAAACAGAAAGACAAACTCTCTCAAATATATAGTAGAAGAAACAATCCAAGTGGCAAATGCTGCTTAAAAGAATAGCACATAGAAACTACACATACCATGAATATATGCGCAACACACAAATACCTTCCCACTGCTCCAATCCAGCTGTGGACAGTGGGGAAATGGGGGGGAGCAGGGAAGGAACAAAGAAAACAATCATCCCACTGAAATCTGATCACCTATGGCAAGATGAGAGAGAATTAAACAAAGTCCTTATCTCGCTCTTGCCTACTAAAGATGAGATCAGAGGTGAAATACAGCAGATGAAAATTATTTGACCCCAACTGAATCTCTAAGTGGCCAAAGTTTTATTGTTTCATAAATGACTGCTAATATACTAACCCAGCTATTATCAAATCTCTTCAGTGACAGAGTTTTCTGCTGAAGAAGACAAACAAAAATAAGTGCATTAAGTAACAAAATTACAGGGATGAATTGTTTAGACCCATTATACCAGAGGATTATAGACTTGGTTTTGTCCTCCTATTTATCGTTCGATTTCCATCTTTATTTTAATATTGTAGTCATTATTACCAAATGCCACCAATAGCCTACTGTCCCTCTGCAGTTCTCGAAGGCAAGCACATAATCTATTGAATTTGTATAGCGAGGCTTTGGGTTTGCTTTAAAGATCCATACAATAGCTTTAGTTATAACAGTCCAGTTGAGCTTTGCCAGTCCTGTCAAACTATCCAGTGTTTTAGTCATTAGAAGCGGGGCCTCTATAGTACAGACTTCTGTCATCCAGCAGCTCTCAAGCTCAGGAAGGGAGGGGAGATAGGAAGACTCTTGGGGGAAGAAGCAGGGTGGTCCCAGAGTCCCATTGGACAGGGGCCACAGGCACAGCCCAAAGACTGTGGGGGAAGGCACTCTTCCACAGGGATGCTCTCCTGGCCCCCAGCCAGGGACTCCGCAGCCACCCTGCTTCTTATCCTGAGCACCCCCAACCCACTTCTTACCACTGATTTAGGGTTGGGTGCGTAACTCCTCCACAATCTGGTCCAAAACAGACTAGAGTTGATGAGAGAGCCCAAATATATTTAGGATCTTACTTTATTTCTTTTAGAGTCCATGATTATTACACTGACCCCCAAAATAGACTTAAAAGAAGATTTCACCAAATTGCCATTAAACTAGTGCATACCTCTCAACTTTTTAAAAAATAAACTGCAGAAAACACAATACACAAGATTTTCCTGATCTTGAAGAACAGTTTTCAGAAGACATCATGATGCACAATTTTTTTTTTTAAAGGTAACCTTTTTTTTGTTGTTTTTATCTAACACATTGCATCTAAAGATCATAAGCCACTGTTATAAGAACCTGCATAGTAAGCTATTTAGGGTTTAAAACAGGAAAACTTTCTCTCCCCTCCCTCCCCGAATGCTAAAACCAGTATTTTCTAAATAGTAAGCAGGAAGGAAACAGTTTTAAATCTATAGCATGAAATATCTGCTTCAAATTAAGGCATTTTTCAGTAAGACTGTTGCCGACTCTAGCACTGCCATGTGGTAATTAAGATACTTCATTTAAAATATAACTAGTACTTTGCACATGCTGTGATGTGCTTCTCGCTACCTGAAGTTTACGAACACTGAATTCAAGCAGGTACCCTATGCTGTTATTAATCATGTTTATTATGGTAATGCCTAAGGATCAATTTGTCTTGTGAGATAAGAAACCCTTTTTCAGGACAACCACCAAGAAAACTCATAGTTAAATTTAAAAAAATACATTTCTTATTAAAGACTGGATCTTGAGGGGCAACGAGGACCCAAAGGAAATTACTTCTCCTCAAAATGTTTCAGGTAAGACACTAAAATTCTGATCTCAGATGATTACGGGCATCTTTGATTAGGCCCTATGTGCCCTGGAATATGCCTGAGATAAATTATAAATTGTTATATTTCTAAAAAGCAGGCCCCTATATCAGTTTTTATGGATCTTCTATCGAGAACTGTTCAATGGGCTTGGAATAAAAGTTAGCATTTTGTCCATGTCATATGCTATACTCAATCATGAAGCAAATTTTCCTAACACCAAGTTGGTTCTTGATTCATATTACACGCCAGCTGTGGGACAACAGACCAGTATTTTAATCAGAACCTTGCATCTCTGTCTTTCTGACCATAGTCTTAAAGTCAAGTAATTTTACGCAAACTGAGCTAAGCTAGGAAGGAGATTCTTCACTTTTTGGAATCCTCAGCATCACTGTTCCTTGTAAGCTGTGCCCTTGTGTGGCTACTCAGGAGAAATTCAGATGCAGCCCCGATGATTACCAGAGCGCCCACAGCGAAGTTCTGTGTTCTTATTTGTGGCGCACTTTCACACATGCCCCAGTGCACATAAAATTTATTCTGCACATGGATAGAAACGATTAGAGGGCACATTGCTCAGCATGTTCTGATGCAAAACTGTAAGGATACCAGAGAATCTCAATGTTTAGGTAACTAATCTCATGCTGATATGGAGAGGGAGGGATGAAAAAACAAAGCTGTAGGTATTAAAGAAACCTGGACCTTAACAGCTGTTGCGAGACACATGCTAAACAGAAATATACACACTAGATGTTCTGCATAGAATATTCAAGACACAAAAAGTAATCTCCGGATTCACTTCCAAGCCAAGCCTTCCTGGATCAAGCTTCCAGAATACAGATGTTCATCTGCATCAGAAAGCTATTCCTGAGCCACAGACTGCAATGATACCTCACATAGCTACATTTGTGCTCTGCCAGAAAAACAAACATGCCAAACATACTTAAAATCATCACAGAACCATTTTTCCCCCACCAAGAACAAACCATTACAGGAGCCTCTTTAATCATAAGTATTCTCAAATGAAAACCATCATAGCACTTACTACTTATCTAATGCATTTCATCTTCAAAACACTTTGCTAACATTAATTAAAATGCCACAGTAAAAAGATCATCATCTTTAAGGGGAGAATTCAAGTGGAAGAAAAAAGGTGGATGTAGGTAGCAAGCCAAATTAGAGCACTACTGTTGTTTCATATGGAATCTTGAGTTTTATTCCCACTCTTCAGACTCAAGTGAAAATGAGTTCTGCTCAAGATAGTGAACTAAAACAGCATAATACAATATAATGTTGCCATTAAAGGGCACAAGCTCAGGTGGCTTGAATCCGGAGATTATCATCACGCTATAAGCACAGGTTAAAGAACAGCAACAGTACTATTTTTGTGACTGGAAAAAGTAATCAGAAAATGTTAATTTAAAGAAAAACTGGCAAATTTCATTCATACATTTTAAACTCCACCTCCCACCCCTTTGATGCTGTACAACTTATTTATATCACTGTTGTTACCACTGTTGCACAGTTTCCAAAAATCTAAATAGAGTGTACCATACAAGGTGTCAACGGAAAAGTTATCAATTGCTAAATATGATTATCCTGTTTATATACATGTATTGACTTTGTATCTGAAGTTACGAATATTAGCAGTGTTCTGGATCTTACATGTGTCATATTCCTGGGTGACACCCATCAGAATTTTCACGAAAGCTAACCAGTTATATGTTGATGGCCTATTAAGGATTCTTCAGTATCACAATGGGCATTGAAGAAACTCATCCCATCCAGATAACTCTTCCTGAATATGCCTCAGACAGGGAAGGGCCTTTGGCCACCCCTTGAGAGACAGCAAACAATGTTAGGGCATGCAATATGCTCATGTGATCTTGGACTCCATTTCTGGTCAGTTACTTTCCACAAACTGGGGCTGTGGGCTTTGTTTGAGAATGTAAATTTCCATGCACATGGCAGAGGATATAAAAGACCACTAACTCATCTGCATTTTATCATCATGCCCTGCTTCATTTCTCTGGACTCCATTTCCAACAACATAGCTTTGAACAAGGACTGATAATCCTTCACCTGTTTGAGTGATTCCAGCAAGACTTTTTCAAACCAGCAGTTTATTCCATCACAGTTACAAACCTGACATAAGGACTATGCAGTTGCTTGACTGTATCTGTATAATTCCTTAACCATTTGTAACTCTCTTTTTTTGTTTGTTTTAAACTTAAATAAAAGAGTCCTGTAGCACCTTAGGGTGAGTCTACACACCACCCTAAACTCGAAATGAGAAATGCAATTTGCGTAGCGAAAATTGTGTATTGAAATAGCTTATTTTGAAATTTGGCGCATCTACACAGTGCCAAATTTCTAAATAACATGCTATTTCAAGATATCCCTTAACCTTCATGGAACTAGGGTTACCGGGATACTGAAACAGTGCGTCCGTTATTTTGAAAAATATTTTGAAATACCGGGCAGCTTGTGTAGATGTGGGGTAGCTATTTTGGGATACTTCCAGTACCCTGAAATAGCTGTGCAGTGCAGATGTACCCTTTGGGTACATCTAGACTACATGGCTCCGTCGACGGAGCCATGTAAAATAGTTTACTCGGCATAGTCAATGAAGCGGGAATTTAAATAATCCCCACTTCATTAAAATAGAAATGGCTACAGCGCTGTGCTGATGATCAGCTGATCCAGCACAGGGTGGCAGTCTAGACGTGGCGTGGTCGACAAGGGAAGCCTTTGTTGACCACTCCAGCATACCGGAGGCTTCCCTTGTCGACCGCACCGCGTCTAGACTGCCACGCTGTGCCAGATCTGCTGATTGTCGGCACAGTGCTGCAGCCATTTCTATTTTAATGAAGCGGGGATTACAGGCAGTCCCCGGGTTACATGGATCCGACTTACATCAGATCCCTACTTACAAATGGGGTGAGGCAACCCCGCATTAGCTGCTTCCTCCCAGCAGACCAGGGAGACACGAAGCTAGCACCCCCCCAGCAGATCAGGGAGACGCGGAGCGGCTTTTCTCAGCAGACACCTCAGCTTGAGAATAAAGGACTGAGGGAAGTGAAGTGTGGGAGAATAAAACTGAGTTCTGGAGAAATGTTTGGCTAGAGTTTCCCCTACAATATGTACCAGTTCCGACTTACATACAAATTCAACTTAAGAACAAACCTACAGTCCCTATCTTGTATGTAACCCGGGGACTGCCTGTATTTAAATTCCCGCTTCATTGACTATGCCGAGTAAACTATTTTACATGGCTCCGTCGACGGAGCCATGTAGTCTAGACATATCCTTAGAGACTAACAAAAAAATGTAGATGATATTCGTCTACATTTATATTGTTAGTCTCTGAGGTGCTGCAGGACTATTAGTTGTTTAAGTTTTTTCTATTACAGACTACCACGGCTACCCCCTCTGAAACTATTAAATCTTTTATTAGTTTACAAAGGATTGGCTGATAGCATGATATTTGAGTAAGGTCTGAAATTCATATTGACCTGGCGCAAGCCTGCCGACGGGGCCGAGAAGGGGCAAAGGGTGCAGTTGTCCAGGGGCCTGGTGATTCAAAAGGACCCAGTGCTCCTGGATGCCACTGCCGCTATCACAGAAGCAGAAGGAGCCAGACCTTGGGTCCTTTAAATCACCACCGAAGCACCTTGTGGTGTGCTCTGGGCAGCTATGAGGGCTGGCTGAGGAGGGCAGCATGGCACACTCCAGGCAGCACTAAGGGCTCTGCCCCCAGTCCAGCCCCTTCCGTCTGAGGCCATGCCCCTTACAGGAACATGGAGCTGGCCCTCCCACCTTGCCTCGAGGCCTGGCAAGTCGGTCTGCCCTTCTGACCTGGAGCTGTGTGTCTGGGCCTTTGGAATTAGAAAAAAAACCTCACATATAGTGAAATAGGTTTTCAGTAACCCTTCACTGCACTAGACTTGGCTGTCTGGATGGAAGTTAAGCACTGGAATGCTGAGAGAGGACTGTGTTTGGCTTCTTGAGAACCAATGGGGTACTGCAGAAACACTTTTATTACTGGTTTGGATAATTTAAATTACAGGGGAAAACACCAGTTATTGGGGACTGCTTGTCCTATTTCTTGCCCTCTGCCCTGAGTGTAGCATTTTCAGTGTGGTCCACCCCAGGTACCTAGTCACACTCCACCTTATCTACAATAACTAAGTTTTTTATATCAGTAACTTGTTCATAATAAAGGGCCACTTCCTTTGCCATTCCTCACTACGTTAAGAATTTCTGAAAGCCCCCACACTGGTAGTATCAAGGCATTAGATACAACATTGTGATTTGCACGTTTGTCCATTAAGTGTGCAAGATATTTATGATCCAGACAATTAAGGGTCTGTTCCAAATCCTACTCAAGTCAGTGCAGATATTCTTATTGACTTCAATGGACTTTGGATCAAGCAAGGGGACTCTGCATAAACAGGAACTTAAACTGGATTCACATAGAAACCAGAAGCCAGTTAACACGCCCACCTATAAGGGAGGACAGCAGGGGCAGTTACAGCAGGGGTGGGCAATAATTTTTTTGGGGGGGTTTTGGAAAGTGGTTGGGGGCCACATTCTTCCATGATATTAATGGAGGAAGCTCGGGGTCTAGGATGGAGGTTGGGTGCACAAGGAGCTCGGGGTAAGGGATTAGGGTGCAGGAAGGAGTGTGAGGTTTGGGTGAAGGTGGCAGTTGTGACCTAGGGCAGGGGACTGTGGTAGAGGATCTTGGAATGTGACCTAGGGCAGGAGGGGGTTGTAACCTAAGGCAAGGGACTGGAGTACAGAGGTTTGGTTTGTGACCTAGGGTAGGACGGAATTGTGATCTGGGGCAGGAGATTGGGCTGCCAGACCTGGGAGGGAGTATGGGTGCACAAGGGGGACATAGGGTTTGGGTATGTTGAGGGTTGGGGAAGAGAACGGTTGGGGTGCCAGAGACTGGCTCTGGCCAGGAGACTTACCAGCCAGCAGCCCAACCAGCCTGCCTGCAGAGCTAAATGCTTGCAGAGCTTAAAAAGTTTCTTAGCCAGCCTGCCTGCCCCCACCTGCACAGTCTGCAGAGCCATGTACTTGTGTGAAAACTGTGCAGGAGGGGAGGCAGGGCGTGTTGTTTCATGTGCTGCCTATTATTCAAACAGGCAACTCCCATTGTCCAGTTTCTGGGGGCAGGATTTATGCCTGAAGCCTTGCCCCTTCCCCTCCAGGCTCACAGTTTTTAAAGAGAAACAGCGCCCCAGCTGCTTTTCTGAGCCTGCCTGGGGCTCCCCGCTGCAACTGTGGGCCGAATCCAGTGGCTGGGCAGGCCAGATCTGGCCCACGGGTCATATTTTGCCCAGGCCTGCCATACAGGCTGGTGAGTCAAAGGGGCCCGAGGCTCCTTGCCACCTCTGCTTCTATTCTGGCCACAGTGGCAACTGGAGCCACAGGCCCTTTAAATTGTCGCTGGAGTGCTATGCCATGTGCTCTGTGGAGCTCTGAGGGCTGGGGGAGGTGTTCTGTGCTCCAGGGTCCCGCTTTTGCTTATCAGATAGTCGACTAGTTGCTTACATCCCTACTATGCACTATTCATGAAAACAAGAGACTGGATTATCTTTGCAAAGGCTGAAGACACTGTCACAACCAGCTTCTGTAAGGCTTTGGCTACACTTCTAAAACTAAAGCACATCCACGGCAGTGCTTTAACGTGGAAGTACAGACACAGCACAAGCTATGCTCTCCCAGGCTGTGTCTAGACTACATGCCTCTGTCGGCAGAGGCATGTAGATTAGACAGATCAGCAAAGGCAAATGAAGCCACGATTTAAATAATCGCGGCTTCATTTACATTTACATGGCTGCCGCGCTGAGCCGACAAACAGCTGATCAGCTGTTTGTCGGCTCGCGCGCTAGTCTGGACGTTCCCCCTGTCGACATCAAAGCCCTTTGTCACAGCCCCGGTAAACCTCCTTCCACGAGGAATAACGGGGCTGCCGACAAAGGGCTTTGATGTCGACAGGGGGAACGTCCAGACTAGCGCGCGAGCCGACAAACAGCTGATCAGCTGTTTGTCGGCTCAGCGCAGCAGCCATATAAATGTAAATGAAGCCGCGATCATTTAAATCGCGGCTTCATTTGCCTTTGCTGAACAAACAAATCTACATGCCTCTGCCGACAGAGGCATGTAGTTTAGATGTACCCCCAGTGCTCTACGTAAACCACCTCCACAAGGAGAGTAGCTAACAGCACTGGGAGCTTGTTTACACTGATGCTTTACAGTGCTGTAACTTGCTGTGCTCAGGAAGGTAGCTTATACCCTGAGCCAGAAAACAGCAGCGCAGTAAAGAGGCAAGTGTAGACTTAGCTTAAGTGGTTCTCTCTTCCTATCTGTGTCTTGCCAAAATGCTACTGTTCGGTCCATTACTTAAATTTCACCAGCTACTGTAATTTCTTGATCACGAAAAGGCTCTAAGCCATAAAGTGATAGCTACATACCTGATTTAAAGCAGACATCATGGACCCAGTCTTCAGTGATCAGAGAGATGTTATACGATGAATGCAGATATTATATGCATCTGTCATACAGCTGGGGATTGAAGGGGACAGGAAAACACAAGAGATCATGGATTGCCTGCCATATGGGATGGTTGACTCAGCACCTGCCATGTTAGATTCATTTCACCTGCATAAATTACCATCACTGGACCAATGCAGTGGGATCTACCTCCATCCTGTAAACGGATTTCTATTAAACTAGCTTTTTTGACCAAACCCTTCTAAGATTGTATTTTAGTATTTTCAAGAAGAATATAAAGTTAATAAAATAAATATATGACTAAGTCCAAAACTTCCAATGCAGTCTGCTAGAGTGTTACACCCTGACAATGGATCACAACGCAGGATCTTGGCCTTAATTACTATAGAAGAATATTTAATAAATCTACCATTAAACAGTGTTATATAAATGACTTAAGATCAAAAGGACCATAAAATCACAACTGAAAAAAAATACAAACAGCAACAGATATCACTTAGAAGTGTATTGAGGCAGTTCAATCTCAACACACTGTAAGCTACTCTAATCAGTAGCTATCTCTTCCCGTGTGTATGTACTGTGCCTAACACACAAGCACCAATCTCTCATTCGCATTCTCTAGATGCTACTGTAATATAAATGCATGCATATTACTGTGGCGTTTGGAAGTCCACTGTTTGCCATTCTTAGCCAGAGAGCTGCAGGAAGTGATGCAGGCAGTGCCATCACATCCTGCAGCTCCCTTTGGCTGATAACAGCAAACCACAGCTACAGGGAGCTGAGAGTGGTCATGCCTGCATACGCTCAGGTAAACAAACAAACCATCTCATGGCCCTCCAGCAGCTAACCCTGCCCAACCAAGTGTGTGGCCCGCAAGCCAGAGATTCCCCATTCCTGTTATGAAGTCATTTACTCCAATGCAAAGAAAATTCAACATGCTACCACTAGTGAGAATGGAGAATTCCAGCCTGGAAACATTTTACACCTATTCTGCATAGTATAAATGACTCATGGGAGACTCGGATCCCTAATGTGTATTTATAGCGACTTCTGCCTTATCTCTATACCAGCTGCTAGTTGTCGGTCTATGCCAACTTAATTCTCCAGTTTCTTAAACTCACTGGGCAGACAGACAGTTTTGACAAAGAATGTTAAGTTACAACTTTAAAAGAACAAGGAAATATTTTTCTCCAAGTACTTTAAATGTTTTCTTTTCTTTTGGATATTTAAATGGAAAGAACACTAGTTTATACTTTTGACGTTTTCTTTATCTTAAAAGCAGAATAGATCACACACTTTAAAAAACCAAAAGAAGTAATTGTTTCAACCCTTTTTTACTACTGGTTTACTTTCTGCACTTCTATTACTGCTATTTAATATTTATATTACAGTAGCATGCAGAGAGCTGCTCATTCAGATTGGGCCCATTTTATTATTTACTGTTTACTAGATGTTTTTATAATACCCTTAATCAAATACAACTCTTTTTGCAAAAGGAAACCACCCTGGTCAATTTATGTTCCTAATGATTAAATAAAAATGTTAAAGCTTCAGCTTTCTCCTCCTCCTTTCCCCATTCATCATTTATTATTTTTAAATGTAATTAACACATTTCATATATATTAAACATGCAAAACTGAGACCTAAAGGCAGCCAATTTGAGTTCAGCACTTCAGACTAGTTATGTAAGTATTCCTAAATGAGAACTTGGATGGAAAAAAAGGAAAAATTGCTTTGAAACAAACCTTCACGAATGTATAATTCTGGGATAGAAATCCATATTTTTAATCTGAAATGACACAAAAAAGGAAGGAACACAAGAATATGCTCTTTCAGTCACATTTCAACCACTTCTTCCTGTTCCATACTCAAGGGATCAATCATGTGGCATCATTAGTGAAAAGGTGCCATCACTTCACTGTATCGATTTTTTATTTTGTCCTTGTGTGTTTCTAGTTCTTTGTTGTTAATTAGATCACTATTTTTCCACTGAGACGGTTACAATAGTGTAATTAACCTATAATCTCACATGATCCTCCAAAAAAATCTCCTTCTGGTTGCTTTTGTAACTTTAGGAACTCTCTACAGGAGTTCTGTGTTCTAATCTGTCCTCCTACTGCTCACTGCAAATTTCAACATTCCTATGGTAGTTGGATGAAGTTGCTGAAACATGGCACTTGGTCTTGCCCCCTGCTCCCAGCAACTTAAAGCAGTTAGAAAGACAGATGATTCAGTTTCCTGAGGACTCTGCATATATGAGAGAATTCTCTGGTGGCATAGGAGTCACTGCCACTACTCATGGATACCAAGACTGGGGCGTGGAAGAGAGAAAGAGGGCCAGGCCACTGTTGTTGGCATCCAATGTTTGGCAGAGCAACAGAGCTGCTTTACTTTACAAAAGAAACTAGTCAAGTTGCAGGCTAGCCCCAGAATTAGGGGGATAGTGAGTTAAAGCCACTTTCATCGTCTGTCTCCCCCTCTCATATTCCTGAGCTGCATCACTGCATGGGTGGTTGGGGGTGAATTTTTTTTAAACGTTCACAAAATATCCTTTAGGCCAGGGGTCTCCAAACTTTTCAGCCCGAGGGCCGCATTAACTATCAAACAGCA
This sequence comes from Pelodiscus sinensis, assembly GCF_049634645.1. Lineage (NCBI taxonomy): Eukaryota > Metazoa > Chordata > Testudines > Trionychidae > Pelodiscus > Pelodiscus sinensis. The sequence goes on along the minus strand of NC_134711.1, from coordinate 94,971,363 downwards.
GTTCGGGGGCCGACTACACACTTGAGGTCCAAATAAAAAACAATCAAAACATGGATGTTGTTAATTATTTATTTAATATTATTTTATTCAGTTATTATTTAATAACACATTCATACACTACACATGAACACCTGTATTAGTGTGAATGGTGAAATTGTTTCCTGGATGCCAAAATAGCAGACATTTCTGGCTTTAGATTTGTTGTCCCTAACATCAACAGTGACCTGAGATTATCATCGGACAAGTTTGTTCTCAAATTGTTCTTCACGTATTTCATTCTTGAAAATGTTTGTTCACACAGGTATGTTGTTCCAAAGATTGAAAGGTACCTTGATGCAAAAGTTTTGACATTAGGAAAGTCTTCCTTGGGCAAAAAATGGTAAAAACCCACCAGTCCTATTTTGAACTTGTCCCTAAGGAGGTCATTTGCTTGCAACTCAATGACTTCCAGCTGCAGTTCATCTGGGCAACTGGCCACATCTGCTTCAAATGGGTTTTGAAACAATCTCACTTCTTCTGCCTTTGAATCCAAAAAGGTCTCCACGGGCCGGATGAGAGGGCCTCGCGGGCCGCATCCGGCCCCCGGGCCGTAGTTTGGAGACCCCTGCTTTAGGCCCATGTTAGAGGTAACTTCTTTCTCAATGAAAGTCTCAGAGGGGTAGCTGTGTTAGTCAATATCTTTAAAAACAAGCAGTCCTGTAGCACCTAAGAGACTTACAAATATATTGACTGCTCAAACCTCAGAAGTTTAGGATGACTGCACGCAGGAAGTTCTTACCGTATTTTCCGGCGTATAGGGCGACTGGGCGTATAAGACGACCCCCTATCTTTTTAATTAAAAGATAGGGTTTCATCTTATACCCCAGCGCCCCTCCGCCTCCTTTGCTCCCGGTGTCCCTGGTCTGCTGGAGATGGTCCCCAGCAGACCAGAGGCACCGGGAGCAAAGCCGCCAGGAGCGCCTGGGCTCCCCCCGCCCCCCTGCCGGAGCCCCTCCGCGGCTTTGAAAGCCTCGGGGGAAGCCGGCGGGGGGGCATCCCAGGCGCGCCTGGGATGCCCCGCCGCCGGCTTCCCCCGAGGCTTTCAAAGCCGCGGAGGGGCTCCGGCGGGCGGGCAGCCCATGCGCGCCTGGGATGCCCCGCCGCCGGCTTCCCCCGAGGCTTTCAAAGCCGCGGAGGGGCTCCGGCGGGCGGGCAGCCCATGCGCGCCTGGGATGCCCCGCCGCCGGCTTCCCCCGAGGCTTTCAAAGCCGCGGAGGGGCTCCGGCGGGCGGGCAGCCCATGCGCGCCTGGGATGCCCCCCCGCCGGCTTCCCCCGAGGCTTTCAAAGCCACGGAAGGGCTCCGGCGGGCAGGCAGCCCATGCGCGCCTGGGATGCCCCCCCGCCGGCTTCCCCCGAGGCTTTCAAAGCCGCGGAGGGGCTCCGGCGGCGGGGCATCCGGCGTACAAGACGACCCCTGATTTTTGGGGGATGTTTTTTAACTTCAGAGGTCGTCTTGTACGCCGGAATATACGGTATATTTTTTTAATTATGTAGTTTTGCTGTCAGAGCAAATAGCGAAAACCTACTTATCATACTTTTCCTCTGCATTCCCTCAGTATGAAGGAATCTTTTCCACATCTTTTCCTGTATGAATTTTGAAGCCATTATCAGGTCATTTGTCATGAATGGTCAACAATCTTACCTTAGGGCTAGTCTATAAATCATGGCAATGCACACTAGAGAGGTCTGATTTCTTAAGCATATCAACATGCTACGCACTAACTAACCCATGCAGACCCTAACAGTGCAAAATGAAAGTTCCTGCCTGTGTGTTAAAATGTACTACATTAACGTGCACGAAAGAACTTTTAGTTCATGCCAGCAGGGTCTACATGGGCCACATCCTTCCAGTGTATATTGCTCAACCATGTAGACAAGTACTTAATGTCAATGCTGATTCTTTCAGTTTCTCCTCTAAATTTTCCCTCATTTGTAGTACCTACTAGTGTGCCTGTGAGTTTAAATGTTTCTGAAGGAATATATCCAGGCTAACTGCTTCAGCCATTTCTCTAAAGTGATCGTTTTGTGTTACACTGAAGGTGATGTTGTCAGCATAAAGGGTTGCAACTTTCTTATCAAGTTCAAGTATCCACCTTTCATTTATTTTTATGGCATAATCACTGATTGATCTATGTCATTTTAGGGTAGTTGTTGAAGATGAACACAATCTGCTCCTGAATGAAACTGATGTTGAATAGCTGCCTGAAGAGCCACTGGAAGGCCAGGAACAGGAATTTAAATTATAATATTTCAATGCTAATGACAGCCTCAAAAGTTTCTTCCTTTCACGATCCTCAAACTCATCATTGTTCTGCGATGTAAAAATGTATTTAATTCAGTGGCACATTTGATCTTTAAGAATCCAAATAAGTTCAAAAAATCTAATTTTTTGAGAGGAGCACAAATCTTTGCACTCTTGCTGCTAAAAAAGTATGTGAAAAGTACATTTTACTTTAGAAGCAATATTACCAGCACCAAGTATTTCAAAATTTATTACTTGGATTCCAAAAAAAGTCATAAGATTTTTTTAAAAACAATAGGAGGTTCGATTTGCCTTTTGGTATTGAGCCTTCAGGTTTCATGTTTTTAACCTGCTCTCTGGAACCCTGAGGTCTAGGAACTTTTTTTTTTTTTTTTAAATATAAGCTGAGATTCTCACATCACTATGATTCCAAGAATTGGAGCTTTAAAGGGAAAAAAAACAGAAAGTACTGCAAGAGTTGGCAACACTAGAATAATTGCTTTTAATTACTTAAACTCATCCACTATGTTCAGCTTCAGATATGTGGAGTCAGACAATTCATACACTGATGTCTGGTAATTTCTTAATATTATTCATCCATTTGTAATATTGATTAGCAGCAATTTTTACTAAAATAGATTAAGAAACAGCTATCAAGTGAACTCAGTACTGTGATGACTGAAAAAAATGAATCGTAGCCAGCTTGATATAAAATCATCTTACTGATCTGCCCTGTCCATGGTCTAGAAATTTCTAGATTCTAGCAAACCAAATGTCACAAGTATAAAATTCCACCCACTCCCCTCACTTCCATATCCAATGACAGTTTATTCCTCCCATTAGCCATGCCCCTTTCTCTAATCACCCATGATTTTACTTAAACCTAAACCTCTTCAGGATTGTAGACAGCTCCATAACTTTCTTATTGCTTCCTAATGACCTTACAAGATCTGTGATATTATCTTCATTTTGCTCTTAGCTTTTTTGAATAAAGTTTTCATTTACAGATTGAAATTAGAATATGTACAGTATTAAATACATAACATGTTACAATACATAACATGTTACATTAAACTAAATGCTTCAAGGACAGATTTCAACCATGAAAGAAAAAGACACAGAAAATACAAACTAACACTATTTCTCCCCAAAAGCACACTGCCCAATGTCCCTCGTTTTCACAATCTTGTTTCCGGGTGACCATTGCTCAGCAAATACCCTTTCCCCCAAATATAACCCTTCTTAAATTTTCAAACTTTTTGTTTGCATCAGTCTGTAACATTTAAAAATAATGGTATAAAACTGAAATGTTTGCATTTTGAATCTATCAGCACATTATAGAAACCATTACATTGCAACTGAAAGTGACAGAGCTTGAAAATTTCATTGGGTAGTGGTGGGTAGTAAAACTTCCCTGGTAAGCAGAGGTGGAAAAGTATCAGCGTTTGCAATTTATAAGCTTTCATTTAAAAAAAATAAAATTAAGTTTCTAGCACTTATGATTGCAAAGATAAACTGATGCAGTACTATCTTCTGAATTTACAGACCTACACCATCTCTGGTGTCAGTGCTGCTGCTCATGACTTCTCCAAACAGTAGCAGAGAGAAATGTGTATGATTTTGATGAGTTTCACAGTTTTATGAAAATGACCAAAGTGTTAATTGATGAAGGACTGGGTTGTTGCTGCTTAGGAAAGCCAAAAGCAGTCAGGCACAAGGAGGGGAAGGAATGGCAAGTAGCTTAGCTCACTGCCCTCAGCAGAAGACTTAAGGTCTGTGGAGGGGAAGATTAACATAGAAAATCCTCCTCCATCCTTTTCTCACCCCAATTCTATGACAGCCAAGAGGTTTGGCAAAAAATAAAGCCGTGTAAACCACCTACTGCACACAGTTAGAGGTCTGAAGGTGTGAAGAATTCTTTTTTTCCTTCCAAGAGTTAGAGAGAGAAGGACTTCAAGTTTTTCAAACAACCATGATGAATATAGAGCTCCCCTAACAGAGTCTGGGACAGCACTCTGAAGGTAATCCCAACATCCTCCTTCTTCCCAGCATGCACAGTTTGGAGAAATTATGCATACTCAAAAGTCTCCCAGATATAAAATCACTAGGGCTGACAGCCTCACTGGGTCCTCGGGCAGGGGGAGGGGTGCAACTCTGCCTACCAGAAGGGGTGACAAACAGAGGGCTCTCAGCACCATTCAGATAGCAGCAAACCCCCTCACCCTCACCCCAGCACTGCCTGGAGCATGCCATTCGGGTAGTGATTTAAAAAGGGCCCGGGGTTCTGGGTACCGCTGCTGTTGCAGTACCAACAGCAGCTGGGAGCGCCAGGCCCACTGCCACAAATGACCCTTGATTCATACACATCACTCTCATCGATATCCATAGGAGCTCTGTGTGTGGACCGAGGTCAGCGTACCTTATGAACGCTTTGTAGTCAGGTTACAAGTTTCATCCCTCACTTGCCATAAGCTTTGCAGACACCAAAGCAAAAAGGCCTAGGTCACACACAAAAAAGAAGACTATTTGTATCAAGGTATAAGAAGGAATGCTAAAAGACTGAGTGAAGAAATACTTCATGAAGGGTCCATATATGCCTAGCACCATGCAACGATTCCCCACTGAAAACAAAAGAACTACTCCTTTGAGTAAGGACTGGTTCGGGATTGCAGGGCCATGCCTCCAGTTTAGTTTGTAGAGCAGGGGTTCTTAAACTTCATTGCACCATGGCCCCCTTCTGACAACAAAAATTACTACAAGACACCAAGGGGGACAGAAGCCTGAATTCATTCAAGCCCTGCTGCCCCAGGTAGCTGTGGGAGGGGACAAAGCCAAAACTCGAGCCCCGCTGCCCAAAGTGGGGGGAGCCAAAGGCCAAGGGCTTCAGCTGCAGGCAGGGGCTAGGTCAAGGAGGCAGGTGGAGCATGGTGGGCAGATGGGACCCTGGCCTCGGCCGCACCGCAGCAGCCCCAGACTCAGCCATGCCCCAGTGACTCCAGTCAAGGACAGGCAGGCCTGGAGCTGCACCTGCCATGTCTGCCTACGGCCTCAGTGAGACCCACACCCTGGCTACAGTGTGCCAGCCCACCAATGGTTAACCAGTTAAACAATATAATTTTAATCATTTAATGGTTAACTGTTTTGATCAATATTTACATTACTAATTAAAAGGGGATTGTTATGGTCCAAACCCACAGTTTAAGAACCAGTTGTGACAGGTCGATCACAGAGATCCCCTTGAGACTGTCACTTGATCGGCTGATCCCACCACTGAACCCGCCTACCTGCCCTCTGGGGTGCCCCACCAGCCTGTCCTGCTGAGCCAGAAGCTCTGGTCTCTCCCAGCCAAGGCCCAGGGTTAGGGTAAACAGCCACACAGCAGAGTAACACCTACACGGAGAACAGCTCGGTTCTGATGCACAGCCCCTGTGGGATCGGAATCCCACATAAATCTGTCTTATTCTGTAAGAAAGTTTTACACAGAGAAAGCTCATAAAGTTCACTCCCCTTAAGAATGAAAGATACGCACAGCTGTTGTCCCTGGTCCCCCCAGTAACAATTATTTAAACTGGGTTTGACAATAAACAAGTGATTTTATTAAGTATAAAAAGTAGGATTTAAATCAGATCAAAGGTAAAATAAAACAAAACACACCAGCTAAGCTTAATACATTAAGAGAAATTGTTACAAATCATAATTTCTCACCCTAGTTCTTATCTCAGGTAAAATATATGTCAGGCCAGAGCTGATCTTTTTCCTGACCTGAGCCAAGCAGCTTCTCTCCCCCTTATTAGAGCTCTTTTATCCAGGTCCTTTCTTGTGTCCTCTTGTTGTGGGGAGCAACCCGTGAAGCTAGCTGAAGACAATCATTGTTAGCTTCCCATTCCTTAAATAGAATTTCTCCAGGGTGGGAAGTCTTTGTCCCATTCTCGCCTCCTCCCCCCCCACCCCTGTGGAAAAATACAACATTTAAGATGGATTCCAGAACCAGGTGGCATGATCACATCTCTTTGTAGGACCAACCATAGTTTAGGCTTACAGGAAAAACAGAGCTATTCACAGATCCTTGTTTTGAGCATGGGGCCATTAAGTCTTTAAATACTACTCATGGCTTTCACAAGGCCATTAGTAGATTAATAGACAACTTTCTAACTTCCAATACAGAAATGATACATGCACACCAATAGAATATACACATTCGGAATTACAAGCTCTCCCTTGATAGGTCACAAGCCCCATTTTGCACAACGCATATTTAAGTTATGCATAATTCATATACAAAAACACATTTCCATAAAAAGTCTGGGGACATAGGGCCACACTTCTGTCGTGAAGGAATCTTTCATTTTACAGAAAGATGTGCAAAATGCAAAATAATCCTCTCCAAAATAATCTCTTTGACAGAATACTACTGTAGCCCATATAAAGCCTTACTTTGATCATTGTCTCCAGATCAGACCCTAGTAGCAATCGGTTACCTTAAGCAGCCTAAAGACATGGATATATTCACCATTGCTCTCATTTTACTGTGGTTTATTAGGCAACACACCTGGTCTTTCAGGTTTTGGAGATATCTGTATCAAAGTTTGCTGGAAAGAAAATTAAGAGTAATATTCAATAGTAATATATTAGTTACTTCGTGCTAGCTGTTGAACTTACCTTAAAGAATTACTGTCCTGTTGAAACCAAAATCCAACCTATATAGTGCAAATGAAGTACAGATCTACCATACTATTTTAGCTATTTTGTTAAATCTCTAACCACACACTGGTACCAAAATATCTGCAAATTATGCTTCCTACATTAACTATCAGTTAAATTGGGTACTTACTAATGCATTAAATCAGAGATGCAAAGCACAGCACAGACTCTGAGCATTAAATATAGAGGGGTCAGAAGAAAAGCTAACCCGTGCCATCGTGGTAGATTAAAAATACCAATCTAATTAGCCACCAGTGATTATGCAGCCACTGAGGAGTTTACATGTCTTGCAGACCGGGATTTTCCAATTTAGGATTTCCAATCCCAGGGTGCCTACCCAATGAGAATTTCAGAATGATCCTGCCATTTTTAAACCTAGATGTATCTATATTTTTTAGTTTTCAGAAATGTAGTTTATAGGGACATGTGCCCACAGTGGATTTTTAACCTCATTTTTCCATTTTGTTAATGGGTAAACAACTGCAATAGAATGTTTTATAAACTAACCTTCAATAGCATAGTTTTATTTGTAGCAGAAGCCAGCATTTCTCTACTGGTGTTTACTGTAGTTAAAATATTTTTCTCTGTTCTGAACTCACCACTTACAGTTACACATATTGATTTTCCTTTCAAGTATAGGACCCTAATTGTATTGGTGAGAAAGGGTCGGGGATCTTCATGTGTACTAGTTTCTATTACATTAATTTTCGTGTTTCCACCACAGGAAAAAGAAAAAGCTAGTCCCACTAGTGTACTAATGCAGTAGAATGTTGAAAAATATCTGTAGCAATAAACTCAACTGTGTATCTGCATGCAATAACAAAACTAGCTTATTTTTTTAAAGCAGAGAACACACGGGCATTTAAAGAATCTACACTGAACCTAGGAAACCTTTCAATCCATTTATCAATTTTTCTGCTGTTCCTTGTTGTGTGTAAATGCAATAATAAATGCTGTACAAAGAAAATTAATCTGTATCCAGAGGATTTCATTAAATAAAAAGTGTTAACCTATTGGGAATTACCAACTCTGGTTTTAATACAGTATTTTGTTTCAGAGTGTGTGCTCAGTCTTTCCACTTTTCAAGATTGTAATTCAAGAAGAGCTGCAATATTTAGAGATATATGACTCTACTGGTATTTCTCTCAAAGTCCACACCTTTTGAGATATGAAAGTAATGACATCTAACCATAAAAACATACTTTCCTTTAGCAATTTTAAATAGATGCTATACAAGCCGAGCTCTATACTCAAAAGGTAAGAGCATGAAAGAAATTGTATGAGAACTGTTCAGACGCTTTTTTGAATCAATTAGTTAATTCTCGCCAAAGTGGCAGACAACGTGTGACTGAAAAATAAGGCTCCATTTGCTTTCTGGCAATAAACCACCTCCAAAATAGAAAAGGAAAGACACACTGCACTCAGGTGAAACTCCTAAGAAGTAAAGGAGATTGCTTGGTTTGATGCTGTACCAGAGAATGAACTTGCTTTCATATTAACCAGATGATCTTGTGAGCACATAGTACAAAACAGCATTCTCTCCAAAAGTGTTTATAGAAGGCATATTCAAACTCTGGGTTACATTCACGGAGCCAACAAACTGCTGTGTTCCCTAGGGAGTTCAGTTTAATGAATTAAATGACAATTCACAGACATGGGAAAACAGCAGAAATCTGTCCAAGTGACACACCTAGCAGGGGAAAAGGCATGTGTCCACCCCCCATTACCAGAATGTGCCAACCAAAAACAATCATTTAGCTCTGAATTAACAAGCCAGAAAGGGTCCAGTTTTGCTAGACTACCTATCAGGAATAAGTTTGACTATTTAATAAATGTAGATAAATGGAAGTTGTTTAAAGTCTATTGATCCTCCAGAAGAAGTGGACAGGGTTGATAATGAACCACTTTTTTATGGAACTTAATTATAGCAAAACAGCCAAAAAGATCTCTTCTTCAGATGTTAAAGTGACCTTCCTGGTAAAGAGGCATTTTAAGTTATGCAATAGCATAGTAAACAGACATTGAATTATCTACCTTCTCTAATGATCCAAAGCCATGGCATTTCCCCCCCCCCCCTTTCAGCTCCCACTTCCTACACAGTGAAATAATATTGTACTGTGTGAGCCCCACTAAGCCTATCTCCGCAACCTAAAGTCTACCGGTGCAAAGTAACAGAGATGTAGAAAGTTCTTACAGTCACATACTAAGGTAAGGAGAGACAACATACAACAGAAACTCTTCCTAATAGACGTTTTTCTCAAAGCTCCCCAGCAACACTCTTCTCTCTCCTCCCAGCCTTCCCCTCCCCAAAATTGTGTCTCACCTGTATCTCCAACTCCACTAGCGCTCTCCTGTGACTTTAAAGAAACCCGTTCAGGCCAAAAGTCAGAAGTCCAACAGTACAGCTGGTAACGGCCCACCTTTCTGACTTTTGTAAGTATGGGACAAGAAAGGAAAGGGAGAGGGGACAACAAATGAAAATACTCCACCAGTAGTTGGTACAAGGATATTCTTTACTCAGGGCGTGACCAGCAGATTTAAGTACTAAGCCGGATGAGGGACCCGTTTTTTCCCCTCAGAGTTACGACAAAGGGAGGGGATCTGTACCCCGGTTGGAGCATCTGGTCGGCCCCAGATTTGCTGAGGATTAAAGTCAAGGATCGAAAACACCAACCTCCTGGCTTTCATTCGCCATGCTTGCTGGTGGGGGCAGGGAAAGTGGTGAGGCACCCCCGATGTGTGTCTGTTTCCCCTCACCCACTCATCCCTCGCAAACCATTTGTCTCCAAAGCAGCAGCAGCAGCCACCCCGCTCAGCACCTTACCTTCTCGGCGCGGCTGCGGAGAAGCAAGGGGCTGTGCACACGGCTCCCGGTGGGGTGGCTGCCGAGCCGGGCTCTCTCCGTGCACCTCGGGACGGGTGCGGACACGACCCCCGCTCCTGCCCCCAGCACAACGAAGCCTTTCCCCCGCTGCTCCGGGGAGGCGGGTCCCGTTCAGTCCCTGCAGCCCGGCGCTCCGGGGGGGTTTCTCGGCGGGTCCCAGGCAAGGCAGGCGGCGGCGGCTTCCCTGCTCTTCATGGGATGCGGGAGCCGCCAGGAGGGGGGTCCCTCCGGGACGCGCAGCCGAAGGGACGCGGAGTCGAGGGCTCCCTGCCCGCCCGGCTCTCTCTTCAGGGCCTGCCTGCCCGCCCCTCCATGCTGCTCTGGGATGCAGCCCCGGCCAGTCCCCGGCGGCGGTGCGCGCTGTGCACAGGCCCTGCCCGGCGGCCAGCGGGACCCGGAGGCGGGGGCTCGGGTCCGGCCTCCTGCCCCCTCCCCGGGGCCTGCAGGCACGCTCCGCGGGGAGAGGAGGCCCTGCCCCGGCCTGGGAGGCGGCGGGGAGCCCCGGGAAGGTCACGAGCAGCGAGGAGCAGGGCTAGGGAGGCTCCTCCGGCGCGGCTCCCGCTGCTGCTGGCCCGGCCTCAGCAGCTGCCGGGCGCGGCGCTCCGCCCGGGCTCGCTCGGTGCCTGTTCCCGCTGCCAAGCTGCGCTCGCTGCAGCTCCGGGGCCAGGCTGCCCCCTGCGGGGCTCGAGGCCAGGCTGCTGCCGCCGCCTCTCCACTGTCCGGGGCCAAGCTGCCCCCCCTGGTGGTGCGGCTCCCGGGGCCAGGCTGCCCGGGCTCAGCGGCAGCTGCAGCGCCTGTGTGTCTGTGTCGTGTCTGTGCAGCGCAAGGGCTGAGGAGCCGGAGCCGAGGCGGGGCCAGCCCGCTGACACGCCGCCCAGTGACAGGTGGCGAGGGCCCAACCAGGAGCAGCCCCCTGCTGCAGAGGCCCGCCCCTCGCCAGCCTCGGCAAAGGGCCGGCTACACATGGGCTTGGGGAGCCCGGCAGGCGCCGGCCGGAGAGCAGCCAGGCATCTGCACGCCCCATGTCCCTTGGAGGCGCTGGCAGGGGCAGGGCTCCCTCCATTGCCACTTGGAAGCCCCTTCTGGTCCCTGTTGGAAGCTAAGTCCCAAAAGCCCCCGCCTGGGCTTCCCTCCCATCTTTGTGCAGGGGAGCGGGCTGTCAGCCACAAGCTGGGTGCTGTTATAAACTGCTACGGTAGTCATTAAAACCAGCGAGCTGCTAGCGGGACTGGGCAGGACTGTGGTCACAAGGGGGAGAAAAGAGGAGTGCCCAACTCATCATCCTAAAGGACGAGATCTGAACAGTACTTCTGAACGATAAGAACTGAATAGTGTCAGCGATAAAGCTAGCAACTCCTCTGTCTATTGTGGTCCCTTTTCCTCACTCCTCCTCTGACTGTCACTGGAATGAATCCCATCCCATGCCCCAAAGGTGCTGATTACATATTGTGTGTATGTTTCAGGGAAGCACAATAGCATCTAATATTTCTACTGCCATTAAAACGTCAACTTTTAGTACAATAAAATATCTAATTTTCTGGTGCTATTAATATGTCACAATTTAATACCACCTCTTTTAGCTCACACATGGCAGAATTTGTCTCTGGGATGTTTTGCTGCATTCTGGAAACCACTGAGAACCAAGTAATAGAAAGTGTGGACTTTCTCCCCCACAGCCACAGAACTAGCATTGATACTTTATTTTATTCATTGCTTTCATTTCACTTTAGAGGTGTACAATAGATTAATGCAATAAATTAGCGTATTAAGAAGGGAGTGCATGAGAAAGTGGAGAGGGAGGATTGGGTGATGTATCTGAAATTGTCAAGGCAATATTATAATCTGAGCAGAAACTGTTAAAGCGGGGGAGCAAAATGTAAAAAGAAGTAAACACAATTTTATTTAAAAGAAAAACCTTACAGTTTTTAGAGTTTCATTCAACCATCCACATAAAGAGAAAAAAAGTGTATACATACTGTGAATAATAATTTAAATAATCATGGGTAGCAATAATATGGACACAATTCAACATTTATTGCTCTCATTTTCCAGAGCAATAACAGCATATTAAGAGGAGGAAATGGCATCTTTGGAAAATGTCATTCTACAACAGATACTTCATATGCTAATTTGTTCTGTTTTATCAACTATTTAAACACCAGGTCTTATTCAAAGATTGTTTTATGATCGTTTTAAAGAAATCTAGACACATTTAAAAATAATGTTTTGCAGCAAGTTGTTCCAAACTATCTTAAACTCTGGAACAGATTATTCATGGGAAAATAGTATTTGCCATACTAGATCAAGTCATTAGGCCATCAAGCCTGGTATTCTGCCCTCAGCAATGTCCAATGTCGGATGCTTTAGAATCATATGAGATGAACTGAAGTAAATCACGAAGTTGAACGTGCCAGTGATATCCTTTTAAGTGTCATTCACTGGGATGTTTTGATGTGTAATGACACCCAGGAAAGTAATTTGAAAAGTATATCTGTGTGTATCTATAAAAGCTACTGAATTCTGCTCAGAAATAATGATTTGGAGAAACTATATATAACATGCTGGATGAGCTCTGTAATAATAAGTAGTGTTCTCATGAGCAAAGAGAACTCACAAATGACTGATCTATATAAGTGAGTTACTCTGTCCATGCTCCTGAGCCATCATGAATAACATGTGTCTCTATATTTCCTTTCTTTACTGTAGGATTGGAACTACTTTGACAGGTGTGATGAAAGAAAATTGCTGAGGATGTATGGAGGAGGAAACAGGCAGTTCTGAATACAGTTAAATTATTAATAAAGCAAGGTTACATACCCATTACTGGAATTATCAAGAGATATATATTGTGAGTCTCATGCTTCACTATGAAGACCAGTACATTTTAAGGGTTTGATCTTTCAAGATGCTGAACAGTTCCTTCAAGACCATATAACTATGTTCACATTGGGGTTTGGGGTTTGAGCTGTTTTAATCACACTAGTATAGTTCAAGTGGTACAAACTGCGTGCAGACAATATTTTCAGATTAGTCATGTTTTGACCAAGGAAGCTAAAATATCTTTTCCATTCATCTGTTACTCATGATAATATCTAAATACAGTAAGTCTATGCAGAAGGTAGTGGAGGAAAATAAGAATGAAGCATTTGGCATAAAGTGCCAGATTAATCTCAGATATAACTCCACTGAAGTCCTTTTTACTAGAGTTAAAGCACTGAAGAATTTATTTCAAAAGTTTGCCATTTCTTCATCACTCTGGCTGAAATGAACTGTTAGCAGGCCTTCTTAAGATAAAAAGCAAACCATCAGAGAATGAGTGAAAAATGGCATATTACTGTATCTAGTGAATTATGGGACAACTCAATAGCTCCCAAATGTATGCTTTAAAAACAACCATATACATTTTATCACATGCATATAGCTATGCTAAAATAACAATATTATGGTTTCAGAGTCAACTGCTCATAAATTAGGAAACATCAGAATGAAAGTTATCTTGCAATCTTAGTTCAGGCCCCCTCTTTAATTTACATGATCATATACTATTTTCCACAGGACCCTTACCTCATTAGTGTAAAATAAGGATGATGTTCACTTGAGGGGCAGCTATTCAATATTTGGCTTTCTCTTTGTTGTTCAAAATGTAGTCTCTCAAACCTGTTTTTTAAAAAGCTCTTTGTACAGTCAAACTATGGTTCCCATTGACTTCAGCTTCAGCAGTGAACAAATTAGAACACGTACTGGGCACTCAGGACGAAGGACCACACAATTAGATTATGTCTACACGGCAGTTAAACACACATGGCTGGCCTCTGTCAGATAGCTTGGCCAGACTCCAGTCTGAGCCAGAAAATCTACGCTGCAATTAAACAGACCTGTAGCATGAGCCCCAAGAGTCAGCTGACATAGACCAGAAAGATATGGTGTTTAATTACATTGTAGACATATCCTTAGTGATCACCTCTGAAAAGTTTGGTTTAAGTGACTTGCCCACCAATCTACAGGTAATCTGTATCAGAGACAGGGACAGAATACAATTCTTCAGGGCTGCATTCAACTGCCTTAACCATGAGTCCATCCTCTTTCTTCCCACAATGCCCTGCCTCATTCACTACAAACCTTCTTAATTCTCCTGTCATGTGCTCCCAGAAGTGACAACAGACTTGCTTCCTGCTTCTCTCACTTTCCTCAAGTACAGTGTTTCTCAAAGGGGTCCGCAGATCCACTCAGAGAAACTTGCTAACTGGCCACTCTGATTTGTTTATTTACTGGGCCACCTTTTGCATGGGCCAGGCAGCTGCTTCCCGTGGCTCCCATTGGCTGCAAATGGCGAACTGGAGCCAATGCAGCCACGGTTGACTGCAGAGCTGGTAAATAAACAAACTGGAGCAGCAAGTTAGCATGTTTCTCAGAGTGGATCTATGGACCACTTTGAGAAATACTGCTCAAGTGGATCATGTGCAAGGATACTTCCTGCCTACTCCTCTGCTCTGGCTCTCTGGAACATGTCATGGGACCCTGCTCAGCAAACCTCCCAGGCTGCCACTAGGATGTCCCCAGAACCAGCTGTGCAATATCCAGCATATCCACCTCAAACCAGACCCAGAGAACATCTCTTCATGCTTCATATCATCCACTTCCTTACCTTTGTGTCCCCCACTGACAACAGGTGGGAAGATCTGTTGCCATCTGAGAAGGACAAGGAACCTCGCTGAGCCAGCCTGTACTCCATTCTAGTCCCATGACCTGCAGGGGATATCAGCAGTCAGTTCGTCTGTGGCTCCATGAGTGTGGGCATGTACTTGATGTGGTTCACGAACTCTCCCAATACCTAGCCTTTCTGTGAAGAGGGAGAGCTCCTGGTGCACATCTGAGTAGACTGCCTGAGTTTGCAGTCCCTCTTCTAGCTCCTCTGGAACCTACGTCAGAGGTTCCGGTTGCACGTCTCCCTGCACCTCCTGATTGTCGCACACACTATATCACTGGCACCATTAATATATGAGACCATCTCATCAACCTGCTGGTGCTGGCCAACATAGCTATCAAACATGCCAGAAGAAGGAAGGTGGATGGTGTGGTGCTCTGCAAATGTGGGGCCTACTTCTTATCCCCTGTTTGATCATGCCTCTGAGCAGAGTTCCTCTGTCCACTACCTCCTGGAACGCCTATGAGGAGAAGAGGTGTTCTCTGCTCCGATTCTCTTTCCAGTTCCCTGTTTTTACCTTATTGCTTTCATGTTTGTCCTTTTTATTTAATTTATTGTCTCTAGCATTTAATTGTGACCTGGGTCCACTGGCCCTTTCCCCCAGATAAGGAGGATGGTCTTTAAGCCCACCATCTCCTAGCATGCACAATACATACACACCCTTCTACCTCTGTTGTGTGCTCTAGGAGGTGACAGCAGCCTTGCTTAATGCTTCTTTCATTTTCAAGTGGGCCCTTTGGTAGAGTACTTCTGCTCATCCCTCATCCCACTCAAGGTGACCGACAGAATTTCCCAAGCCCTGGGCAAGGTGTGTGGGGGGTGCAGCTCCACACTCTTGGAAGGGGCGGGACCCTGGATGGAAGGGCAAAGCTGGGGCAGCCAGCCCCCTGACAGCTCTCAGAGCCACCCAGAGCATTTTGCCCAGCACTCCGGTGGTGATTTTACAGGGCCCAGGGCTTTGGTCACCATTGCTACCACAGTCGCAGCAATGTTTGCGAGGAGCACCAGGCCCTTTTGAATAGCCAGGTGCCAGGGCAACTGCCCCCTTTGACTTCCCTATCAGTGGGCCTGACCTCAGTCTTCTGGAACATATCGTAGGCCTTTGCCCCACAAGCCACCCCCAATAGTCACCTGAGCCAGCAACATAACATCTAGCCACTTGGCCTTTAGACCACACCCTCAGAACATCTCTATGAGCTTGTGCTTCACTCCATCTACTCCCTCACAGTTGTGTCTCACCACCACATCAAGAGGGGGCCATAAAACAGGGCTCAGAACCTCAGCAGGCCACTCTGTACTCAGTTCTCATCCCATGGCCCTCTGGGCATATTAGTTGTGGCTCCTTCCTGAAGGTATGAGCATAGACTCATGAGAACTTCTACAACACCTGTCCCTTCTGTGTCAAGAGGGAGACCTGGGCACGCTTCTATGTAGAGTGTGTCAGCTTGCAGCCCCTCTTCTGGCTCCTGAAGAATTGCTTACTGAGGTTCTGGATGTATATTTCCTGGCACTTCCTGATCCTTGCACACCACATATATGACTCCATTAAGTTGTGAGACCTCCTTATCATTGGCAGCAGGTAATGTAGGTAAGGGAAGTCATTGCCTTCCCAAAACTGCTTATGTTTCCTGGCCACCCGGGAGGGCTGGCCACAGTGCAGCAGCCGGCCACCCACCAGCGCTGGGGCCCCAGCATGGCATCCCATCTTCCCAGCCACTCATAAAGGATTGGGCTGTGCCGTGGCTGCTCCTGGTCTCTGGCTGCCAGGCACTCTGGCCCCCAGGAAAGGGTGGAGTCACTGCTGGGATGGGTGACAGTAAGGGACCTTGAGATGTTCAGGGAGCCAGGCTTGGCTCCATGGGGGAGGGGAGGAGGTTGCTGAGGGGATGGAGCCTCAGGCGAAAGGAGCAGGGCTGGAGTTTGTCTTGCTCAGCTGCACCTTTACCCACCACTTGTGCTCCTCATCAACCTCGTCCTGGCCACCCATCACTCCAGGAGCAGGAAGCCGGATGGGACGATAGATATTCTACAAATGTAGAGCCTATTTCTGGTCCCTTCTCTGCTCACATCTCCAGATAGAGTTCCTCTGGTCAGTAACCACTGACTCTTGGGACTCTTTTGGGGAGCAATGGGTGCTGCTGGGAGTTTTCTGATTGGTGTCCTCATAATCAACTAGAGCCTGGAATTAGTGGTTCCTCCCCCTTAGTGGAGGGGAGGGCAGATAGTTTTGGGTGGGCCTGCCTGTACACACCTTCCTACATCTTCCACAAATCAAGTAGGAGGCCCTACAGACAACAGCCTCCTTCCATATGCAACCCTAGTACTTTTCCCCAGCAGATCCATCTTTTGCACTGCATGAGACAGGGCATACAGTGCGATCAGCCCTGCATGTAATTATGTTTATTTAACTGGCACTTCAAACACACAATAAAACGAGCACTGTCGTATTATATTCAAGACACAAGACTTTCATGAGCAAACCAAGACAGTTCGTGAGCTAGTCATGAACCAGAGGTTCAATAGCCCTCTACCTGCTCACATTTTATCTAATGCTCAGGATATTCTCAGATGAGCTGACAGAAGAGAGAGTTCTGATTTAACAGAGTTTGGTCAGATTGGGAGGGAGGTAAAGGGAAGGGAGTACAAGAGATGGACACCAAACAAACAGGCAAAAATAATTACTATAAATTGGGCTTCTGTTTCCCACTGTGCCAATGAATTGGATACAATTACAACTACTGCAAGACATGTTGCCCCTCCCTCACCTTTTGCAGCAGGAGAGCTCTCCATTAGAGAACAGCTGGAAGCTTTCAAACAGAAAACAGATAAAATGTAATCCACTCTGGGAAGCAATTTCCCACTTCTTGACCATAAAGTGGAAGTGCTGTTTCTTAAGGTCTCCAAGGTGGGCATTAAAATGAAAAATCTGAAGATTCCTCACCAACATGTGGAAAAAACAAGAGGCAAGATGGTGATGGAGATGGAGGAAATTAAGATGACTAGCAAAACAAGGCCTGTGGACCAACTGGTGTGTGTGACTCAAGAATCTAAAATGTGAGAATCCCAAAGGGAAATTATATATTATCCTATGATCCTTATCTGCTTCTTTTAACTATCCAGTCTTTAGGTGCTTATAGGTTACCAGTTCTGCCTACTTGTTTTTCCCTTTGATATTTTCATACTCTCTGCTCCTTGTTTCCTTTCCCCCTCTCCCTTTTCCTCAGTTTATTTTGGGTCTGCACATCTTAAACTCAAAACTCCAGTCATCTGAAGAAGTGGGATTTGCCCACGAAAGCTATGATACCATCTACATGTTTGTTAGTCTATAAAGTGCTACCACACCATTTGATGTTTTTTAAGTGTATATATTATTTGTTATGCAGATACAGCAAAAGATTAATTTAATTTTCTACAATATCGTCCATTCTTTTGCAAATCCAGTAGCACTGCTGGTTACATACAAAAGTAAATTGATTTCCACTGGTATTCTGAAAAGATGACATGTCACTATAGCTGAAAGATTAGCAGGACAAATATTTGTCTCGGTGTGATTACTTTGTGCATTTGACAGCACTGTGTGCATAAAATGGTTCTTCCAAATAGAGTCACGTATTAATTTCCCCCTTTGTGGGGGAGGAATTATTTAGATACTAATAGGAGAGAGAACAACATTTTTTAAACAAGGACAATGTGATTATAAAACCACAAAAATTGCAGGGGTGCTAAGGGTCAGTGGTCATGTTTGGTACTGTTTTAAACTAATTTCTTGAAATTCATCAGATTTCAGGCATATAATGCTTCTTTAATGGGATTCTTACAGATACTCGACTTAGGGAGAGACTCCTAAAAAAGAAAATGAATTAAAACAGAAGACAATATTTTACTAGTTTTTCCCTGATATGATTCCTACAACTCAGCAAGGGTTTGATCTTGTATTCAGTGAATTCAATGTCAGAGCTCCCTTTGGTCCCAGTGGTGCAGGATCAGTCCCTTAATGAAGAAAATGCTGATTGCTGAACACAATTAAAAATGTTATTGATGGAGGGGGGTCTCCCTGCAAACATGAGAGAGTTGAAGTTCTGGGGAATGCACAGCAGCAAAACTTTTGCACTTTGGTATATATGGTTTCTGTACAGAAACTTCCAAAGAAGGACGAAGACAGGAAACAATGAGGCTGTAGATACCCGGGGATATATAGCAGATACCAATGGATTTGCATGGCTCTATCAGCTCCATTTCTACCTTACTTATAGTCTCCAAAGTGTGAATATTAGCAGTGTGCCATATGTACTCCGTATTTGCATCTTAGCTTATCGATGGATAAGGTGACTGGAGCGCAACTGGGTTCCCCTGAACATGTATTGAATAAGATCATAGAAGAATAAATTTCACTGTCTATAGCGGACCAAACATAAGTTTGTGCAGGGCTAATGTAAAAATGCACACAGAAATGGAAATGTCTTTATAATTAAGAACATCTGGGTGAGTGACACCATCTATGCTGTCATTAAATCTAGCAAATGAAGGCTATTTTCTCATGTGAATCCATTACCATAGGGTGGTTGGCCAATTCCAAGGATGAAAAGGAACATGTTTAGATATATGTTGTGTTTGTTTACATTATTTTGTCATTTCTTCCATTGAGGTACTAATCTCTGTTCACCACACACAACTTCTGACAAGGACTTCCATTTTTACTCTTCCCAAAGTATCCATGTAACTCTTGAAGTGTGGGTAACCTGAACTTCAGAAAATCTCTGCTACCACGTATTCAGAAACCTTAATATACACACAACTATTCTGCACAGAAAGCTGGGAACAGCTGTTTGTGTGCATAAGTTCATCTATTCCTTGTAATGACACACCCTTCAAGAGCAGTGGGTCATTTTGAGCTTTGCATTGAATTATGGCATTTGTCATTGGCAAGGATTCATTTTGTACCCTGTAGAACAAAGAATGGTCCTGCCATGAGGGCAGGGGACTGGACTCTATGACCTCTCGAGCTCCCTTCCAGTCCTAGTATTCTATGAACTTGTCCACTGTCTCTACTTCCACTTCATTATTCTTACCTGCCACTTCCAATGGCAAGTATGACAAAGAATCAGCATTTTATTTAAGTTGTCCCCTGCATGGAACCCCCTTGTTCAGGTGCATCTAAAACAGATCCCATGAAGTTCAGTTTTAACAGAAACAGCAGATATTTCTCTGGCAATAAGAAAACATTTAAAAAGCAAGGTGGAAGCCAGCAGCAGTTTTTATTATATCTCTCTTGGACTAGTTCCGGAAACCTAGATCATGGAGATGATTTATCTTTTCCAGGTACTTGGTAAATATTCTGTGATGCTAACAAAGTGCAAGATGTATCCAAGTGTGTGTGTGTGGCATGTATACACATGAGACAGAGCGTGATTGTGTTATATAAGTTGTGTCTCCTGAAATGCAAAGCCTAGAATAAGTGCTGTTTAGGCAAAAAGTATTCCAATACCAAAAATCTACCATAGAAAAAGGATGATCCAAAAGGAATTTACCGAACCTTCTACATGGGGCAGGAGGAAGGAAGTCTACATCCTACAAAAGGTAGAAGAAATGGACCTTGATCCTCCAAGGAAAGGAGTTGCTTATACTGTTGCTACTTGAGGAAAAACACCTCCTTTCAGGGCAGAAATCTGTGAAGAAATTAATACAAAACTGGCCTTTGGAGAAGGAACCATAGGTTCTCCAGGAAAATGAAATAATAGAAATTGTTCTTATGTTCTAACAGTAAATAAGGGTTTCTGGTCTGTTACTATCATAGACACTTTCCATATTTGGGACAACAGGGCAAAGAAATTTAGACATCTAGGAGATATCTTCTTGTCTCTTCAGATTTTGCCATGAAGTTAGCTGCTTTAAAGTTAAAGACACTAGGACTTTTCAAGGAGTCTAGCACTTCATATTAACTTCTAGGTAGAATCCCAAAGTACAGAGCCAAGGATGCTGTCTCAGCAACTGCATAGCAAGAAAACCAGAAATATATTTGACATACTAAATGCAGCTCTTATGAAATCATTTGAATGGAGTAATTCTTCTTGAATTGACACTTAAAGGAATGCATAAATTATTTTGGTCAAATCAGCAATATCTTGTCATACTTAGCAATCTGAGCGTGATATTTCCTCATTTTGTCTGTGAGAGCTCTTGAATATATCCCCTTCCTTTTTTAACCCTCAGAGTAGCCACAGTACAAGGGGCAGGGGTAGGCAGCAGCAGCACAGAGCAGCTGCTCCAAGTACAAACTTGCCCTGATCTCCTAGGTATGTACCTGGAGCCACTAGCCCATGCTGCTGCTCACTGCTGCCCATGTTGCTGAGGCTATACTACATTTTTAGTGCACTTGCTCGATGACAGCTAGTGCTAATCTCAAACTGAGATTTACCTCCCCCTCCCTAACTCCAAGTGTAGACATAACCTTAATCTTTGGTGGCAGCAGAAGGTTGCTCAGCTCAGAGAGGTGTTTTGCTAGTCACAGTGAAAGAGCTTTTGATAAACTGAGGTGTGAAGCTAAGTTGAACCCAACTTTTTATCGCATCTGAGTGTGTCAATGCCAAAGGAGCTTCCCGTGTTCTTACTGGCATTTGAGAAGGTGTGAACTATAAGCTGGACTCTGCTGGCAGAAGACTAGGAAAATCTTCTAAGAGTCACCTCATTACAGCAGTGAAACTGTCAGTGCCAAAGGATAATATTCTTCACCCTCTTAGCTGTTGCAGGGAAGTTGATGCTAAGGTCAGGCTACAAGGCAATGCCAATACTACGGCACTGAATCTGTCAATGCTAAATATTTCTTCACAGCAGCACTTTATAAACATTCTCCAACATTCTGAGTTAAACTGCTTCTTGACATGATGGGCTTTTTCCTTGATTTTTCACATGACGATGAGGTTGTCAGAATTACTGAAGTCCAAAATGATGAAACAAGTGGCTAAACAAGTGGAATCTTCCTTCAAATCCCAAGTTTCACAATTTAGTGACCCAGCCGCAAATACAAAGAGAAAACATATACAGATGGCAACATCATAGGGTCTCTTCCCACATGTCCTGACTTTTGGCAGTTGTACAGACATTGTTACTAGTACTGGCACTGTGGTTACTGCCTCAACATCTTTATTGAGAAGCATAATACATGTATTAGCTGCTATGTAATATATTAACTGGTGTGGAGCAAAATATTTGGATAGTTTCTGTAAAGAAAAGACAGAAACAAACATGACAGTCCTTAATTGAGGAAAACCTCCCACTAATGACAACAGATGTGTTACTCAATTAAAGACTGAAGAGCCTGGTCTCAAGACATGGAGGATGGCTTCAAAGATTATTTCTCCACATTATTTTAAGGATTGGTTTGACATGGATACCTTGGCTTGTGTTTACAATTGTTCCAAGTGCTCTGTTTGTCATCACAAAGTCTGTGACAGACACTGTATAAGACATTTCTCAGAGATCTTCGACCAGACTTTTTTTTTTCAAATATCACTGAGTATATCCTTGTCTATACTACCCTCCGCTGTCGATCTAATGTACGTGACTTCAGCTAGGCAAATAGCGTAGCTGAAGTCAACGTATTTACTGTGGTGTCGTGTGTGTGGTAATATCAAAAGGGGCTGCTCTCCCATTGACTCTGGCTACTCTTCTCATTCTGGTGGAGTATTGACACTTATGGGAAAGATCTTGGAGATCGATTAATTGCGTCTAAGCAGATGCAATAAATCGACAACCGATGGATCGATCACGGCAGTGTAGATCCCTGGTGTAATGGAGACAAGCCCTAACAGAGTAATTTGAAAGAACAAGTAGGATCAAAGGTTCTCTGACTGGGGAGGAAAGACTCCATTAACAATTTCATGGCAGACATAGTGAAACTAATTACCTTACTAGAAAAGCTGCAGAATTTTAAGGAAATATACAATTTTAAAGTGTGAAAATAAAGAACTCATCAGAGGTTAGTCCGTTGCTCAATAGGCAGGTAAAATTAAGAGAAAGTAGGTTAAGTGCTTCCTTGTGTAGATACCTGTGAATCCAAGGAGTAGTTGCTTTGACATTTTGGTCCCTTAACAGCTTGACTGCTTTTAGGCATTTGGCATTTAGGCCATATTTCAAGAATGTGGAGCTATGCAGGTGCCTTGATTTTTAAAAAGTATAGTACATGGTAAAATCACATCTATTGTATGATACAGAGAGATAATAAAGCATATATGTAGGATCTTAGGTTTTTAGTTCTAGAAGTCTGGGATGACAACAATGCTCATGAATGTTATAAACACAAGTAAGTTTTTTTAGTTTCTTTATAGCATGTGATATTTAAGGGGGAGATTGTCAAAAGCACAAAAGAGAGGTGACACACTCAGGTAAGACTGTCAAAAACCAGGGCAGATCCCCAGACTAATAGTATAGTCTATTGTTAGATTTTACTAAGAATGCCAGTAACAAGCCACTGTATTAGATTTGCCATAGACGACTTGGATCACTATATTAGTTTTACCATAGAGACACAGACAGACCCCGTTAGGCATGCCAGCCCCTATTTTACTACCCAGACCGGGGGGTGGGCAATCATTTTTGATGGGGGGGCCACGCCAAGATTTTGGAAAGTGGTTGGGGGCTGCACTCTTCCATGATATTAATGGAGGAGATGCGGGGTCTGGGATGGAGATTGGGCTCAGAAGGGAGCTTGGGGTAAGGGACTGGGGTGCAGGAGGGAGACTGGAGTCTAGGAGAGAGTTGGGATGAAGCAGGTGGTTGTGATCTAGGGCAGAGGACTGGAGTGCAGAGGTTTGGGATGTGACGTAGAAGGGGATTGTGATCTGAGGCAGGAGATTAGGGTGCCAGATCTGGGAGGGGGTATGGGTGTAAGAGGGGGACAGAGGGATTGGGTATGTCGAGTGTGGGGGCAGAGAGTTGGGGCAGGAAAGGGCTGGGGTGCCAGAAGCAGGCTGTGGCTAAGAGACTTACTTGTCAGCTGCCAAACTAGCCTGCCTGCCGGCAGACTTAAAATGTTTCCCAGCCAGCCAGCCTGCTTGCCTGGCCATGTGCTTCAGGAATAGCTGAGCCCAGGAGAGGGGGCCTGATTCTTCTTAGATGCCTGTTATTCTAACAAGCAGCTCCCATTGGCTGGTTTCTGCCAGAAACCAGCCAATGGGAATGTACTGTGTGTGTGTGTGGGGGGGGGGGAGACGGCTCCTAAAATGGCCCCCCTCCCCTCCAGTTTCAAAACAGAAATGGAGCCCTGCAGCTGCATTTCTGCACGGCACATGGGGCAGCTGGGGAGCCTGCCTGGGGCTCCTCACTGCCTCTGCGGGCAGGATCTGGTGGCTAGGAATCTGGATGCAGCCTGGGGCCATATTTTGCCCAGGCCTGACCCCGACTAACTAGAATTTATGATGAAATGTTATTAAAACCATATTCACCATACATTAGGCTACTTCCAGGGCCAAAGAGCCAGTCATTTATCCATAGGTCAAACTATGTTCCAGATAAACCCTCAAAAGATAAAGTTGTAGACTATTCTTTAGACAACTAAAGCTAAATATTAATTAGGAACAAGTAGTGAGAGGTATAGCAAAGGTCAAAGCAGATAAAATCCATTACAGTTGGATCACAGTATGTGGTCTAAAATGGTAGCAGAGATGTAATCTGGTCAGTTTCTTAGGGTGTGTCTAGACAGCAGCACTATTTCAGGGTACTTCCGGTATCCTGAAATAGCATTTTCCGTGTCTTGAAGGCACGCCCATTATTTCAAAATAGCTTTTGAAATAATGGGTATGCTGTTCTGACGTCTCTGTAAACCTCATTTCATGAGAATTAAGGGATGTTTTGGAATAGTGCTCTATTTTGAAATTTGGCACTGCTTAGCACCAAATTTCAAAATAAACTCGAAATAAGGTATGCAATTTGTGTAGCTCAAATTGCGTAGCTTATTTCGAGCTAAGGGTGCAGTGTAAATGCACCGTTAGAGTCTTTTCATAAGTTCCTCAGGGTTTTCCCAAAATGGATCAGAGAAACTGTCTTGTATCTGGAAAGCCCCCTCATAGTATAAAAAAAAATCAAATCAAAGATGGCAAGATCATTCTCAAGGTCCAGTATTTATAATTGAAAACAACTCGCCAAGTGTTTTTTAGCACAATATGTGTCTGGAGATTTTCCTTTGTTGAGCACACAAAGCCCCACACTTTGAAGTTGTTGTACCTTCTTGCTGAACAACTTTGGAGAAATGGATGCAGGTAAAAAGGAAGTACCAGAGGGGTAGCCGTGTTAGTCTGAATCTGCAAAAGCGGCGAGGAGTCCTGTGGCACCTTATAGACTAACTGAAGTGTAGGAGCATAAGCTTTCGTGGGCAAAGACCCACTTTGTCAGATGCAACACTTCAGACCCACCTGCATCTGACGAAGTGGGTCTTTGCCCACGAAAGCTTATGCTCCTACACTTCAGTTAGTCTATAAGGTGCCACAGGACTCCTCGCCGCTTTTGGTAAAAAGGAACAATGTGATAGCCAAAACATTAGCTATACAGACTAAGTATACAGACAGCAATCACAGTCAAACTTAGTGTAAATGTAATTAGTGGGGTATGTCCATGTAAACACATAGTGAGAACATTTTCCTTTGCTCTAGTCAAACAAGTGAATACAATTACAATAGGAACCAACAGGTTCATAGACAAGTGGATAGTATTAGTATTTCATTTGATCTAGGGTTATAGGATCTCAGGCATGCCAAAGAGCAAATAAGCAACTGAGATATAGCCAAATGTAACAGTTCAGTTACCCTTTAGAATTGGGTTGGTTTGCACATTACAATGCCTCTTGGTATTCCTGTGAGGTTCACAGACAGGTAAACTGCCTATTGCTTTTAATCTAAACTGGTTTGCCTATTTCACTGGAAGATGAGTGCCTTCCTGTCTTTCATGCCTTTTAACATTTCCTCCTAGACTATTTTAGTACTATACACTTGTATATTTTCTTTATGGGTTTTATTTTCAAAGGGTTTCCGGTTTCCACCACTACATTGGGGGTTCGCCCTTAAAACAACAGGCACAAATAGAATTTTCATCTGCTGAATATTTTAAAGGACAGTACAAACTGCGGATGTGATGGGGTAGCCGCCCCACACAAGGCCTGGAGGGGTAGTTTATGTCAATTAACCTATAGGTTGCACCTGGAGGAAAGGCACAATTTGCTGATGAAGACTAATGGAGAGAGGGGAGAGGGTCAGGTTAATAAAGCCAGAAAGTTGGCACCAGGAAGAGGCTGCAGGGAAGTAGTGTTCAGTCCCTCCCTGGGTGTAAGGAGATGTGTTTGAGGCTACTGATTTTAGCAATCTGCAGTTACTTCCTGTGAGGAGAGTGTCTGAGCTGGTATACTCCTCGAGGAGTGAGGGGAACCAGAAGCTATAGGAAGAAGTCAAGGGAAAGCTTGAAAAAAAGCAGTCTACAGTTTCTAGGCACAGGGGCCCTAGACCAGAACTAGGCCTGGGTTCTCCTACCAACCACTGAGGAAGAGGCACCATCAGGACAGTGCATGAGAAGACTGCCGGGGATGGTCAGTGCAGAAGGGATATGGTGACCTAGCCAAAGGGCAAATCATGAAGAAAGAGGACTGGGAGCTGTGAAGACACAGAGAAAGAGTGTGAATGGGTCAGGGCAGATCTGCATGTTCCTAACCTCCAGACATGGTCATGAGGAGGTATCTCTAGTGATGAGTTGACCCTGTGATGGAGCACAAATTAGCTGTGCTTACCAAAAGCTGCTCCTTCCAGAAGCAGGGACAATGGGAGAATGCCCTTGCCATAGGATTTCCACAACCAGATACAAGTGGTACATGCAACATACTACATTGTATGACATAAAATCCATCTACCATATGATACGACACAAAATCCACCTATTAGTGCCTACAACATATGAGCATATGCCACTTCCCCATTCGTTACACTCTGTTTGATTAGACCAGCCATTGTCTAAACTGCAGCCGGGGCAAACCAATATTGCGCTGACAGTGTTTTGCACCTACTTGGTACAATCACAGCACTGTTCATCTTCCTAACAGTGAGAACCGGCTCAGGCTCAGGAAGAAACTGGCATAGAAAGGAAGAGGCCTGCTGTTCCCAGGAAGCCTCAGAGCATGATTATATTCCTAGAGCTGTATTTACGGAGCACATTGTACCAAGTTTCAGTTGCTAGTGAAGCTCGCCTAGCAAAAGTACAGGCAGGACATACATAACTCATTAATACCCGGAGAGGTTACAAGGTGCTCTGGGAAAGGAAACACAGAAGAAATTGTTTTTCTGGTCAGTACCCCTTGAGCAGCATCTGGCAATAAGCATCCATCAGGGAAAGTGATGGCCTTTGTGCAGAGAAAAGGGATTACATTCTAACAGCATTCAAGTGTCCTTTGATGTAAATCTCAAATGTAGTGAATACTCAGGAGTGTTTCATGAACTGTGCAGTCTCAGAAAAGGAACCTGTCTTGAAGCAGGGAGTTGTCAGAGGTCTGGACTGGCTAGAGACACGCAGGCTAAGCGAATGTATGTGGGGAGCATTGTGGATACACAGTGTGGGTAAAGCCACATGATACAACGGAGAACAATCCCTTAACCTTATCAGATATATCAATGCAATGTCAGCCCTAAAGGTAGTGGCCAATGACTGTGGGCTCAAAGGGTGTGTCTAAACTACATGGCTCCATCGATGGACCCATGTAGATTAGGCTGATTGGCAAAGGGAAATGAAGCCGCGATTTAAATAATTGCGGCTTCATTTAAATTTAAATGGCTGCCGCGCTGAGCCGACAAACAGCTGATCAGCTGTTTTTCAGCTCAGCGCGCTAGTCTGGATGCTCCTGCACCGACCTGAAAGCCCTTTATCGACCTCCCCATTATGCCTCGTAGGATGAGGTTTACCAGGGAGGTCGATAAAGGGCTTTCATGTTGGCAGGGGAGCGTCCAGACTGCCCCGATCTGCCGACAAACAGCTGATCGTCAGAGCGGGGCAGCCATTTAAATTTAAATGAAGCCGCAATTATTTAAATCGTGGCTTCATTTCCCTTTGCCGATCAGCCTAATCTACATGGCTCCATCAACGGAGCCATGTAGTCTAGACGTACCCATAGTGCTCACAGGTTAGTTCTACTGTTCCACATCTACACTTCAAGAAGTACCTCTCCTCTGGGATTAAAGCATTACTTCCGGTACTGGTAGCCTGTATGGTTTTTTGCAACCTATGTATAATGGGATCATGCAACTATTTTAACTGCTGCTCTGTTAATGGTTATTTTTAAACTACCATCTAATTGTGCTACAGAATGTATTTTAATGTCAAGCATTCACTCTCTCTGTTGTGAACATAACCTTCAAACTATGTCATGTAAAAGAGGGTAGGGCTATCTGCCTCAGTCTGCAGGCATATTGAGAATCTCACAGGGGTGTGAATTGCCTCCTTCTCCTGAGAAGGCTTCTAACATTGAATTTTGATGATAATTTAAATGTTAGTTTTGGTAATTATTGTACTGCTGCTCATTTTAGTAGCAATGCTAAGTTATGGTGTGATGAGAGTTCACCCACACTTACCCTGAGAACTATTGTAGGCTAAGAAAGGGCCAATTAACCAGACAGGCTATAGTTGAGGGTAATCAAGTGGTTTAAGTAATTCTCTGACTGAATAATGAGGGAACCCAGCTGAGGAGGAACTAACTGGATTGAGTTTATAAAGACAGAAAGGTGGCAGCAGAGAGAGGTCTGCAGGACAATAGTTTGAAGTTGCTCCCTGGGAGAAACGAGGGGCATTGGCAAGGGATACATTTGCGTATAATTAGTCCCCAAGGCTGGGAGGGACTTTTGGGCCTGGTGGACCCAAAGAAGTGGTAGAGAGCCAGAAGTTAGAAAAGGCTCAGGGAAAATAAGTTCTAGAATGGAAAAGACCATGGCTGCGGATTAGAGCAATAAGTCTCAGCTTTTCCAGCGGGTACATCAGGTCATCTAGTTATTTGCCTAGTTTTACAACAGGCTACATAAAAAGCACTAGAAAAGTCAGTACAAACTAAAATTCCACACAATGACTTGTTTATACAGCTCTATATAATATACCCTGCAATGCAAGTACAACATTTATATTCCATTTGATGTCTTTTATAGTTATATGGTAAAAATGAGAATGAACTATTTGTCAGTAATAGTGTGGCTGTGACATTTTCATGTCTGATTTTGTAAACAAGTGGTTTTAAGTGACATGTAACTTGGGGCACACAAGACAAATCAGACTCCTGAAAGGGGTACAGTAGTCTGGAAAGGTTGAGAGCCAAAGTGTTAGAGGGTCCCTGAGCTGGAATCTGGTGTAGAAGGTGGACCCAGGTTCCCTGACAAGACACTGGGAAGTAGCCCTGCCTGGGCAGTGAATAACCCTGGTTGTAAAAAGTGACTGATACCCCAAAGGAGGATGACAGATATGAGTTGGCCAGTGGGCTAAGGCACAAACACAGAGCTTCTCTCCCTTCTGGGAGGGAGGAACTGAAGGCAGGGTGAGAAGCAGAAAGGGGATGTCTGACCTGGAATCAGTTAATCCCCATAGCAACCAGGAGGAGGTGCACTAGCAGTGAGCAGACTGACATACCGTTTATTGCTAGATGAAACGACAGGCATTAGAGTGGCACAGCAGCTCGTTGCAGTGAATGTGGCAGAGATGAGAGGAGGAAGAGAAAGAGGAGACGAATTCTCTCCTCACTACCAAAACCTCAACTGTCCCCTAGATAAGAGGGGCCAAATCCTCAGCTGGTGAAGATCAGCAGTGGAGATGAACATTGCAGTCAGTAGACATAGTAGCTGAGGATTTGGTCTTAAATGCAAATTCCCTTTCTGGTTGTCAGACTCCCACATGCTTTCATATCATGTGTGTCCAAACTCTCTGACACAGCCTTTCCTCTGCAATGCAGTCACTCTTGATACAAAACTCCTCAGCACATCGAACACTTATACTCTGAGGCCAGTGCAAAATCAAAATAAGCACCACAAATAATAGTGCGCTGATTGGGCTGGACTGGGAGATGGGAGTGAATAATGAAGCAGAAGGCTGTGGAAGTTGCACCACATAATTCTGGGGTTCCTGCTGCCCAATTTCGGTCTAATGTGCTATAAGAGATATGGAGTCTTGGATGTGATTGGTGAAAATGTGGGCAGAAATGTGTTTCTGGCTGGTTAAAGTTGTTAATGGGAAAAAATTATATATGCTCCTAATTGGCACATCACTGTAAAAATCCTGTGCCCCTAACAGATGAAAATTAGATAGGATTTTGCACATGCTGTGTAACATGAGTCCAATTGCAGAGGACACAGAGGGGGAGGAAAATCATTAGTAACACATTTACGCAACTCCAAAAATGACCTCAGATAGCTTTCCAATACTTTCTCTGTGATGTTAAGGTCTAATAGCTCAGGAACTGATAGGACTAGATGCAAGTACTGGGGCCCATTGGAAAGCTCAGAACCTCTCTTTGAAAGGCATGTAATTCCCATTTCTAGTCCTGATGAGTCACCTGCTGGACCTTAAAGCCTGGATCCTGAAGCCTGGATCCTGCAAAGACATATGCATGTGCTTAGCTTCTCCCTTTGAGTAGTACCCAATATCAGTTCATGAATTATTCCCTGTCCTCATACAGGAAGGTAGAAATACTGCCTCGATGCCGTCCCGTTCTTGTATACAAGATCACTCTTAGGATCTTTGTGATATTTTCATTAATGTAAAACAACTTCAGAACATCTGCAATGTTACACGTTTTATCCCCTTTTTGGTGATTTCCTCTTTTAATATACTGTTCTGCTATAGTGTGGGGCTGTATGTCAGTTGTGAAGCTGGAAGTCCAGGTACTCATCTCAAGGCCCATAGCCTCACTGAATACTTACAATGTGTAGCTGGGAACCAATCTGGCTTACTAGCGCATTAGCATGAGCAAAACAGATAATAAATGGTAAGATAAGACCAGTGACCCCAAACTTTTTCTGTCACCCTCCCGTTACCAATTATGGAGCCTATCTGCACTTCCCCACCCACCCCCATTCTCTGAATTCTAGAGGCTGTGGCTAAGACTTGAAACTAGGTGGATAGGGTGGAGTCGAGCTGGGGACAGAATAAGATTGGGTGGCACTCTGACCTGGCTCCGGGGGGCTGGCCCAGTCTTGGCCATCCCCCTACAGTGTTCCTCCACACCCTCCTGGAGGGGATGCCTCATAGTTTGAGGACTGTGGGCTTATACGCTATAAAATTCATATAGGATGCTGCATGTATTGATCTCACATTTCTATAGCCCATCGTTTTAAAGTTATGCTGAGTGTTTGCATTGTAAACTTCTGTAATTGTGTAGCTCACCAAACAGGAAAAGCAGCATTGATTAAAGTAAAATGGCTGAGACGGTCCATTAAAAGCAAAAAAGGTATTGTATATCAAAGGAGAGAGGCCCTGCTGGATGCTTTCCTAACTCCCTAAAGCAGGAGTGGGGAACCACAGACTTGGAGACCGGATGTGGCCCTCAGCTTGCCTACATCTGGCTCCTGAGCCACAGGGCTCACCCCTAACATTGGGAAGCCCATGCTGGCACTCCAGCCCCCACTGCCCCACACAGAAAATCTACTAGCCCTGGGCCTTCCTAGGCTCTGGTGTGCGAAGGGGATGTGGGGAGTGTCTTTCTTCTTCTCAGTCAGGGTTCACGTTAGTGCGGGTTGGGGGAGATGGGTTTTTTTTGGCTTTTCACTTGTGTGTGGTCCCCAACTGATTCTTCTATGGTCAGCAGCCCCCAACTAAAAAAAGGTTCCTTGCCCTAAAGAATAGGAGACTAAGGCTATGTCCAATATTCCCTCTAATTTTTTTTCCAATCCATGTGCAGGATGCATTTTATGTGCACCAAGGCATGTGCAGATGTGCACCACTGGTAGAAACACATGCTGCCAGCTGTGCATCTTTGAGTGCTCTGCTAATCAGCTAAGCGGCATTTGAATCTCTCCTGAAAGGCTACCCAAATGCACAGCTTACAGGGAACACAGGTAAGTCCACATCTGCAGAGTTTTATCACTGATAGTTTTGTCGATGATAGAAAAGCGCTGAAAGAAAAGAACTGGTTTGTATTCACATTGTTTTCCACAGGCATCCGAGGATGTTTACATAGGCAGCACTTGCATTACAGATGAGAGGCGCACATTCTAGTAGGGTATGTCTACACTACCCCCCTAGTTCGAACTAGGGGGGTAATGTATGCATACCGAACTTGCTAATGAAGCCCGGGATTTGAATTTCCCGGGCTTCATTAGCATAAAGCCGGTGCCGCCATTTTTAAAAGCCGGCTAGTGCGAACCCCGTGCCACGCGGCTACACGCGGCACGGACTAGATAGTTCGGATTAGGCTTCTATGTTCTATTTTCAAAAGAGGATATGCAAATTCCATGGGAAATTGCATATCTTCTTCTGATCTCACTTTCAAAAGCCTATCTTTCGAAAGTGAAAGTAGTTTGGACGTGTTTTTTTTTCGGGAAAACCCCCCTTTTTTGAAAAAACCCCATATAAACCTCATTTTTTAAGGAAGAACATTTTTTTGTCAAAAAAGGGTTTTTTTCCCAAAAAACTGCATCCAG
This sequence comes from Pelodiscus sinensis, assembly GCF_049634645.1. Lineage (NCBI taxonomy): Eukaryota > Metazoa > Chordata > Testudines > Trionychidae > Pelodiscus > Pelodiscus sinensis. Next base: position 94,939,152 of record NC_134711.1, on the reverse strand, counting down.
ACTACTTTCACTTTCAAACATTCCGTTTTCAAAAGTGAGATTGGAAGAAGGTATTCAAATTCCTCTTTCGAAAATAGAAAGACATAGCCTAGTGCCCCTCTGCTTCTCTGTCTCAGTTTGTTTCCTCGCTCTGATACAGTGTGGTGCCTCCAGGGCTTCTCCTCTTGGGGTGTGTCTAGACTACGTTTTTTTCAAAAAAACTTCCCCTGCATCTAGACTTCTGCCACATTCTTTTGAAAGAAAATCAAAAGAACCTGGCAGTTTTTTTGACCGTGGAAAAACCTCGTTTTACAAGAAAGAATGCCTTTTTTCGAAAGTGCTCTTTCAAAAAAAGGTGCTATGTAATGCAAACTGTGCTTTTTCAAAAGAGAGCATCCAGACTGCCAGGGTGCTCTCTTTCAAAAAAGCAGCTTGTTTTTTCGAAAGTACTGCTTGCAGTCTAGACGCTCTTTTTCGAAAGAGGCTTTTTCAAAAGTATCTTTCGAAAAAGCCTCTTTCAAAAGAGTCTTGCAGTCTAGCCGTAGCCTTGGAGACAGTATCCTCACTCTTATCTCAGGGCATGATCACAGTTCATCATAGTCTCTATTCAGCGCTCCACTTAGAGCTCTCCATGGTGCTGCTTCCTCAAGTCAGCCCCCAGTCTTCACTTCTTCAGGACTCCCAAGACACTGAGCTGACACGTCCTGCAGTTTCTTCTTATAGGCCTTCCTTAGCCCTGATTGGCTAGTTTTTCTGCAGCCACTCTAGCCTCCTTAAGAGGACTTCTCTATGACTATTTTCTGGCCTTAGGGCCTGATCCACCCTGTGACACTTGGGCACCTCTTCTTTGCTCTCCCTGACTCCTAGCTGTGTTGCTTGAGGGAGGAAGATTGGGGAGGAAGGGAGGAATACCACTCCCCACACTCAGTGATGGTAGGAAGTGGAGCAATGCAGCTGGGAGCTGGGGGAACAGGCTGGGGCCAGGTTACTTTGCTTTCTGCCACTGCCAGTGAGTGCACGTGGTGTGGCTGGTGGCAACCCCTGCTGCAAGTGCTAGGTCCCCTGATAGTCCCTTGAGCTTCATCACTTTGGGATTGGAGGGGAAAGAGGTGGAATGGGGACAAAAAGGCAGAGCAGGGGCGAGGCTTGGGGTGGATCGAGGGCATTGTCCCAGGTCACACACCCCACTAGGGACAGCCCTGAGTAGAGGGGATAAAAATCCCTGACAAGAAACAATAATTTTTGTGTATGAACCCCAAGAAAGGCTGGAGCTAAGAAATAAGAACACAGAATTCCCCAGGATCAACCTGGGTTATCTCTAGAAGACATTTGGAGCTGAAAGATTAGTAATCTGTTCCCTTTTGGAACCACAGATTGAATTTTTTTATGTATACATGTTGCCTGCTTTAACCTATAACTAACTCATTATTTCATTATAGAAATAACTTTCATTTAATTTCAAAACACTGGCTTTGGTGAGAGAGCTAAGGTAAAAACTGATCCTGGGTAACTGACTGATATCTTGGATCTGAGAGGAACCTGAATATTCTGAGATTTCATTAGTGACCCTTTACCACTAAGGCAGTGTTTGTTAAATTTTTTAAGACCGAGGAACACCAAACGATTTTTTTTTATGAGGAATACCAAGGATTTTCTGTTGAGGAAAAAAATGGTCAGGGGAAAGTTATTGAGCAAAAAAAAAAAAAAAAAAAAAAGTCACCTGCCCCTTTAAGGGAGGCTATTTTGAATTCTCTTGTTCTCCACAGCATACCTCCAACTGCCTCACAGCACCCCGGGGTGCTGCGGAACACAGTTTAAGAAACCACTGCACTAAGGTGACAAGAGCCCAAGGGGACTGTCTGTAACTCTATGGACAGACTGGTAACAGTGATCCCGGAGTGCATATTTGTTTCCAAGTTGGTTAAATCTAATTATAGTATTACAATCCTCCTAGAGAGCTACTAACTAATGGCAGGAAGTCTGCTGAAGTAAACCAGGGAGCACACACAAAATAAAAAATGGTTTCACCTTCCATGATTTGGACACATTGCTTACACACACATATACACTTCTCCTAGATGATATGCTGAAACCTATTGGCTTTGGCAGGTCAAGCATTGGTGGGGGTTAACAAACAGAGCGATTGCCCAGGGCCCCACCTGCTTCATACCTGGACAGCAGGGCTTCAGGCACTATACTTGATCTTAGCAAAAAAGCACCCCCTCCCAAGTGCAGCAATTTATAGCACCAGCATGAACCAGGATACAGCGTAGACAAAGCCTAAAATATACCCCCAGTGTGGGTTGTCTGCCCTAGTTCTTAACAGTTTGCCCTGAAGTAGGCACACAGGGTTATGAACCACTCTAGACAGCATGACAATAAGCTTCTTAGGAAATGGATATCTATTTAACATGATTGTCTAAGCTTTTACAGATTGGGAAGATGGGTAGTGTGACTAGATGGTGATTAGAGTGTGGACTAGAGCAGATATTCAGGGCTTGTGTGTGAATAAGCAAAAATAAACATTTTAAAGAGCAGAACAAATGCATTATTGTAGGTAGCAGAGCATTTTGAATATACCCACTGAAACAGGAGCTGCCTTATGAAAAAACAGGCCGCAAACCTGAGAGTCATAAGGTACAAGTTTCAAATTCTCTATGAGCTTGTTTCAAACCTGAGTCAATGGGTGTATGATGGGGTGGACTAAGCCCTGATGCTTCCTACAGGAGGCTGGAGGCCTTACCACACCCTATCCCAGGAAGAGGAGCAGAAGAGAGGTCCTCCAGGAAAGATAGAGTGGCTGCCTCCATGGCGGTTAGTCAGGGCCCAGCAGACCAGTATAAAAGCTGCCGGGCTAGGGCCTGGTAGTTCCTCACAAGAACTTGACCCAGACAGATCTATACACTGACTAGTGGTATCTCTAAACTACATCCCTCAAAAAATGAGGTTCACAGGATCTTTCGAAATAGAGCATTTCTGTCAAAAGATCACTGTCTTGACCCTTTTTTTTTTTTTTTTTTGAAAAGCGGCTTTTCAAAAAAAAGCCATGGCAGCCATTATGTAAATGAAGCATGGGAAATTCAAATCCTGGCTTCATTTACAACTTCGATATGTCGAAAAAGGGATGTAGTTTAGACATACCCTAAGAGAATAGCAGCACTGCAGACAGCTCTGAGTGAAAGCTGAACTTTAGGCCTGGGTAAGGCCCAGGTCCAGCGGCCAAAGACGAGCCACAAGCTGAATACGAGAATTGATAGCACCCTAGACAGGGTCTATCAAGAACCTACCTTCAGAACCCTGAGACTACCAGACAGAGCGGCAGCCTGAGGAAGTGGCCCAGGGAATAATGTAGTAGCAGATGATGGAGACTCGTAGCCGACACCTGCTACTTATAGGGTCAATGGGCTGGGACCCAGAGATGTGGGTGGGTCTAGGTCCCCTCCCCCCAATCCTCCAGCAGGCAAGAAGAAGCCTGGTCCCAGGCCAGATACTAACCAACATTTCCTCTGCCACAGACAGCCAGGTAGAGAGCTTACCCGACACCCCGTGGCCACAGAGCGGTGCTCACAAATGAGCAGACCCTGTTACAGGGTGTCTACTGATTTCAACAGATTTTGGATGGGGCCCAGTGTGTGTGGCCAGTATATTATCTGAAAGATATAACATTCAACGTAGTGGAGGTAATAATAGTTTTGGAAAATTTGCTAGGAGTGGAATTATGTAGTAGCACAGACATGAATTATATGGACTCGACTATTGGCATTTCAAAAATAGTTATGATTGCTTTGGGAAGGAAATTCTCATGTTGTGATCTGAGTATATATAGACTTAGTCACCACATTTGGCACAACTTCTCTTTACAAGACAATTAAATTTTTCTTGACCTTTGCAGAGGAAACATTTTACATTGACTGTGTTTCCCTCACATTTCTTCCGATTTTTTCCTTTAGTTAAGCTAGGAGTGCAGAGGTGTCAAATGAAGGTTAGGGATGAGTGCACATGTATAGGCAATGGATGGAAGGAGGGAGGTAGCTGAGGTTAAAGAACTGACAAGTGAAGTGTAGACAGGGAGCTGAATCACTTACCTGCTCATTTCCCTGCATTTTTTTAAGGCTTGCATTGGTGGGATATGCTGTCCAGCAATCTTAACTCAATGTTAACACAGCTTCTTTTGTGGGAATATATACACTTAAATATGTGTATGTATTCTAGAAATCATATGCACTGATAATTAGAAGCCTCTTTTTACAATGTATACAGACCCCTCCCTCTCCCACAAAGAACATACCCGTATTGAGGTTCATTTTTTTGGCAAAACAGTGTGATAGGACTAGAACATCATCTCAGTTTGCTAAATGTTCACACTACAGTACATTGTTGTTTGGTACCTTATGACAAAAATGGAAACTCTGCTCTTTCAAAATGGCAATTGTAACTGTGGTGCATAAAAGCTGCAATTGCAGGCCACATTTTTTTCGGGGCCCTCCAGAACTGATTCAGAATGGTAGTTGGGGGTGAGGGGAGAAAGAGTACTTCATGGAAAGCTGAAAACAGTGCGAGAGCCACTTCAAACTTCTTCCCAGCCACTTCAAAGCTTCTTCCCTCTTCTCAGCTGCGCTGCCAGGGTAAGCTCCCTCCACAAGAGGGAGGCAGTACAAGTAGCAGGCATCGTGAACACATGGGGAAGCAGAAAAAGATAGCTGCTACTCAAATATAAATGCTGACAAGCAGCAGTAATAGCCTTCAAGAGGAAGATAACTGGCAGTAAGGGAGGAGAGGAAAAAGGAAATCTTGTCTCCAGTAGCCCTTCACTGTGTCAGTATCCCCTCTGCTGAGTGGGGTGCCAGGCAACAAAGGGTAAATACATATTTCCCCTTAGAAGGAATGACAGCAGCAGATTCCCTAAAGTGAAGTGTCTTGGAGAAGACAGGAAAGCACAGTTACAAGCAAAGGAAAGGCTCAGACTTCAGATGGGCAGAGAAAGGGTACGTCTACACTACAGCGCTAATTAGTTAATTCGAACTAAGCTAATTCGAACTAACGCGTCTAGAACTAAAAACTAGCTCGAATTAGCGTTTTGCTAATTCGAACTAGCAAGTCCACATTGAGTGGACTCTGAACAGGGCTTAAGGATGACCGGAAGCAGTGCCGGCAGGGCATCAGAGGAGGACTTAGAGCGTGGAGATGCTGTCTCAGGCTAGCCGAGGGCTGCGCTTAAAGGGACCCGACCCCCAGCCCGGACAGACAGTTCTCAGGGGTGCCCCGCTTGCAAAGCAGTCCTGGCTTGGATTGCCCGGACTACCCACACTGGGCACATCACAGCACTCGGCCATCAGCCCGGCTGCACTTGCCGCAGGCTGCCATCTGGGAAGAGGGGGCAATCGGGGGGCTGCAGGAGAGCTTCCACCCCCAGAAGCCCACAGAGCCAGCCCAGTCCTCCCCATCGGGGGCTCGTACCCCATTCCTCCCTCACCTCCTTCCACTTACCCTTCCCTAGCCCCCCTTCTTATTGATGTACAAAATAAAGATAACGTTTCTTCCAACATTGACTCTGTCTTTATTGAACAAAACTGGGGGAGACTGGGAAAAGGAGGTGGGAGAGGGGAAGAGAAAGGCTGGGAGAGGGGAGGGCAACTAACATAATCAGGGGTTGGGAACAGGTCCCAGATGAAGACAGGCTACAGAGACTGGGACTGTTTAGCTTAGAAAAGAGGAGATGGAGCGGGGTCAGGATAGGGGTCTCTAAAAGCAGGGGTTGGGTGGAGAGGGTGCATTCATAAAAGTTCTTCACGAGTTCCCATAAAGAAGGACTAGAGGACACCAAAGGAAAGGAATGGGTAGCAGGCTTCAAACTAGTAAGAGAAAGTTGTTCTTGACAAAGCAAATAGTTAACCTGTGGAACTCCTTGCTGCAGGAGGCTGTGAAGGCGACAACTAGAACAGAGTTTAAAGGGAAGTGAGATCAAGTCATGGAGGTTGGGTCCATGGAGTAGTCTTAGTCAGGGGGTAGGAGTGGAGTCCCTGCCCAAAGTTTGTGGAAGGCTGGAGATGGATGGCACGAGACAAATGGCTTTGTCACTGTCTTCGGTCCATCCCCTCCAGGGTCCCTAGGGTTGGCCGCTGTCGGCAGACAGGCTACTGGGCTAGATGGACCTTTGGTCTGACCCAGGACGGCCATTGTAAGCTCAGGGCTCAGGGTCGGGGGTCTCAGTGGACCCCCTTGATTTTCATGCACACCTGCTCCTGGGTGGCCAGGCTGGCAGCTCTCCTGCCCTAGACGGCCACTTTCCTGTGCCTAGTGCGGAGATCGTGGACGAGGTCCATGATGTCCGCACTAGCCCAGGAAGGTGCCTGCCTCTTGCGGTCCAGGGCAAGCTCCCGGGAGCCGCCAGCCTGGTCCCGGGAAGAGGGGGTGGGCTGGGGGACATCGGGTGGGAGGCTCGAACCGTGCCAGGTGCAGGGTCTGCTGGCTGGGTGCTGGCAGGCTTGCACCTGGCACGGGCACCGTAGCCAGCCCGTGCCCCTTTAAGGGGGCCGGGGCCGGGAGGGGGGCATAGAGTTTCCCTGGTGTTGGCCAGAGTGGCCACCAGGGAAACCTGGGGAGGGCTAGCCTCCCACTAGTTCGAATTAAGGGGCTACACACGCCTTAATTCGAACTAGCTAGTTCAAACTAGGCTTAATCCTCGTAAAATGAGGATTACCTAGTTCGAACTAAGCGCTCTGCTAGTTCGATTCAAATTCGAACTAGCGGAGCGCTAGTGTAGCGGCTATGAATGTTAGTTCGAACTAACGTCCGTTAGTTCGAACTAACATTGTAGTGTAGACATACCCAAAGAGAGGTGGAGTCAGGTTTTTTTCAAATAAAGTGGCCTTTTTTTAAAAAAAAACTTCACTTACGTCTAGACTGTCACTGAGTTCTTTTGAAATTAAATTGAAAGAACGTGGCAATTTTTTTGACAGTGATAAACCTCATTTTATGAGGAAGAATGTCATTTTTTGAAAGAGTTCTTTCAAAAGTAGGCATTCTTGAACACAAACAGGGCTTTTTCAAAAGAGAGCATCCAAATTGCCTGGGTGCTCTCTTTTGAAAAAGCGGATCGCTTTTTCAAAAACAGTGGTGGCTGTCTAGTTGATCTCTTTTGAGAGAAGCTTTTTTAGAAGATTATTTCGAAAAAGCTTCTTTCAAAAGAAGCATGTAGTCTAGACGCACCCTCATGGAGCTGGAAAGAGAAGAGGTGGAACCACCCTAGAATCAAATTAAAAATAGGAGGGAACATGGGACAGAAAAGAGAGTGGAAAGGGGAAGAGACATCATACCACGGCGAAAGAAAACAGGGATGGACCACAGAACAGGGAAAAAATATGAAAGACAAAGAAGGATAGGAAAGCAGATGCTGCTTATTTTGAAGGAAACAGAAGTAAGGAGAGATGAGAATAGAAAGAATTTATAACTAAAAAAAGGAAGCAGAGTGTTAACTAAGCCAATTATGGGGGTAGATCAGAAAAGCTATCTTTGGAAGCTTCACGCACTATGCCAGGTGCCAGCCAATTTAGCAGTTATGGCTTGATGGGCATAACATTTACAGTATCTCTAATTTTTACCTCCCTACTTGAAACACTGAAGTTTCTGTATCACTGAACAAGCATTTGTCCAGCAGACATAGTAATTAATTTAACTGGAAGAAAATTGGCTAAACTATTGATCCACATGTCCCATCAGTAAAGCAATCCTAATTATGTACTCAAGAGTCCAATAAGTGCCATGCTGATAACAGGTACAGAAATTAGTAAAAAGATGACAGTCCTATAGCTCTCCAATAGGGACAATGACATCACAAAGCCCCGGCATTTGGCTTTTGCCAATGTGACTTTCTATGTCAAACGAGTATGGAAAGACACCTTCCAGTTTGCTTGGGTTATAATAAAAAAAACAAAAGGTCTTAACTTGTCTCTGGAACAAAAGAAGATGGAGTTTCATGGCAGCCTAATCGCTTGCCTCCTGAGCTGTTCAAATAAACTTAGCATTTAAGTAGGAACTTGCATAAGTATGGTTCAGAGACTGTTTTCATATTTTATTAATTGTTTTGCTTCCAGAATGGGGCTGTTACTCTGCTTTTACTATCCAGTGCAGAGAGTGCTTCAAGCCTTTGTCGATCTTGCTTTATGAACAGTAAATTCCGCTCTTAAATGTCAACTTCACCAATAAATACATTAAAATCTTACCCAAACAGATTGTTTCAAGAGATTATAAAATGTTTTGCACATTTGATGTGCAATAACATTCCCTAGTGCTATTTATCTTGTTATTTCCCTCTAATTTGACTAGACTTGAAGCTTGAGGGTTCATCACAGACCAAGACCACATCAAACACCATGCACTTCTGATGAATACACACTACTGAGACTAAATATAACACATGCCACTCTCAGATGCACACTTCCAATTCCCCATACACTGAAACCAGTAGGGTCTTCTCAACAGCTGTTGGGGATCTCCATAAAGTGATGTAGCCCCACCTAATCTTCTAGGGCACAGCAGGGCAAAAGTCAAATTAAGCTACACAACTTGAGCTACATCAACTGTGAAGCTGAAGTCGAAATAGCTTAATTCGGCTTTTGACGCCATCTACGCAGCAGGAAGTCGAAGGAAGAACATTCGTCCTTCAACTGTGCTTACTCCTTGTAAAATGATGTTTACAGGAGTCAGAGTAAGAAGTCCTCCAGCTCACCATTATTGTGAAATAATGGCTTGCCGTGTAGACACACTCTTTGTTATTTTGGAATAACGCTAGTTATTCCAAAATAACGCTGCTCTGTAGACATACCACTATATACTTGAGAGAGAATTTATAACTAAAGAACTCCTCCTAAATGGTAAGAGCTAGGACTACCAAATTTGGTATGCAGCTTCCTCTTACAATAACTTTAAAGCAAGGCCAGGGTTTGGTTTTGCCAGGAAAATGTTGTGCCTGGATTGGTTCTTATAAAACCATACCATGCCCCACCCTCCCCCGCCCATTCATGTGGTAACATTGCTGACTGATCCTTTTGTCAGGGAGCAAGGGGAAAGTGCACTGTTTGCTGCATTCCTGACTCTGGCTGGGGAACACAGATGGCCGACAAACCTGGACCTGCCCCAGCTGAGGGACATGCACCCCTCCCCTGGCTGTGTCCTGTGGAGCTGCAGAGGCCACGGAGAGGGACTTCTCACTTTGCCCCAAGATACTGTGGTGGGAGAGAGGGGTAGGCCTCTCTCCCCAGGGCAGCTTGCATATTGAACCCCTCCTCCCAAACTCCACCCCAGAGCAAGGATTCCAATAAAGCATGTGCATTTTCATTTTTCCAAAAAACAAAAATTAATTGAGTTAAGGACTGGAGTAAAGCCAGGTAAATCTTCTAGTTACAAATAAAACCTGCAGCGTCATTGTAGTCTGAGCCATCATTTTTTTTAACAAAAAGGTAGTCCCAAAGGACTACTGCAGTAACCATAGGCTCAGACGCTCCTCAGGGTAAATCTAGTTCAAACCTTCTTCTAAAGAGTTACTCCCATTGCCTTTAGATTCCAGCACTACTGAGTCAGCAATAATTTTCCAGCCACTCCCTACAAGGTTCCAACACCTGATAAAAGTATGGGGGCAGCAGCAGAATTCTGTCCCCCTGTTACAATCCAGCTAGAGGCTCAGCTGAAGAGAAAATCATTACTCTAGGGTGACAGCTCCTCCAAGAAGAAGTGAGATGGAGCTCTGGCACTTAAAGGGAAGTTGGAAATCAGCAGTTTGTTTCTTGGAGCAAGGGAAACACCACAACGGAGGTAGAGAGGAATGATAAAAATGAAATTATTGTGCTACAGTCCCTGCTTTGAGGTAGTGGTGGGAACAGATAGGGTGAGGGAAACACCCTCCACTAGAATATAAAGCAAGAGGGGGAATAAAAAAAGCTTTAATGCTTCTGGAAATGCAAAAGCAGGAAAGAAATACTGTGTTGCACTGGCATAATGGAGACTTGACATCAGTGTGGCGCTCCCGAACTCTGCCCTCCAGACTTCCTTCTTTTTATACAATTGCCCATCACTGTGGAGTCTGAATACTTGCACAGCCTCAAGTTATGTTGGAGATGGAACAAGTACCACACTTCTGCTGGAGAGTTCAGAGGGATTACTGCCCCCAGAGACAGTTTTCAACTGTGAGAGCTGGAAATGCAGAGTTGTCCTTGGAATAAAGGGCTAAATTCCATGGTGGCCTTCATAATGGTGTTGGTTTCAAGTGGAAATGCTGGTATAACTTATACACTGAAGGCACGGTAGTGTGTGGTTGTAGCAGAAACTGCAACCAACAGGAGGATATCATATGAAGTGCAATGACAAATGTACACACATTTTACTGGTATGTAACTTGCACCTCCATTGATATCACATCTGAATTTGTCTCTATGTCTAAATGGTGTCTCGTTATACAGTATGGGCTCGTCTACATTGGCCCCTTTTCCGGAAGGGGCATGTGAATTTCACGAGTCGTAATAGGGAAATCCGTGGGGGATTTAACTATCCCCCGCGACATTTAAATAAAAATGTCCGCCGCTTTTTTCCGGCTTTTAGAAAAGCTGGAAAAGAGCGTCTACACTGGCCCCGATCCTCCGGAAAAAAAGCCCTTCAAAGTAGGAATAAGATCCTCCGGAAAAGGGCTTTTTTTCCGGAGGATCGGGGCCAGTGTAGACGCTCTTTTCCGGCTTTTCTAAAAGCCGGAAAAAAGCGGCGGACATTTTTATTTAAATGCTGCGGGGGATATTTAAATCCCCCGTGGATTTCCCTATTACGACTCGTGAAATTAACATGCCCCTTCCGGAAAAGGGGCCAATGTAGATGTAGCCTTTGTGTAGTACTTCATATTGGGGAGTTTTCTCTCAGGAGAGGGATCTAAGCTGTCTGTCTTGTAACAACCAGCTGCTAGTAAAAAATGTTACTCAGACTAACTCCTCCCTCACTCTATGATTGATAGTCCAACATCATATAAGTCTGATATGCAGGTTAACAGTGAGCTAACAATGCAGGCCAGTCCCAGCCCCTAAACAGGCACTACCCTGAATTTTTACCTGTCTTAAAAACAAGATTTAATACACAATACTCACTGGTTTTAAAGTGAACTTGTCACTAAGCAGTTGTTCCCTACAAAATTCCTTTTACCCATCACCTCATGGCATTTTTTTCATGGACGTCTCTTCCTGTGGATCCTATTTCACTGAGGACTTGCTGTGTCCTAACCTAAACAGAAGGCCATATGATCAGCCCATGTGTCCTCTGCCCAATGACCCGCCCTGCCTTGCACCTGCCCAGAAGTGCTGTACTCTTCCCACTCCACGTTATCTGTGACGGAAGGGGGCTCTGTCCTTTTCTGCTTGTGCCTCCCCCTGCTCATTCAGCTGCTTTCCCTGGCAACCAGGTGGGGAGTAGGAAGGATGTGCTTCTGACTGAGAGTCCGGCTGGGACACTGAATATGCTGTGTGTGTGTGTGTCCTATCCTCAATAGCAGGAGCCAGCCTGCTGCCACCCCAGCTGCTAAGAACAGATGCTGAACGAGTCAGCATGTCCCCACCACAGCATGTTCAGCCTCTGTCCCTGGCAGATGAGTCTGGACAGGGAGAGGCCCTCACTCCTTACTAGCCAGGCTCTCAGGCAGAAGTGGCTCTGTCCTGTTTCCTGCCAGGCTGCCAGGGAGAAGGGCTGAATGTATGTGTGTAGGGTGGGGCTCATAGGAGGAGGGGAGAACACAGGGAGAGGACAGCCTGTCCTCCTTCTCTGCCTCAGACAGGTCAAGTTGGGGGGGGGGGGGGGATCTTGCCCCCCCACACACACATATTGCCTGATAGACTGGAGTTTGTTATGTGCTTGCATTGCACAAGGAGAACGATTGCTCCTAAGCCTTAGTAATAATAAATTGAGAATTTTGGTATCATTAGCTCCCTTTTACTGATAGGAATCTGAGGCACAGTGAGGTGGACTGATCCACCCAAGGTCACACACAGTAACTGACAGAGTCTGAAATAGAATCCACGAAACAGATCCTCCATCGGGGCAAATCTGTACAGCACCATTGATCTGGCCCAAGGTGTCTTAACTCCCAGTCCCCGGTAGTAATCAGATAACACTGCCTTTTTATGGCGCTTCTGCAGCTAGGGCATCTATTTCTCCTTGTCTAGAAGGACAGACTTTACTGGTGTTATGGAAATAAAGAGGAAAAGAATTCCCAGTCAAATCTTATGTGTCATGTATATTTTTATCCCACTACAAGTCTGATATTCTAGAAGGTTTGTCATTCAAGGGCTGACAAAATTAAAGTTCTAGATTTCCCCATTTCTAAATTTTGATTGATCAGAATGATCGATTTGCATCCAAGTGCATATACAATATATACAAATGAAGCGCAGCATCCAATACCATATTTCTCACCTGCTAAGTGACCTTGGGCGGGTCATTTCCCCTCTTGGTGCCACAGTTGCCCCACCTATACCATATAAAGCACTTTGAGATCTACAGATGGAAAGCTCAATATAGGAACTAGGCATTATTATTAATTTATTTTATACTAGGGATCTGAGAGGTTAACTGCAAAGCATCACTCTAAATGGGTAATGCTTACCAGTTTTGATTAACTGGTAACCAGTGGGGGCTGGAGCAGCTCCCCTCCTGTCAATGGCAGAGAAATATGCCAGCCCCACATGGGGCCCATTGCAGACGGGGCTGGGAGCTGGAGCCCCATGGGATGGGAGTGGGCTAGAGCAGTCCCCAGCCCAGATCCTACTTAGTTGGTTAACCGGTTATGCATTAGGTTAACCTAATGTTCAACCAGTTATCTGATTAACCAAGATTTTACATCCCTATTTTATACAGTGCTTGGCTGTTCCCTCTGTCTATATTAGAAGGTGTCTCATGAACAGCTATTAGGTTAAAGGGGCACTAGCAAATTAAACTGTTTTTCCCTAGTTACAATAGTAGTAACACATTTGTAAATCAGTTTCACTCTGTGGTTTCTAATGAGGTTTGACCTTTACAGTTTGTTTTTGTATGTTATTCCCTGAGCACATTGAGAGAGTTTGCTGACACTTCTGGTTGCTTGACGCTCTCATGCTCCCAGTGTTATTTCATCTACCTCAGAAGTTAGTGGAGTCTCTCCCCTTCATTCTGTAACAATACTAGGTGAGCAGAATAGCAGCTTCAATTGGTGTGGTGGACAAGAGGACCTGAACACACTGACTATTTGACTGGGCAACAAAATGGCAGATGAAATTGAATGTTGAAAAATGCAAAAGCAATGCACATTGGGAAACATAGTCGCAATTATACATACAAAATGATGAGTCTAAGTTAGCTATTGCCATTCAAGAATTAGGGTAATGGCCTGGCACCCAACCTCTCACAAATACCCCCTTCTGGTCAGGTGTGTCTGTAGTCTTTAAACACCTGGCCCTGGAGTCGGGCCATAGTCCTAGGGCTTCCTCCCTGAAGGCAATGGTTTGGCTCTTTCTGGGCCCTTCTGGCCCCAACTGGGCCATTAAGTAGTTCAGATACTCTTCTGAGGCCTCATCACTGCCTAGTTGTAGGCTACATTCCCTGTGTCCCATGGGTGGTGGTGGTGGTGGTGGTGGGGAGATGCAGGCCCACCCATTACTCTGAGTCCCAGTTCCGGGACTCTAATAATAGCAGCCGCATATTGTTATGTCCCTTTAACAAAACTGCTTTCAGTTCCCTGAGACATTCCCTGCAACCCCTGCTTTCACAAATGCTTTACCCTTAGCTCAGGGCTCTTCTGTATTCAGGCACCAGCCAGGAACACCATCTGCACCTCTTTCAGCTCCAGCAAGGAACTGAACTCTAATCTGTTTGCACTGCAGCTCCTTTTATACTAACCTACAACCTCCTGATTGGTTAGCCCCTAGCAGCCTCTCTTGATTGGCTGCTTCCTGAACAATCTCTCTAGGTTGCTTGGAGGACTTAGCTCCATGGCTCCTTTCCTGGGATGGGTGTGGCAGGATTCTGAGTCCTACAGCAGGACATCTCTGGACCTGGTCAGCACCATCACACTGAGATCCTGGAATTATTGAGGACGTGTATCTGAAACTGTCTTCTTAAGGTACAGCAATAGTCAAAAAACCTAACAGAATGTTAGGAACCATTAGGAAAGGGATAGATAATATGATGCTAACATATAAATCCATGGTACACCCACACCTTGAACATGGTATGCAGTTTTGGTTGCCTCACTTCAAAAAGATATATTAGAATTAGAAAAGGCACAAAGACGGGCGACAAAAATTATTAGGGGTATGGAACAGCTTCCACACGAGGAGAGATTAAAAAGACTGTGATTGTTCAGTTTAGAAAAGAGATGACTCAGAGGAGATATGATAGAGGTCTCTAAAATCATGAATGGTGTGAAGAAAGCGAATAGGGAAATGTGATTTACTCCTTTACATAACACAAGAAATAGGGGGTCACTCACGTAATGCATTTAAAAGGCTTAAAAGGTTTAAAACAAAATGTTTAAAACAGCTATCCCCAATTAGTCGATCGCTATCGACTGGCTGATTAAGGGGGTGACGACAGTCAATCTCCGTCGCAGTCCCACGTTTTCCCCCTTTCCCGTGTGTTTTGCTGCAGCAGTCGGGTGCTTTCACAAACCATCAAGTGAACTCAGAATACAGGCTGCAGGGGGCTGTAACCCCAGGCTGATTGGCTGATTTGCTGATGCCTTCCTAGCGAGGGGTGTGTGTGGAGGAGGGGGGGTTGTATTTTCTTTGAAAGGTATTTAAAGAGACAGGGAGGTGTTGAGAGGGGTGTGGGCTGGCTCATTGCTTTGAATTGCTGCTAGGTTCCTTCCTCTGATTCTAAAGAGGAGTCAGCAGAAAACTGACCTGAACAGAATCTGTGTCTACAGCACAGAAAAAGTTCCAGCAATGCCTAATGGGTCAACGTGCTTCCTTTCCATAGCCAGCCAGAAGAGACTATATGGGGGGAATCCCCCACAGCCCTCCAGTCCTTGCAGGCTCCCAGCTGTAGCAGCAGGCTGGGGGAGTGGGTGGAAGGGAACTACCAGGGATGAGGCTGCAGTAACTTCAGACAAGGAGGGAAAGTGCCTGTGACTTCCCGAAGACAATCCAGTCCCTTTGTGGGGTGTTCAGCAAGAAGAGCATGCGGCTGAAATAGTTATGACATTGGCAGTTATGTGCATGTGTCTGTACGATGGAGAGCTGTCTGAGGGACCATCACAATCAGCGCTTTTATCAGTATCTCTCAGGAAAATAAGGTCTATTGGCAAACCTCACATTTGCCTCCCTTCTGCCCCCAGTCCCATGGCCAAGCCTCTGTTCCATGTGATCCCGGCTTCCTTTTCACTCCCAGCTCTCACTTCACCTGCTCCTTCCTCTACCCTAGTGAGCATAGAGCCCCATCTTCCACAATCCACTTTCCCTTTACTGACTCTACTCTCCATTTCACCTCCCCTGCCCTGTTTCCCTCAAAGCTTCAACAGAGCCGGTTTCCCTGTGGAATTGATTTGGGCTTTTTAAAAATACAATGCATGCTGGGGTTTCTTTTTCTTGCAGTGGAGTGGATTTGCTGAGGGGGAAAATGCAAAGCTCTGCTTCCCACAAGCATTCAGGGGTTTTCTCCATGGCTTGAGGCTTGCTCAGCACCCCAATCCCCCACTTGGCCTCAGTACTCCCCAGCCTGGAGCCCCCTCCCCAAGCCAGCATCCCCTTCTCCACCCCCACCTGCACCCAGATTCTCTCCCAGAGCTTGCACATCTCACCCTTTCCCTCACTCAAATCCCTCATTCCTGCCCCAGAGCCTGCACCCACCTGTCTCAACCCAGTGAAAGTGAGTAAGGCCTGGGGACAGCACGTGATGGAGAGGGGGAGAATGGGGTGGGTGGGGCCTTGGGGAAGGGGTGGGGTAGATCTTGGCTTGCCCTGAGATTTAAAAAGTGATCTTGGGTGTAAAAAGGTTGGAGACCACTGGTTTAAAACAAACACATTCTTCTCATAATGCACAGTCAACCTGTGGCCCTCATTCCAGGGGGTATTGTGAAAACCAAACGCTGACTGGGGTAAATAAATTACATAAATTCATGGAGCATAGGTCTGTGTCTGGCTACTAGCCAAGATGGTCAGGCACACAACCCCATGTGCTGGATGTCCCAAAACTCTGACTGCCAGAAGCTGGGACTGGATGACAGGGGATGGATCACCTGATAATTATTCTTTTCTATTCACTCCCTCTGAAGTCTCTGGCACTAGCCGCTGTCAGAAGACAGGGTACCATTGGTCTAACCCAGGATGGCCATTCTTATGTTGATTTTATCACCGAATTCAGCTAAGGAGTGTGTTTTCTCTGGTTTAATTCAACCTACTTACACTACTCTCTGAGCTTCTTTCAAATCCTACCTAGCCCACAGTCACCACCAATACGAGACCAGTTGCAATTCTCCTCTCACCCAATCCTTTTTCCAACTCTAAAACGTCTGTCAACATTCACACACATGGGATTTTGAAATCCTTGACTCCCCTCCTGCATGAAATTGGAACCTGTATTCCCACTGATGCATAGAACTGTGGAAGCCTCCTTTACTAGGGCATGAGATCTTTGGGCAATGTTGCTGACCAGGTCATGAAATTTTTCGGGTCCTAGCTAACAAAACATGGGATTTTTGAGGTATCTTGCCCTTCAGACTATAGTATTTGGGAAGAGGCTCCCTATGAGACAATTTTTCTTGTTACGGTCAAATGCTTAGTATGAGGTTCTTCTTCCCACTGACTGTGGTGATCAGAGAGGGCAAGAATAGGTCTGAAGGTCTTTTTTATTATCCACTGATTCTCCAGCAGAAACTTCTCTTGTCCCTCTTGAAGAAGATGTGTAGGTGGCAGCAGCATAGGCTGTAGGGTACTCCCGAGAAATGCTTTCATGGATCTTCCTCTATAAGCCCATATGCAGTCCCAAACAGGAATTTATAAAAGTCTTCAAAGCACCAGCTTGGAGTATTGATCTGCCTGAAAAGTACATCTCAGCAAAATAATAATAATAAAAAATAGAACAGGAAGTCATCTGATGAGGGAGGGAGTGTAAATAGGCCATGGTATAATAATAAATCTGAGGTGACAAGATCCTTGTTTAAGCCAACCAAAACTGTGAATGGGAAAGACTAGAGAGACAAGGTGGGTACGTCAATATATTTTATTGAACTGACTTCTGCTGGTAAGAGAAACAAACTCTTGAGCTTATACAGAGTTCTTCCAGACATGCAGTACTCTGTGTAAGCTTGAAATGTCATCGCATCAACAAAAGTTGGTCCAATAAAAGATATCACCTCACCCACCTTGTTTCTCTCATCCCAACACAGCTACAAAAACACTGCACAAGACAATGGGAAATTTTCTCTCATGAATATGGGAACCTCTAGAAATCACATACATTTTGTAAGGAATTGGATAGGGTACTGTATTCTATGGGACAGAATCAAAATGGCTCCTTTGTGTGGTGGATAGCCTCCTTTAGATCACACAGTTGAAGCTTCTGTAGATGGAGTTTATGAGTACTATATCTGCTGTTGACATGAAGTGCTCCATTTTTATGATGTGAAGCATGGGGGGAAATGTTGGTGATCAGATATGTGACATTATTCTGTGACAAAATTATTTTTGTTATTATTAAACTGTACCTAAACTATTCCTTTACATAATATATTCCCTCCACAGTGTTTCCAGGTCCTACTATTAATCTCTTCATGTGGAAAAGTCTCTTCCTCTAGCACCTATCACATTGCATGAAGCACCTTCTGTTTAATATGAAAAGGTTACTCATATTCAGTCAAAGCCACTGACAAACTGAACATTCCTAATCACTTTATAATTGGATTCTTTTTTAGCATGGTTTGTGTGCGTTTATCAGCAAAGCCCATATCAAGAGAGGTCAATCAAAGCATTCCCTTGATTCCCACTGCCCTTTTCACAACTGAGATTGCGCACTTAAACTCTGGCGACCAACACTGTTCTATACACAAGCTGTGGCTTGTGGTAACATTTACTTCAGATGAAATGTTCTCATACAAGAGTGACAGAATGCCCCAAAAGTCTGGCTTGACTATGGGGGCATGGCAAAAGAAAATGCCATGGGCAGATCTCTTACAAACTTGTCTTGTTTCTTTTTGATCAAGTATACTTTTCTTTTTTTATTTTTCTACTAAGAAATAAATTGAGCTTCTGAAGATATTATTAACTTATTGAGTAAACATTCAGTATAAAGGGTATTTCTATGAAAAAAGGGTTTAGTCTCTCAATTTACTATGCAACCAGAACAGGATATCCTACTTCTTATACATAAAAGGATCAAAACGAAGCTCTTCTGTAGAGTTTCAACAACAATAATTAACGATTATTATTAGTAGTAGATTATTAGTAGTAGTATATATTATGCAGTACTATCTGGGAAACCCAGTCATAGACCAGGAGCTCGCTGTGTTAGACATTGTACAAACACAGAAGAAAAAGTTCAGACTAATAGTAATTAATTATAAATAATAATGCAGTATTTTATTAACATTAATTTAGTAACCAACACTGTATACTGTTAGGTGAATCAATATTTTAATTTCCACTTTACAGACAGTGAAGTGAAAGCATAAGGGAGTTCATGTGACTTGCCAAAGTTCAGACCATAAATCTGTGACTGGGCTGGATACATTATGCAGAACTCCTGACGCTGAATCATGTTTTTTAATTCACTGATTATGCTTCCTCCCTATTTTCTTGCTGGGTTTCCATATGTGAGCTTGATGGAGCAGAAGGGCAAAAGCTCATTTGTGGGTTTTTTTCCAATATGAATATAAACTGTGAAAGCAAGGCCTCACAATTCTTATAACTTTTGAGTTTTAAACAGAAGGTGTGAGACAAGTTATGTCCCTCTATGGATATTAGATTCCTAGTTAAGAATGTGTATTATAAAAAGCAGGTCAGTAAGGGACAGCAAATAGTCAGTAGAGTTCACAATCAAAAGGCAGGACTCTTATTTCAAGGAGAACTTCTAAAAGGCTAACACAATGGGTGTGTCTAGACTACAGGGTTTTGTCGACAAAAGTCCACTTTTGTCGACAAAACTATACCTGCGTCTACACTGCCGCTGAGTTCTGTCAACATAATGTCGACAGAACTCAGCAGTTTTGTTGACGGCTGTACACCTCATTCTACGAGGAATAATGCCTTCTGTCGACAGAATTCTGTCGACAAAAGGTGTTATTGCATCTACATTGTCCTTTGCATCTACACTGTCATGTCGACAAAGCAGCTTGCTTTGTTGACAGAACTGGATGTAGTCTAGACGTTCTTTGTCGACAGAAGCTTTGTTGATAGTATGGGTACGTCTAGATACTGTCGACAAAACTTCTGTCGACAAAGAGTGTCTAGACTGCATCCAGTTCTGTCGACAAAGCAAGCCACTTTGTCGACATAACAGTGTGGACGCAAAGGACAGTGTAGATGCAATAATGCCTTCTATCGACAGAACTCTGTCAACAAAAGGCGTTATTCCTCGTAGAATGAGGTTTACATACGTCAACAAAACTGCTGAGTTTTGTCGACGTTATGTCGACATAACTCAAAGGCAGTGTGGACGCAGGTATAGTTTTGTTGACAAAAGTCCACTTTTGTCGACAAAACCCTGTAGTTTAGACATACCCTATCTGTTGACAAAACTTCTGTCGACAAAAGCCTGTAGTCTAGAAGTACCCAATAAGACTATTTGTGTGAGCTTTTCACTGATGTGAATAAAAGTTTCACAATCTGACCTTATATTTTCAAAATGCAACTCCCATTCATATCATG
Organism: Pelodiscus sinensis; assembly: GCF_049634645.1. Classification (NCBI taxonomy): domain Eukaryota; kingdom Metazoa; phylum Chordata; order Testudines; family Trionychidae; genus Pelodiscus; species Pelodiscus sinensis. Next base: position 94,919,311 of record NC_134711.1, on the reverse strand, counting down.
TGACTTTGTGAACAAAAACATGCACACAAACTAAAGCACTTGCATGCTATGTGCTGGTGACAGAATTTACACCTGCAAAACCCATTTATCCAATAAAGTCCTATTGATGCAAATTCTCTCACCTGCTCACAAAATTTCTAGTCATCAAAAACTGTGCATGCAAGTATTTGTTACATACAATCACACATACACAAAAAGATGGAAATGTAATTCTTTGTTTCAAGTACTATCGAAAATAAATGTTTAGAAAGTAGGCAAAGAGGAAATCACTGGGGTCGGCAGAAATCTGAATCCACTTCCTAAGAATACCCCAACATACTGTACATGCACAGAAAAGGTTTCCTATTATCTTCTTAGTCTAGGTGTTACCAATTTAGCTTTATTTATCCGTGGGACAAAACTGCATCATGATATCATAAGTTTTGTGTCATATTTCTTTGTCATTTTGCTTTGCAACATGCTAATGATGCATTGGAATATTACAATATTGCATTATACCACAAAGCAGCATTTTTATGTGAAACATATCTGGAGCTTTTCAAAGGCAAGCTCAGCTATGTCTGTGCTACAAATGTTCATCAATACAAGTTACCCTAGCATAATGCCACCACAGTTAGTACATCACTCATGTGCATGCACACTTGGTTCCTTGCACTGGCGCTGTGCATACTCACCAGGAGTGAGTGTGTCGATGCATTGTGGGATACACACTGGGTATATATCTGAGACTACATCTAAACTACACCCCTCTGTTGGCACAGGGGTGTAGTTTAGACATAGCTTCGGTGTTCCATTCCCCATCATCTGGCACCCTAGTCTTGTAAGATGCAGGACAGATTTGTGGAAAATAAAAGTGTTGTTTGAATTTCAGAACAGGCAAACACATTTCATGCTCAAACACTTTAGTGAGGATTCAGTTCCCATTTACAAACTTTACTGCTGTGCAAGTTCAAGTCCTGAGGGTGCCGGACCATAGAGGTCCAATCAGTATGTGCAACTCTGATCTCCAGTGGCTTGAGAACTGAGGGTATGTTTACACTACCACCCTAGTTCGAACTAGGGTGGTAATGTAGGCAACCGGAGTTGCAAATGAAGCCCGGGATTTGAATTTCCCGGGCTTCATTTGCATCTTGCCGGGCGCCGCCATTTTTAAATGTCCGCTAGTGCGGACTCCGTGCTGCACGGCTACACATGGCACGGACAAGGTAGTTCGGACTAGGCTTCCTATTCCGAACTACCGTTACTCCTCGTTTCACTACCTAGTCCGTGCCGTGTGTACTATAGATACACTACAGCTCTGCTCAGATTATAGACTGTGGAAAGGCAGCAAAGATGCACAAAGTTCTAACATCACAGATACCTGCAACTCTGCTCTGATAGTTTTGGTTCACACGTACTTTCTCTCCCTCTTTTGCTAGCATTAGTCTGTAAAAGAGAGTTGCTAGCCAAACATCGTAGGCTGAGTTAAAGGAAAACAGCCATATGGAGCTAGCACAGTGCCAAAATCAGAGACTATCTCAAGCTGTATCTCAAAGGTAATACAAAATAATAGTCATGAAGGAAATCAGATTCCAGGCCATGGGGATTGTTGTACCTCAGACCACTGGGAACTCCTTAGAAAACCAAGTAACTTATTAGTGAAACGTGTAATTATGAGCTTTAATTATTATGTCTTCACTTTAGGAGTGACAACTGCTAGAGCTGGATGAAATTCTTGGTCGCAACCATTTATATAAAAAAAATGCTGTTTGGGGTTGACTAAATCATTGTGTGAATGTGTGTTGATTTTGACTAATTGTATCCTCCCAACCAAAATACAAATTTAAAACAAACTCTTTCAACTCAGAGTGACTTTGTTTTGACATTTTCTTCAGTTTTATAAAAAAACCAAACAAACTTATTTTACATGCCTCAGAAATGTTTTTGTTCAACCCAGAATGATTTTCCCCCTTGACTTTTCAGTTCTCTGAAAAAATTCAAGAATTTTTCATGAGAGGTTGACCCAAACAACTTCTAACCCAACATTTCAGTACGGCAAGAGAAGTGAAAAATCAATTATTCACATCGTTCTAGGGATTATGCAGCACTAACCAAATTCACAATATCTTATCCCAAAATGCACTGAGGCCCAAATCTTCAAAAGTGTTTAGGCATCCCAGTTTTGATCATCAGAGTATGGTCACCTTATCTGAGCACTTCCTGCCTGTCACTCCCACCTCACCCCCACTTAGAACCAGCCCTGCTCCCTACAGGTCCCTATCCTTGTATCTGCACAGGAGGGTGTCAGAGGCCTGCTTGCATTTACCCTATATTGTCTCTCTGCTGGAGGAGTTCCCATGGGGGCTATTCTAAACCCTTGATGTTGTATTTATACCATCAGAGGAATATATGTAATAACCCTGGCCCAGAGTAAGAGACAGCCAATGAGAGGGCAGCTTGATCTGGGGAGCAGGCTTGGAATCTGAAGGGGACAGTGTAAAGATGGTCAGAGAAGGAGGTGAAAAGAGATTGTGCTGAGGTGAAAAAGAACTGTTCTGAGGAGGCTGTGTTAGAGAAAGACGGACTGTGAATAGGGCAGTGTGCAAGGAGCGTATGAAAAATGAGGCTGACCAGTGGAATGTTTATAGAGGAGCATTCTCTTTGGGTGCCTAGGGAAGAGCTGTGGCTTTTTGGGTGCAGAGCTATTGTTTGCAGGTGGGTCTGCTGGAAGTAGGTCTGGTGATCATAGCATGAAAGAAAAGGAGCTTTATAAGCTGGAGAGAGGCCAAGGTGGGACAACTGGGGTGAAGTGGTACTTTGGAGCCAGTGGGACTTTGCCACCTTGTATTCGTCTTTCCTAGGAATTGAGGGACAGGCCCTGGCTTGACCCACTGGAGTCGAGAGGCACAGAATGGGGTAAAAATTGTACCTGGATGTGGTCCTTTGTCTTAAGTGTACACATAGACTTAGAGCTCTTTAAAGATTAAGCTGTTACTTGGTACCATTATTTCTATTTTCTATCTTTATTTTCTTTGTAACCATTTTAAGATCTATATTTGCTAGCAGTTAAGAAATAGAGCAATAGCCATTGTAACCATATGATTAATAAGCTTGTTTAATAAACCTGTAACTGTTTAAGTTTTAACCTGACTCCTTCAGTTGCTGTAACAGAACCAAGCACAATTTAAAAGAACTTCAGCCGGTCATAAGGGACAGGTATAGGAAGAGCTTGGGCGTTTTGGATCGTGTCACTCCCAGGTGACAGATCCGTTGGGGCATCTCTCAGTCTTCCCTAGACTGCCCGCTGCGAAGGGATCCTGTATCCTAGCAGTTGAAATCTGAGATGTAATAAGCTCTTCCTATAAATTCTGGGGCGTCTCTCAGCCTGTTGGCTGCCCTCCGCGACGAGACCCCGGTCCTAGCGGTAAAGACACGGACATTAAACTTTGAACTAGCTACTCTGTGCCGCGTGTAGCCGCACGGCACGGGGTTCGAACTGCCGGCATTTAAAAATGGCGCCGGCCGGCTTCATGCAAATGAAGCCCGGGAAATTCAAATCCCGGGCTTCATTTGCAAGTGCAGTATGCCTACATTACCCTCCTAGTTTGAATTAGGAGGGTAGTGTAGACATACCCTAATTCACTTACAGCCAATCAAATACTTCTCCTTCTTGAAGACTTCAAGAGCTCTTTTATCACCATCAGTATCACCACATGCAAAGAATGGAATTTGCCATTGCCCTATAGATGATGGGGTGTGTGTGGGGGGGAGTATCTGACATCCCTAAACTTTGGATAAATTCTTTTGTATATGTAATAAGAGATTCCTTTTGTTTGATCCAGGTAATGCTTCATATAGTTTAATTAGAGCTGCTCAGGTAGCTGTGCAACATGTTTGTGGACAGATTTTTGAGGATTAGTTTCATGTTTCATTTCTGATTATGTTCATAGGCCTAGATTGGCAAAAAGTGTCCACTCCACTGTTCTCTCATTCACCCTTGTTCGCTCATACAGAATTCACATGCTTTGCAGACATTTCTTTTCAGTCAGAGGATAAGAGTTTGCCACCATCCTTACATTTTCTGGAAGGCAAAGGAGAATGTACTTTAAAAAAAAAGCCTTTTTATCTATTGGGTAACCATTAGTGATGCCTCAGTATTCAGGGATCATTGTCTTCCATAAAATGATTGCTGCAATCTTGTGGAGTCACAGGTGACTGATGAGACCAATCCATGATCCACAGATCTTGTCACCATTGGGGGCAAACATTTTCCATGCTAAGGGCAGACCTGGATCATTGAGTTGGGTGGCAGCGCATGCTTTTCTCCTTTCCCATTTCTCCATTTCCTGTTGCCTCTGTTGGATCTTAAAATACTGGGATCTTGGCCACCAGGCCCTTTTCTATTTTGGCTAGTCAAGGGTTTGGGTTTCCCATGAGTTTGTCAATATTGGCTTTGAGGGTACCACTGAAGCACTTTTTTCCTGCCCCATTGGCTATGGTTCAGTTGTCACAACATAATCTGCTTCAGGAGTCAATTTTCTGACATTCAAAGAATATGATCAGCCCAACGGAGTTGATAGTGTAAGGTGTTAGCTTCCGTGCTGGAGATTTTGGCATGGGACAGAATAATTGTTGGTATGTCAGTCATCCAAATTGATTTGGAAGATCTTGTGGAGGCACTGTTGATGGTATTATTCAAGAGCTTTGAGGTGCCTAATGTATATGACCCTGGTTTTGGCACCGTACAGGAGAGCATGGATAACAATGGCCTGGTACACAAGAACCTTGGCTTGATTCTTGATGTCATGATCTTCAAACACCTGAAAACTGCACTGGCAAATTGAAGATGGTGTTGAATTTCCTTGTCAATGTCAGCTTTCTGCAACAGAGAGCTGCTGAAGTCAAGGACATGCTCTCCACTCTCCGGGGTCTCTTTATTGATCTGAATGATGGCATCTTGGGTATGAGAGTCTGATAGGGGAATACTTTAGTTCTTAGTGTTGAGTGAAACTGATTTGGTTGTAGGCCTCAGAAAAAATACTATTTGTTGAAGATCTTCTGAGTGAGCTCACAGGGCACTGTCAGCTGCATATTGGAGTTCAATAACTGATTGAGTGAAAGTATTTGTCTTGGATGACTGAGGTTGAAGAGCTTGCCATCCATTCAATTTTGGACAATAAAGTTTGGAGGGAAGCTTATCAGCAATGAGAAGGAAAATGACAGCAAGGAAGATAGAGAAAAGAGTTAGAGCAATGACATGGCCTTGCTTTTTTCCTGTCTTAACTAGGAAGGGGTCTGTTTTAGAACCATTGCTGATGATCAACACAGAGATGATGTTGGAGAGGAGTTGGAGGATGGAACAATTTTAAGGAGAATTCCCGACAGAGCCTCACCATTGGTGCATAAGAACAAAAGAATAAGTACAAGACATCATGGGAACATCCACACTCTAAGCATTGGCATCAGATAAATTATGTGATGACTGGTGCAGATAATTGTTGGACAGATCATCATCTTATCTGTGCTCCCACTTGTATCAAACTCAAACCAAAATGACAAATGTGGAAGAAATCAGCTGGGTGTCAGATCAATGTTGAGAACCTTTAGGACCAATTAAACATGACCTTTACCAGCAGTGCCTCACTGCGAAACTGATGAATATCAAAATTTGAGATGGAGAGCCCCAAAGATCACTGAAAAGTGCACACATGGCCTGTCCATGCTGTGTGTCAGGGAGCATTGGGCTTTTCAACCAGGAAGCACCAAGACTGGTTTGATGAGAACAATCAGGAAATTCAAGACATGATTGATCATAAGTGTAAGGCTTTCTGTGCTCAGCAGAATGACATCAAATTATTGGGTAATCAACCAATATATCATAAATGAAGCCAGTAAACCCAATGAAACTGTCCATTTTGACATCACTGAAACACTTCATTTTTTTCATTTCAGCTGAAACTATTCCACAAACATGAATTATTAAATAGCTATGGGTCAACCAAAGCTGTGTTTTTTGGTAAATAAACTTTTCATTAAAAAAATGTCACCTGGCTCCATGCTGTGCTTCTCAAGCTTGGGAAATGAATGAGTAAGTAAGTAAGGTGGCACGAAGTAGCGAAAGAGTGGGATAATGAGAAGGAACCATACAAATTAATAGTTTCACATTGAGAATCAAAACATGGAAGTGGAGTGGAGCTGTGCTACTTTGTGCTAATGGCTGCTCAGACCTGAGAGTCAGCATGTCTCATTCATCAGTGAAGAGGCAAATGAGTGAGCAATTGCCTTATATCCGTGGAAGATACGGTGACTGATTTAGCCGCCCACATCAGAAATGTTGCCACCTCACCTCTAATGAACTAACACTTTAATGATCACAGCTCCCTTTGCAGAATGCCTGCTTTATCTGTGGATTTAGGCTTGTTAGACCAAGTTTAGAGAAAGTTCTCTCCCTGCCCCCTCTTTTTCAAGATCAGCCAAAGTTAAAGTTGTTCTTTCACATAGTCACAGATATGTCTTTTTACTATTTCAAGAAGGCCATTTTTTTGGTCTGACTTAAATGTCATACTGATCTTTTTTCTAACCTCTCTCTCTTTTTCACCTGCTGATCTGCCAGTGACTTCCCCATGACTTGTTGCCTGTAAATCATTGTGATGTTGCTATGATTTGAGCTAAATCTTTAAGTCCTTACTCAAGCTAACCCAACTTTAGAGCTGTCTTCGTATTTTTTGGATAAGGTTGTAAAGTAAATTCTACTCTTACACCTTATCTCCCAATCTAATTTATCTCATATCTACTGCGATAACCTCTGGGCTAGCTTGAGGAGTGCTAAGCAAGATGGCTATCTAGGACAATTTCAAACTTCAGCGGCTAATACAAAAAATAGTGAACAAATAAACAGGGAAGTCTTTGGGTTATACAGGCAGTCTCTTGCTGCAAGAGCAGTGCAGCCAGATGATTGCATGGGCATCTATGCACAATTGACAAGTGTTGAGAGAAACAATTCTCCAGGCAAACCAGGAATGACCAACCGCAGGTTGTGGGAAGCCTGGTAAATGTTAGTACCTATATAGTTGTTTTTTCAGTGCTGACTAATTTCTCATAGCATCTCAATGTTTGCCTACCTCATGATCATTTCTGTGTGTACAGAGGGAAGCTAATGCAAAGATGTTAAGTGATCTCATTGAGTTCCAGAAGAAACCACTGCTCGCAGTGGGATGCAAAAGTAGGAGTTTCTTGCTCTCAATCCCATGCCTAATCCATTAGACCAGACCACCTCTGATGTTACTGCACTGCTTCCCTTGTGACAAGAGTTCCCTTTAATCTTTTCCATCCATGTGTGGATATTTGTCCATCCATGTGCGGAATACATTTTGTTATGTGCCCTAGGCATGTGTGAATGTGCACCACCAATGGAAACACAAAACCTAGCTGTGGGCACTCTGCTAATTTGCCGGCCGCACAGCTTGCAGGGAACACTGCTTATGACCTGAGGCCACACTGGCTGCTCAGCAGTGGTGCCAACTCATTGGCTGATGGAGGGATGGGAAGGAGCTTGTGGCAGCCTGAGCTCTCTGAAGGGACCAGCTGTGATTTTCATGGGTCCCAAATGCTACCATTAGGTATCTGGTGGAGGGAAATTGATATAATCTATTATCTAAAGGGACAAATTCTTCACCCTAGGAACTGGCTTATCTTGTTAAGAGTATTGTGACAGGGTGGCAGAGTTCATTTCTTACCCCATCCAATTACAGGATGTTGGAAGGAGATGCTGGTAAATTCTTGCTGTCCCTTGGGACAATAGTGGCTTATTAGGGCCACTCAAAATATAAGAGAGGTCAATACAGCTCACTGGTGGCGTGAGTTCTTGAGTGGGCGAGGGGCTAGGGCATTCACTTGGGCAAAGGGCAAGGGCAGAGGCAAGGGCAACGGCAGGGTGGTGGGGTCAAGTCCCCCCCACCCTGGGAGTGGCAGGACAGCCAACACACTGGCTGCCCCTGGGATCAAGCTGACTCTTGCACCTGGAAAGCAGGATCAAGCTGGCTGTCACATTAAGATGCCAGAGTCTAGGACAGATGGTTTGTGAGGGAAGGAAGCCTATGAGAAGCCAAACTGGGGAAGAAGCACAGACTATAAGGTCATGTTATTTTGGAGTCACCTACTCATTAATCAGACCAGACCCCATGAAGAGTGATTATGAGAGTCTACCATGCATGTGTGGCTTTTGTGTTTCTTGACAGGGACTCTGCCAGTTTACAGCTGTCTTTGGAAAGAAATGGGCCAGATTTTTCAAATGGAATTTAGATGCCTAATCTGCTGACATACTTCTGAACCCTCCCAAAGTTACCTATCTGCAACTTTAGGTGTCCAAATAACTTTCAAGGTCTGACTCTAGAAGCTTATTTTTTTTAAAAATCCTGAAAGTGGTGATTAGCTTTGACATTGAGAGATTTCCAAATGTAAAGAGTCATGGCCAAGGGCATTAGTAAATTCCAAAGGCTGACCATGATTCCCATTGCTAGAGCATGGGCTTCAGGATTTCTCCCACAATGAGTAAATAAACATCAAAGATAGGCAAGAAAAGTGCCTAGCTATTGGAATTTTGCACCTTTCCACATCAAGAAAGCAGAAAGACAAATTCCAAGGAAACATTTTTGCTCCTATCTTTTGGATCAATAATGTTTAAAAATAGGCAACATGATAACCTTCCATCATTAGTAGAGATGGATAGACAGTCCTGGCACCGTACAACAGAGATATGTACAAACTCTAAGTCAATAATTCAGATCTACCCACCAAAGAGACTGATCCATGACCACTCTTCGCAGATTATTTCAGAAAGAACTCATCTGTCGCAATGCAGTAAATAATTAATGAGAGCATTTACCTACACTTTTATTCTTTTTCCCCTCTATAATTACTTGCGCTTTAAACAATTCCAGAGCTGTGTATAATGTAACTGACTGTGGTTCAGTCCCTGTATGACAATATAATACAGGTAATTTGCTTTGGCTGTGTTACTCTATCATTAGTTAAGATCTCTCTGTAATATGTCATACTAATGAATGTACAAAAATCCATGCTAACTTTTGCACTGCTCTTGTAGTAGCTATTAAAATTAAAGGGGACTAGAGATACAGCAGTCTAATTAATAATATGTTCACTTCAGCTTTGTAACAAGAGAGAAGAAAACGTGAAGAAGGCTGTTTACTTTTAAATCAGTATAGTTTCAATCAATGACTATTGCCTACGATATTGCTTTACGTGGATATTTCTTTGTGAATGCATAATAAACAGCAATGACAATAAAACATAAAGAAAAAAACAGGTGAGCAGCAAGAGGAAAACATTTTGTCTTGTAAACAGCTATTTGGGCAAAGGACATAAGAAGGCAACAGATGATAGATGAACAGGCCAATGATGGACTGTATTTTTGTGTCGAGCAGAGCCTACTGTCTAACAGTTAATCAGACAGTTGGTAAGTTACCACATAGTTTGATTTCTAGATCAGCTGGCTCAGAGGTTTAATTATACACATGGTAAATATTCAGGAAGGATAATATTTTGGCTTCAGATCTGGGCACCCAAATCTAATGCTTAGTCTAGCTTTGATTTTTCTTACAGGCTTGGCTGTATTTGAACTGAGGTAATATTGCTCCTGCAGTATCAAGTGAAGAGGAAGATCTCAGGATCATTATGATGATTTTTAGCTACCAACTGTATCCATCTATGCTTTGATCATACCCACTATTTAGATGAGGAGCTGGGGGATTAACTTGAACCTGTTTGTTACCCAAGCATATTCAAATTCTGCTATCTGAGCTGAACTGTTTTGTTTTTTTTTAAATAAGGCTGATTCAAACTAACATTTGGAAGCTCTTTTTGCTGTGAAAAATGAATGTAGCTGACACAGTTTTCACTTTCTCCCCTTTTCTTTGTACAAGTGATAGGCTGAGAAGTACAGGTGTGAACCTATGGTTCCATTAAAATGAACTCACGCACACACACAAGTACTAGACTGAGGGCCTACAAATTGAAATAAGGGTTTCATTTCATTTAGCTTTCATGAGCAGAACTTGTTAGGAGTTGCATAATCAGGAAGCAATTTGCAGTGCATAACAGCAACTTTACTGAACCTATACATTTATAAACAACGATGTGTAGAAAAACATTTCCAGCTAAGCTCATGGTAATTTGGACAGTCAATTCCTGGTACTCCTAATGGAAACTGGGTACATAGTTCACTTACTGGCTCTAATCCTCCTCTTACTTCCACTGGTGTGTATCAGGATTAACTCCATTAGCCTCAATGGTGTAGCCAAGAATAAAAATTATTAAATATATTTAGAATATAGATATGAAATGTAAGTATTTAATGTTGTAACACATGGCCTACAGATGTCAGGGATGTAAAACATTCAGTTTATCATCACAAGACCATAGGCTTGAAACAGGTTGGTATGATTCATTGGCTGAAAGATAATCCTGTACCAGGAAAGTGTAAGATTACAGTAAATGATGGGTTAAGCCTGAAAGTTCTGGGAACTATGCAGCTGTGTGCCAATTAATACTGCAAGAGGCCCCACAGTAACATTTTGGGGGGTTCTGCAATAACCCTAAATTGTTATGGTAAGTCACTGATGAGAGGTTAATGAGAAGGGGACAGCCAGGGTGTGTCTAGACTACATGCCTCCTTCGACGGAGGCATGTAGATTAGCCAGATCGGAAGAGGGAAATGAAGCCGCGACTAAAATAATCGCGGCTTCATTTAAATTTAAATGGCTGCCCCGATCTGCCGATCAGCTGTTTGTCGGCAGATCGGGGGAGTCTGGACGCGATGCCCCGACAAAGAAGCCTTTCTTCATCGACACAGGTAAGCCTCGTGAAACCAGGTTTACCTGTGTCGATGAAGAAAGGCTTCTTTGTCGGGGCATCGCGTCCAGACTCCCCCGATCTGCCGACAAACAGCTGATCGGCAGATCGGGGCAGCCATTTAAATTTAAATGAAGCCGCGATTATTTTAATCGCGGCTTCATTTCCCTCTTCCGATCTGGCTAATCTACATGCCTCCGTCGAAGGAGGCATGTAGTCTAGACACACCCCCAGTGAGAAATGAGGCACCCATAAATTAGGGAGGTGTGGCAGTGTGGAGATAGAAAAAGGGCTTGAAATCCTTATGCATATGTATGAGCCTTATAGGCATAAGCATAACTCAGAATAAAAAGGAGTTGCCTGGTCAGTGTGCTGGAGATGGGGGAGACGGACACACAGATGACATCCATAGGTGATAATAATGATGATGAATATGATTATGAAGCTAACGACTGATACACCAGGCTCCCCCAGCAGAAGGTATGAGATGTGAGTGAAGCCAGATATGGGGCTTAACACTTTGCACTCTCTTGCCATCTCAGTGTTTGCGGGATTGTTTATATGCTTAATAAATGTGTTAATAAAGAGATGTGATAAATTACAATGGTTTCTAATGTGGTTCTAAGGCCTCTCATTCTAATGAGACTGTACTTTTATTGACCCCTGAGATCTAAGAGATTTTCACTAATAAATTAATCAATTACTGATCCCTCGATAAGGCTACAGTGGAGTTACACCACTAGAAATCTAGTATCAGGTCAAAATCAGGCTCATTGGGCCAGAGGCATAAAATCATGGTGAAGGGACCCCCCAGTGTATGTATTTATTGCTTCAGAGGTTGGTATTAGGCAATTGGCCTCAAAGACTCTGGTGGGTGTCCCAGGGTTCCATTCTATCATTCTTTTCCTCTGTGTATGTGAAGCCATTAAGGGTACTTCTACACAGCAGGGCTAAAGCCGAAATAAGCTACGCAACTTGAGCTACATCACTTACATCAGAATAGCTTATTTTGGCTTGTGGCACTGTCTACACAGCAGAAAGTGCAAGGAAGAGCACTCTTCCTCTGATTTCCCTTACTCCTCATAAAATGAGGGTTACAGGAGCCAGAGAAAGAGGTCCTTCAGCTTGACATTATTTTGACATTTTGTCAAAATAACTCTTGTCGTGCAGACGCAGACTATGTTATTTTGGAATTACGTCAGTTATTCTGAAATAACACTGCTGTGTAGATGTCTTAGGGACCCTAAGAGAGACAATGGTGGCATGGACAGAGCAGGTTGCAATACTGACTCCCCTTCCTCCAAAAACTTCCATAAAAAAGAAAAATGTTTGTTTTTTATAGATATTTTAATTAGACAGTTTTGAATGTTTTTTTTAAAACACTGAAACCCAAAATTTGTTTCTTTTTTTAGCAACCAAAATCTAAATTTTCCTCCAACACCTGTCAAAACCCAAATCAAGTTTAGTTTTCACTTGTCCTTAAAAAAATCCCCAAAACCAAAACTAAGAAAATGTGAAAAGCAGACACTCTCTGCAAAATTTTTCATTTACTCAAAACTCTTGTTTTCCATTGACACAATTGTATCCAACAGAAAATGCCAAGCCATCCTAGGTGCAGTGCCAATAACATGCCACTAACATGCTGCTTTACATCAGCTTTTCACTGGTTTGTGATGATGTGGTTTGTTTGGTTTCCTACTGCTTGGCCAAGTATGCTGGATGAGACAGAGTTAGCTGAATCCAGGGGTTAAAGTAAGGGGTAGCGGGAAGCATAGGTCCCTTTGTTCTGCTAAAAGCCTCTCCAGCCTCTGGCTTGGATAAATAATGTTCCCTCATAGCTGTTCCTTCTTCATGGTTGGCACAGACAGAGCTCCCACTTTTGTTTCAATCTACTTTAACTTGTGGCTAAATCTTACTCCAGATAAGACAGAAGAGACAGGCTATGTCTACACAGCAAGGTTTTTGCACAAAAATGGCCGTTTTTGTGCAAAAACTGCAGAGCATCCACACCTCAAATGCTCTTTTGCGCAACTAAATCAGCACTAAAACAGCAGAACAGAGGGCTTTTGTCGCTGTAGGTAAACCTCCTTCTATGAGTCATAACTCCCTTTTGCGCTACAGCTATTGCGCAAAAAGGCAAGTATGGATGCCATTCTGTGAATGGCCATGAGAGCTTTCTTGCGCAAGAGCATCCATGCAGTGTGAACACTCTCTTGCACAAAAGCACATCACTTTTGTGATGTGCTTGGAGGTGTGGATGTGCTCTTGCGCAAGAAGTTTTTGCAAAAACTCTTGTGCAAAAGGCTTCTTGAACAAGAAGCCTGCAGTGTAGATATAGCCACACTGGTAAGTCTGCAGAATTATCTGTGGGTTGTGGCAGGAATGGTGCCTTCCCCGTTATTGAAGAGGAGTCTTGAAAGTCGCCAATGACGTTAGTGATCCAGGTTTGCCTCTGGAATCCCAGTTAGCTCTGGTTTCCCAGAAGCCTTTTTCTCCATTTGCATCTGACTAGAAGGTGATGAACTTCTGTGCAGTACCTCAGGGCTTTTGAGACATTCTGGTTTAAATTAATACAATGTGCTCTGCATAGGACTTCCCTTGATAAGATCTGTAAGCTCTAGTAAGAACATGTCTGTCTTCTTCCTTAGTAATGAGAGCCATAGAGAATATCACACATTTCTCTTCCAGTGTGTGCGCTGCTTCCCATTACTTCTGGGGGAAATTCAGGAAGTTGATTCTGATCCACTATGCCATTCATAATGTGGGCCTTAATTCACCTTTGAAGAACATCTCTCTCTTTACAGACCTTCTCAGTCCTTAAGGAGCTCAGGAATTTCTTCATTCATTTTCTAGATTTGAGGGCTGGCTGCAGGGCATTCTCGTTGGAGGGCCTTTGACATTGGAATTTGCCTTTCTACTGCTCTCATAGAAACAAAGTTTATTGACCATCACAGCATGGTGCTAGACTGGTAATGTTAAAGGCTTTCAGTCCAGCCAATATATTATAGCTCATTTCATTTAGTTATTTTTATATTTGTATATGTATTCAGTGATGGAAAACATTGAAAAACAGATAAGTAGCTAATAATAGTGGAGGCGAATTGAACGAGGTTACGCTTTGATCTTGCAAAACCAAAATCAGAAATGGATTTGAGCCAGGTGCCATTCTGTAAGAGCTGCCCCCCCCCCCCGCCCAAGATTGGCCATTTCAGATATAATGAAACCAGTTTAGTCCATCACTAAGCAACAGGGAGAGGATTTTATGCTCTATCCCCCTACTGCCAATTAACCTTTCTATAAACAGTACATGCTGACAGAGAGAGTTCTATATTCCTTTAATGGACACCGCTTTACTACTGCACTGCATTAACCAAGCCTTCCAGTTACAATATGCAATTTCAGTAAGTTCACAACCAATGATTTCTATTTATTTGTCAGTTGTTTTCCAGCCATTTGCTACTCAGAAGGGAAGAAGGTTGCTGAGATGTCAGAATCCGAGGAAATAAAATTTACTGGTAAAATGACTTCTTAGGTTGCAGTAACAGAAACAAATGGCGAACTGCAGCCAATGGAAGCTGCGAAGCTCTGTGGCTGCTGAGTCGGTAAGTAAACAAACCCGAATGGCCTGCTAGCAGCTTTCTCAGGGTATATCTATACTGCAGAGTTTTTTCAGAAAAACGGCTGAGTGGCAGGGGGCTTGTCGGGAGTGAGGCTGGAGTGCACTGACTGCTGGCCCCGCCCCCGGGTACTATAGAATAGTCAAATAACTGATAAGAATTCATGAGGTTAATCGACTATTCAATTAACTGATATATAATATCCCTACGCCCAACACATAAATATTGTCATGTGCACCATGGATGCAATGTATCACACATCATCTGCATATTGGGGCTCAAAAAATTTATTCTGTATATGGGTGGGAAAAATTAGGGGGAACACTGCCCTCCCTCAGTTCTAAAACCCTGAGACCTCTGGCCATGCAGCTGGAACCTGGAGCCCTGAACTCAAGGACGGCATGCGGGTCGGGGGGAGGGAAGGGATTCTGGGAATTTAGGCCTTGAGTAGACTGATGGTAACGTTCCTTCAATATGGAGAGTCCAATCATTTACATGGTCACTGTAAGACTCAAATTTGAGACCTATCTTAAAATTGTTCAGATCTGATTGGAGAAAGTCTTCCCAATTCTATATAATCTACCTTTTCATTACCTAAATATTGTGTAAACTTGTATAATGCTTAGGGATTAGATTAGAGGATCATGATGGTCCCTGCTGGCCACAAAGTCCATAAGTTCCTAGTAACACCCAGGTGTCTTTCTGACTACAGCCTGAAGGTTAATGGGCGTGCATGCCAACTGGAGAATGTTATGGTTGACAAGGAGAGACACAACATATGGTACTATCACAGGTGCCAACTTTCTTGTTTCCGGGTGGATGCTCCACCCCCATTCCTCCCTGAGGACTTGTCCCCATTCTGCCCTTTACCCCAGTGCCCTATCCTCACTCTGCCTCTTCCCACTCCTTTGCCTGTGTGCACTCCACCCTCACTCCTCCTCTTCCCACCTCTGCTCCCCTCCCCTCCCCTCCCCCAGAGCCTCCTGCCTGCTGCCAAACAGCTGATCATCAAGTGGCTGGTGGGTGTGGAGCACTCACTAGGTTTTTTTCTGTGGGTGCTCCAGCCCCAGGGCACCCACGGAGTTGACGTCTCTTGGTACTAGCATTTTCCAAAGGGAAAGGGGAGTCTTGGAATAGAAGCAGAATTTCATGTTTATTGGGCAAAAGGGGTCAGAATAATGCTGAGAGCAAGATTTTCAGAAGTGGCTAGTGATTTTGGGTGCCTCCTTTATTGAGTGCCCAAACTGAGAGACCTTCAAAAGACCTGATTTTCGCATGATGGGTGCTCAGCTGTTCCTAACAGTTAAGCCCCTTTAAAGTGTCACAGGCAGCGGGGTTGATAGCCACCATGGGCCTGAGGGCAAGGTATGCGTGTGGGGGGAGGTCCAGCCAGAGCCTCAGGTGGAAGGGCAGGGCCAAGAACAGTCAGCCATTAGTACCACCCGGACTGCAGCGCTGGCCCCCTCATAGCCCCGGAGTGGCAGAGTGGCATTCCTGTGGTGTTTCAAAAGGACCCGTAGCTCCTGGCCACTGCCACCACTACTGCAGCAGTGGCTGGGAGCTCCAGGACACCTTTGAAATGCTTGGCCCCTCTGCAATGTCCCTCTTTGCCCCTCACCCCATTGGTGGGCCTGGTCATTAGGGTGGGCACCCAAATCAGTGGTCACATAAGCTTCAACATTAGCCCTTCTTGGGAGCAAAGAACTGGTCAGAATGCAGCTGGTCAGGATACAAAAGGGCAGACAGCATCTTCAGTTCTCAAGTGAAAGACCCGTGGTAAGAGAAAATTGGCTTGTGTTGCTACTGAGGAACACAGCTCTCATTTACAAACTGGATCTTACTTTGCTATTTCTCTATGCCCTTAAGTGCAGGTGATTTATCTTGTTGCCATATGAGGCCTAACTTAATTATTTACTTCTTAAATGCCTCAGTCCAGCTCTTGCGAAAGTCAGTGGAAAGGCTCCCATTGATTTCAATAAGATCTGGGCAGATTCTTAAGAGCATTGCTCAGGCAGCACATTCAGCCCTTGGGAAAAGAGAATAGCCCATGTTGCACTTGAGTGACACTCTTCCTGCTATCACAGAAGCTGTGCAGATGAAAAACTGGTAAAAGTCAGATGCCGCCCTTCTGGAACAATGTGGAGCTTAAAGGAAGGACAGCTAATCGGGAAAATGGGGAGTAAGAGAGGTCCTTCTCCAAACAACAATGAAAAAATACCTTGAGCAGCCTTTTAACTAATTAAAATGACAAGCTGCAAAAAGGGGGACACTCAGGATTGTCTGTACTTATGTCCCACCAAGGCAAAGCTCTCCTGTATCTGTGAAATGCATTAAACAGTGCTCTGAACCAGAAACCACTGGAGGCCTTGAAGAGCACTCAAGCCACTTTTATATGACCTTATCCAAGAGAAACCCCTTTCCACATGGCTAGTGTCAATAACACTGAAAGTATTGTTTTAACACCCTGGCTTTACAGCAAGGCTGATCTGCACTTCCCTTCCACTGTGTGGTCTCATCTTTGCTGCAAACTCTGGAATCAGCAGGGACAGAGCAGCTTTTTCTAACAAGGAAGGAATATGAGATGTGACTGGCTTTCTGCTTTAAGGGGAAAGTTACATCTTCAAACAGGTCCCCGTTTCCTGCCTGCTCCTTTACCTAGAAATGCAAAATGAACTAGTAGATTGAGGTTCTGATAGAGAAGAATAATGTACAAGGCAAAGCTTTCTTTTCTACACACCAAAGGAAGCCTGGGGATGAAAACAAAGTGACACTGTTTCAGAACATTACATTTATGTCTGTGCACATTATTATAGTTCCCTGTCAGAGTGACATGGCTGAATTCACAAGGGTTAAAGATCAGAGGCTGAGTTTATTAGATGGATGAGCAGCACATTGCACTGCCTTTCTGCAAGATCAGCAGCTGAAGCATAGACATGGTCTACGTCTACACTGGCCCCTTTTCCGGAAGGGGCATGTAAAGTTCACGAGTCGTCGTAGGGAAATCCGCGGGGGATTTAAATATCCCCCGCGGCATTTAAATAAAAATGTCCGCCGCTTTTTTCCGGCTTTTAAAAAAGCCGGAAAAGAGCGTCTAGACTGGCCCCCATCCTCCAGAAAAAGTGCCCTTTTCCGGAGGCTCTTATTCTTACTTCAAAGTAAGAATAAGAGCCTCCGGAAAAGGGCACTTTTTCCGGAGGATCGGGGCCAGTCTAGATGCTCTTTTCCGGCTTTTTTAAAAGCCGGAAAAAAGCGGCGGACATTTTTATTTAAATGCCGCGGGGGATATTTAAATCCCCCGCGGATTTCCCTACGACGACTCGTGAAATTTACATGCCCCTTCCGGAAAAGGGGCCAGTGTAGACGTAGGGTCATTTCTACATTTGCTTTGCGTAGGACTTGCCATTGACACATCGGTCCAAATTCAGCAAGTACTTAAATCTAAGACTGTATTTAAAGCCATCCTTGTTCAGCAAAGGACTTAAGCTTGTGCTTACATTTGAGCATGGATTTAAGTCCCATTGATTTCAGTGGAACTTCAGCACATACTTACGTGCGCTGCTGAACGGTGGACTGTGAGGCTTTGGGGCCACCCAGACCAGTGAGAGGTTCTGTCACCACCTGCCCTGTAATCTTGGGTGCCTGTGCTGTGCACCTCTGACTCAGAGCCTTGATATCAGCAGCGTGCTTACAGCATAATGGTCTCACCTTTGCTTCCATCAGCCCAGTTACTCCTGGCAGGGTGACACCAACTGCCCTTCCTGTCATAGGTGCTGACTCTGTGGGTGGTCCAGAGCTGGAGCACCCAAAAAATAGTGGGTGTTCAGCACCCAATGGCAACCCTGTGGATCAGCTCCTTCCCCTTTTCCCAGTGCTTCTTGCCTGCTGTGAGAAGCTGTTCAGCAACATGCAGGAGGCACCAGGGAAAGGGGACAGGCAGGAAAAAGTGGGGGAGGTGCAGAGCAGGGCAGGAAGGAGTAGAATGTGGGTGGGGCCTAAAGTGGTACAGGTGTCAAGAATCCCTGGCAAATCACAAAGTTGGTGCCACTGCTTCCAGTCCAGAGTCTCGTCAAAGCCATCTCCTCTGCCGTGCCCAGACTCTCTTACTAGACCTTCACCAGATGTAATACCAAGTTCACTGCCTCCAAAAGCCATTACATACAACAGGTTGTTAATTCAGGTTAGTTATACCCCACCTGAATACATAGGACTGAGATGGTTTGTAGTAAAACTAGAATAAGTTTATTAACAAGAACATAGATGTAAATGACCAGGAAGAATGAAAAAGACATTAAAAGGTTCCAACCAAAACCAAGCTTTTTAGCATCTAAAGTTTAATTCTGGCAAGATATCGTTTTGCCTAACATAGTTTCTTATTCACTTGAAATTGTTAGCATTCTTCAGTCTCTTTTGCAGAAGGACCTATCTTTCACAAATGCAAAGTTCCGGCTCCTTTGTTCTCTAAAGTGATGGATAACCCAAATGTCTCTTTGTTCTCCTCCCATATGATCCACAGTTTTTTTGTCCCTGTTTCAAGAGCCAGCAGGTTTTCCTGGCATGCAGCCTCTGTCCCCTGGTGTGATCATTAAGGGTGTGTCTAGACTGCACCATTATTTCAAGATAGTTAGCATTATTTCTAAATAACAATGCGAGCATCTACACAGCCATTCCATTATTTCAAAATAAATTTGAAATAATGGATGGCTTATTCCGAAATCTGTAAACCTCATTCCACGAGGAATAACACCTATTCCGAAGCAGCTATTTTGAAATAGGCATCTATAGACACTCCACTTCTGCTATTTCGAAATAGCCCCTCACCAGGACCATTCTAAGTTATTCCTCCCCAGTGCCTCCTGGGGCTCTAAATTGAGATAGCACATCTACATTACGGAAGCCTGCCTTGGACTAATTTTGAGGCTTCCCTGCAGTGTAGACATGCTATTTCAAAATAAGCTATTTTGGAATAACTATTCTGGAATAATTTATTTCAAAATAAGGGTGCAGTGTACATGTACCCTAAATGATCTTCGCCCTCAGCTGTTAACTCGATAGCTTTGTTTACCTAGTACATAAATGTGTAAGGAAAGCTGGGACTTCTGCACTACATCCCAAATGTGGTTTAAGAATATGTTTTCAGCACACAGATACAAAGGGTTATAGGAAACTCATATATATGTCACACAAAGAATTTTGGGACCATCATGTCACCACTTTTCCTGTGATATTTTACGTGACACCTTTTAGATATACATTATGACAGTGTGTTGGAACAATAAGTTTGTCATGCCTCAGAGAAGTTACAGTATTGGGCAGGGGGCTCTGTCATTTGGTTTTGAGGGGCTCCTGTGGTCAATGGACATTGTGCTGCCCTTTTTTGCTAAAAAATTACATAGGAACAGAGGAATTGGCATTCTGGGACAGACTGGAGGACTGTCTAATAAGATATCCTGTCTATAATGCCCTTAACCTTGTACTGCTGTATCCAGGAGAAAAAGCCTTCCTGATCTCAGCACATAAGCATGTACTGAAATATGAAGATTGATAGTCCTTGCTGTAATTTTATTTTGGCTACTAACCCTACAGCTGTTCTTCTGCAGTATATACATGCCCAATCTTTTCTTGCGCCTAAAAAGCCTTCTGTCTCAATAATCTCCTGGAGCAGTGAATATCATAGTTTAATTATACCGTGTGTAAACAGTGTTACCCGATGTCCAATTGGAATGTATGGTCTTCACACTATGGGGATGTGAATTGCAGCACACTACAAAGTGCTGGACCGTAATGCCTCCAAGTAGCGTCACAGTCCATTGAAGGCGTGAATGTAAAAGGTCCTTAGTTTGCACAAATGCAGTCCTTTTCAAACAGGTCTACATGAGTGTGGTCATAGTGTCCCCATGGGGTAGTTACAGTGCAATACCTTGCAGCTACTCATACACCCCTACTCCAAACTACAGAGCCCTAGGAGTGCTTGCATGGCTTTCTTTCTAGCATTCATTATTGCACAAAGTGTTACAATAGCCTCTTTTACTCTTCTACGTTCCAAGTTATTGTTTATTTTCATTTACGGTGCCCTCAAGTATGCTGGAAGCCTCACAATGCAAATTAATAGCTAGGATCCTGATGAGCTGCCAGTCTAATGGCTCAGTCACTGCTTTACCATATGGACCCAATTAAGGGGCAGCGTAAAATTGTGCTTTCACAAGAGCAGATCAGAGAACAGGTTGTGACTTCAGAGACCCAAAATCCAGTCCCTGCTTCTTCCCTGGCTATGCCAGCCCTTAGTGTATCTTACTGTGGTATATCAGTGCTGGCAAAAGCTCTGCTCATTTCCCTTGCACTTGTATGGGGGTTGCTTTCTCCCACTGTGCTGATACTCTACATATGTGAACATCTGGCATAGGAGTTAAGAGGCCCTATATTCCTCAACCAACAATGTTGCTGTAACAAGGCAGCACTCACCTCCTGTGAGCGCCCATCTCTGGTCAAGTGCATTTGCCTGCACTCTCTGACAATGTCTACACTGGCAGGTTCTTGCGCAAGAACCCACAGAGCATCCACACTCTTGCACAAAGCGGCGAGGAGTCCTGTGGCACCTTATAGACTAACTGAAGTGTAGGAGCATAAGCTTTCGTGGGCAAAGACCCACTTCGTCAGATTCATGTCACGAAGTGGGTCTTTGCCCACGAAAGCTTATGCTCCTACACTTCAGTTAGTCTATAAGGTGCCACAGGACTCCTCGTCGCTTTTGCAGATTCAGACTAACACGGCTACCCCTCTGACTCTTGCACAAGAAGATTTACAGTCAAGTGTGGGAAGACAGGGCTTCTTGCACAAGAGCTACGCTCTTTTCTAACAAGTGTAAGCCCTCTTGCGCAAGAGGCAGTGTGGACGCACGGCAGGGGCTTCTTGCACAAGAAAGCCCTATGGCTAAAATGGCCATCAGAGCTTTCTTGAGGAGTTTCATGAGGAGTACCAGTAGTTCGGAATAGGAAGCCTAGTCCAAACTACCTAGTCCGTGCCGCATGTAGCCATGCGGCACGGAGTCCGCACTAGTGGACATTTAAAAATGGCGGCGCCTGGCAATATGCAAATGAAGCCCGGGAAATTCAAATCCCGGGCTTCATTTGCAACTCTGGTTGCCTACATTAACCACCCTACTTCGAACGAGGGTGGTAGTGTAGACATACCCCCAGATAGTCTCCCAGTCTGCATACCTTGAGGCCTTCAGAGACACTGACTTCTGTCAGGTCCTTCAGCTGCTTTGATAGGGCCTTCCTGGCCCCTGATTGGCTGCTTCTCCTGCAGCCACTCTAGCCTACCTGGAGGACCTCTCTATGATCCTTTCATGTGGTGGGATGTGTAGGACCACAAGGCTGGTCCACTCCATCACAGTTGTCTTAAGAGCCAGATTCTGACATATTTCTTATAGCGAGTAGCATCTTACTGTACAAGTAGTACCACTGAAGTCAATGAGGTGGAGTAGTAATATGCCATTCAATATGAGTAAGATTATCAGACTCGGGTCCTATGTAACATACTAATGCAATGAAGGGGTGACAAGATAGGGGTATGGGAATGAGGAAGGAGAGGCAGTGGACACAATGACAAGATTCTATGGTTCTCAGCAAAAGTGGATGTACAGAGAAAACTTACATTTTTTGGAGGAGAGGAGTTTGCTTTGTTTACTCATTTGAACATTTGGATAATCAGTCAAGAAGTAATATTGGTGTCCAGGAGATTGCAGTAATGAAAAGTGGAGAGGATAAAGGCCTTGAGGGGAATATTTTCCCCTATGTGGAAAGGAAGGTCAGATCTTAGAAATATTTTGCAGAGAAAAGATGTAGCATTCAAAAATAAATGCTGGACATAAAGGATGGAAGAGGGGAAGATGCCAAACGTGATAGCCAGTTATAGGTCTCACGGACAGGGAAGAGAGTGGTTCTGTTTACAAAGAAAAGAGAATGGGGAAAATTGTATAAGGAAAAAAAATCAGCAGCTCAATTTTGGCCATGTCAAATGTGGCCAAATTAAATAATGTTAGTTCTTTTTAATCTCTCCTTGTATGGAAACTCTCTCAGGTCTTCCTAGCCTCTGTAGGCAATCATTTTATGCTCTGAAGCATGAGATATGATTAGTATTATAATTATCTGAGCTTGAATGAAGAGAAATGTTGCTAATGGTCTTAAAATTATTCAGTGTGGGGAGGCTTTTTCATACCCAACCTCTTGTGTTTGTCTTGATAACCTCTTGTGGCAGTGAATTCCAGAAGGACACTGTATGCTGCACAAAGTAGTACTTCCTACTATTTGTTCTAAATATACGGGTCGCTTTGAATTCTCAGCCCACAAACTCCCATTGCTTTCTAAAGAACTCAAAATATTAAAAACTGAATTGGGAATGAACTATTGTTATGGGTGAATGTTATCAGATAGTTTTATGGAAATTGGGGAATTATTTATATATACTGTAATTATTATACAATTCACTAAATATATTTGAAAGCTAAATGCACTGCTTATTAATTTACATTTTAAGTACCCTCTTGTTCTTGTATTATGTGACAGAATAAAAAGCAGGGACTGATTACTCCTCCTATTTCTCAAATAATTATGAATTCTTCTCTCAAGTCTCTGACTTTTCAGGAGAAATATAATGGTGGCCTGTCATAGGATGACTGGCCTATGACTGGTTGGACTCCTTCGGATGTTTCTTAGTGAGCTGAGATAAGCACTGAAATAAGCTATTCTGCCAGCCTGGGTCCCCTTTTGTTGGTCTTGCTATGCCAGGCTCACAAGCCTCTTCTAGCCAAGAACACAGGGAGGGCCACACCCAGCATCCATACAAACACTGAGATCAGCTCTGGGAAGATTCAGCCTAAGGAACTTGCCATAGCCACAGGTGTTCACTTCCCTTGGAGTATAAACTCAAAATTATATGAAATTTGCCTCCTCCCTGAATGTGGAGGAAGATATGCACCACCTCCTGCCCCCAGTTAGAAATCACATAAACTGGGATAAGTTTATTAACTGCCAAAAGATGTATTGTAAGTGGTTAAAGAGATAGCAAAAAGAACAAAGCAGATCAGTAAGAAAATAATACAAAGCATGCAAACGAAGCAATATTCATCCTGGATATTGTTTTAGGTATCACAGGCCCAGGTTGTCTTTCTAGATTGTGTCCAGCAGTTCCTCTCCCCTCCCATCAGTTTGAGTCCTTTTGTTTTCAGGTGTTTTCAAATATCTTTTTGTGTGGGGAAGAGAAGCAAACCAAAGACATTGATTGTTTTCCTCCCCCTGCCTTATATAGAATTTCCATAATGTGGGAATCATTTGTTTGATTCATCAACTTCCCAGTGGAAGTCCAGAAGTCCAAGATGGAGCAGCAGTCCAAGATGGAGGGTAGCATCCAGTGATCAGGTCACATGACTCTGTAGCATTAAATGTCCAAGAGTCAGTGACAGGATGGAGTGTCCCCAGGAAGACCAAGCCTTTTCACAGTCTATTATCCCCACCATCAGCCCTGCCTGGCTTTTTCATTGTTGTACCTGAAGTGTTAGATACCTTAGTCAATATTTCTAACTTCAGATACAAAAATGATACATGCCTACAAATTGGATAGTCATATGCAGTAAATCTTAACCTTTCCTATGATGCCTTATGTGAGTTATCTTGCATAAAGTGCATCTCAGTTATGTCATATTCATATCATAAGCATATTTTCATAAATATGAAGTGCAATGTCACATGGCCCTTTAAGGGAAGAGGCATCTAGTCCTAGCTCTGACACTTACCTGGCCTCCCTAGGTGTAGAAAGTGAGCAATGTCCCATGATAGGCAAGTCACATGACTAAAGCAGACTTCCTGTGATGGAGATAAGACAGAACCCTGTGGCTCCAGGGAGACTCCCAGGAGTTGCTGGTCAGTAGAGAGTAGGGAGAAGCTCAGAGGAGACCAGGAAGGGGTTAGGAGACCCAACAGACCCTCAGGAAGGAGGATTATGGCCCAGCTTGACTCTGGGGTGAAAACCTTTGTTTTGGGTAACCTGGAAGGAGTGGACTTTTTGTACTAATGACTTAAATGGAGGGCCAAGTTGCTGCAGCAAAGATGAATGCAATTGTGGGAGGAATTGTGCTGATGTCTCTGCTGTAACTATCAGAACTCAGAAACTTTGTTTGCATTTGGAATGACTCTTGATTTCAGCCATCAGTGGAAACCCCTGGTGTTGAGAAGAATAATCACAGTTTGCATTCCAGTTCCAACCAGGGTTGAGCTAGCACAAATTGCAGCTGTAGTAAGGGATTTGCACTAAGAGTGTAGCAACTTCCTGGGTGGCTGAAGCAAGGATTTATTCCAAGGATAGACAAAGTCTAAGGCTGTGCCTTTTAAGTGTCCCATTCTCTGTCTCCTCCCCCATGTTTCGTATCTGTTCTGTTGCTTGCTCTCTGTTTTGCCTTTGGTGCTTTTTCCAAAGAAGAGTTTGATTGTAAGAGCTGGACACCTTGAGTTGGACTCTTCCCCAGTGCTGACACCACAATTCGACATCAGCGAGACGCTGCCCTGGCAGGAGCTGCCATCTGCCCGGTGAGACATCATCTGTCAGCTGGAACATTAAGTTACGTGCTATGGGGGCCAAGCCCATTAAAACACAATCCATCTCAGGAACCTAGCAAGGGATGCATTGACCAGCCATAGCATTAAGAGCCACAGCAGACTTCCTACACTCAGCATTTCCCTCTGAAAAGAAGCTTGCTAAATGATTCCTCTGCAAGTTTCCTCATCTGCATCCCCAGGAGACGGTTTGCCTCCCATGACAGTGCATTTACTGTATCCACTGGCTGCGTGCTAATACATTTTTCTTCTTGTCATGAAAAAAAATTAACACATTAATAATTCTGATTAACTGTAAAGGGCTGGTTATCAGTGGTATCCCCATAGTACAATTACCTACTTCCGCCTTCCTTGTAATAAAGGAGGATCTCTGTATGTGGATGTCAGACTGTTATTGCAATAACTCAACTCAGCTTCCAAATCCCACAGACCTGGACAGTCTTTTGCATCTCTGCAACAGTGGAAAAATCTCAGACAAGGGGGTTTGGAGGGAAGAAATCATGGAAGTACTCTCCTGGAGTTCCTCCCTTTCCTAAGGCGCCCTTCCTGCTGTACCTTTTTGCAGCAGGGTGAACCATAAAGGGCATCTGCCTCAATTTTCCCTTTAGGGTGACCCAGTAATTTTACTTCCAGCTTTCTTGTCTCAATACTACACCTCCTTGGGACTGGCTTACTGTGAAATATTGTGCAAATAGTCCGAAACACAAGCCCAAAACCTGTTGTCCATTTCTCACTCCAGTGTAAGCAGCCATTAGAACTCAAAACATCTCTCCCTCCTCAATGCCCCACACACTGCTGCTTTCTGCTTCACTCTGACTTTGTCAATCCTCTTCTGTCCTTGTACCGGCCATTACAGCCTTTTCAGCTGGAATGCAACTCCATTCTTTCCAGCAGGAACCCTCCACAGCCTCTGTTCTGGGAGTATCCCTCATTTTCCTGGCCCTCTCTTGTTTCCTCTAGGTCCAGCTCTTTACCCCTGGCGATGTCAGCTACTTAGTCTTTCATCTTCAGCTCACCTGCTCCCTTACCTTGACCCCTCCCTAGCCCTTGGTTACAGCTTTTCCGATTACAGCTGGCAGGCAACTCCCTTGGCAGCTTTTCCTGCCTTCAGCTATCCAGCTTTAGCTTTCTTGTTTGGGGACTCCTTGTGGAAACCCCTCTTGGTGCTCTCCTGACTTTGGCCTTCCCCCAGGAAGCACCATTTGCTCCCTCCCGAGACTTCTCCAGTTTTCTAGTGGCATATCCTTCCCCCTCACTGAATCAGGCTGTTCTGTCTCACCTCTTAAATAACTCAGGGGTGTGGAACCTACATCACTTTCATGGGCCAGCCACTCTGTGACACTCCTTTATTGTTCTCTCAGGGGACAAGTTTGCACTTTCTCCATCCCTATGGAATAGGTACGCTCCAGCCAGCTGGATCCCCAGGGCCAGAGCTATCCCCTTAGAAGCCCCACTGCAATTTATCGGCTTTAGCATTTCTCATTCCTGCAGAATAGCTCCACTAGCTGCTCCCTGTGCTACTAGGTGGGGGTGCCATGAAAAAATAATGCAGATCAGGGTTATATTATCTTTTCTACAAAATGTTTTTGGGTCTGGATGGGGAACATTATACTTCCCCTCTGGCCCTACCGCTGGCCCATGTATTCTTTCCCTTCACTTACCTTGCTCAGTCTCCATTCCCTTCCATATACAGGTATGGTTGTGTCTAGACTACAGGGTTTTGTTGACAAAAGTGGCCTTTTGTTGACAAAACTATACCTGAGTCTACACTACCGCCGAGTTCTGTCGACAGAACTCGGCAGTTTTGTCGATGGCGGTAAACCTCATTCTATGAGGAATAATGCCTTTTGTTGACAGAATTCTGTCAACAGAAGGCGTTATTGCATCTACACTGTCCTTTGCGTCTACACGCTCATGTCGACGAAGTGGCTTGTTTTGTCGACAGAACTGGATGTAGTCTAGACACTCTTTGTCGACAGAAGCATTGTCGACAGTATCTGTTGACAAAGCCTCTGTCGACAAAAGCCTGTAGTCTAGACATACCCATAGAATTGATCCTATAGAACACCTCTGGCAGCATCCAGAGAAGAGGTGAACAATGCCAGAAAAGAGGCCAACACCTGCTAAGAGGGAGGAAGGAAATTCATAGGTGGAGGGCTCCCTGTGTGCATAAATCTAGCAGGGGCAATCTGGGCCATTGCTGATAACGATTCAGTCAGGCAATGTCTAAAACTACACCCCTCGGAAGGCAGAGGGATGTAAATGAGACGTATCAAAAGTGCAAAAGAAGCTGAGATTTAAATATCCCGCGTTTCGTTTGCATAATGATGGCCACCGCTTTTTTCCGAAACAGAAACTGCCCTCCCCCCCGGCAGTTTAAATGGGGCATTTTTGACAGAAATGCCCCATTTTGAAAGATCCTGTACTCCTTATTTCGTTTAGAAAAAAAGCGGCAGCCGCCATTATGCAATTGAAGTGCAGGATATTTAAATCCCGGCTTCATTTGCACTTTCGATACATCTAATTTACCTCCCTCTGCCAACAGAGGGGTGTAGTTTAGACGTAGCCTCATTAACAACATGAAAGTGATCCAGCTCAGGGCATTGCTTTGGAAATTACGCTGCCCCCCACCCTAGTAAGATACAGAAGCAACTTCAGCCATTCAGCTAGCCGAAGAAGCTGACACATCTGAGCAGCATCTCTGTTATGCAGCGAGAAGAAACAAAAGATGACAGTGAATTATGGGGCTATAATCCCACACAGGAATTCCTGTGATGTCATCAATCATGCATGTCACCCTGGAGCAATATGCGGAGCTACAAGAGCACGGCTGCGGCGTTAGAGAGCCAATATTCAAAACTTGCTGAGTTTTATTTTATATCCTAAGAAGAGGTGTGTGATACACATACATGAAGGGGCCCTGTGGGTGCCAAATGAGCACAGGGAATAGTTTTCAGGGCCCCATGTCCCAGAATACCAGGATTCTACCAAGTGAAGTGTGTGAGTGGCCCATAGTGATAGGAGAGCCAATGGGGGCAACTGCCCAGGGGCCCAGAGATACAAAGGGGCCCAAGGCTCCTGGCCACTGTCGCTGCTACTGTGGCAGTGACCAGAGCACCAGGCCTTGTAAGTCGCTGCTGGAGTGCTGTATGGTGCGCTCCAGGTAGGGCTTGGGGCTGGGGAGCTGGGAACATGGTGTTGCAGTCCGGGCAATGCTGAGGGCTGGCTGCCCCCAATCCTGCCCTCTCTTCCTGAGGGCCCACCCTTTCTGGGGGTGCAGAACGGGGCCCAGTGAGGCTGTCGGCCCCACTGGATATATGAGCTTTTTGAAAAACTATCTAGACAGTGGTGCATGCATCTAGATTTATTGATGCACACCATATCCACACATTATGTATCATGATGAAGCATATTTATGAGCTGCAATTTACTATTGTACCGTATCCATATCAAACTACAAACTCCATTTTGTTTTCGGAGTGACATTCTGGTTGTAAGATGGTACTGTCCCTTTCCTGTGATCCTTTTATCTCCATTGTAGTTTGAAGCCATCAAGGGTCATTTATATGGAGGGTCTCCTATTCAAATGCAAGAATCCCTGGACAGTGAGTCAGCTACTGCCCATTAATGGAAGAGCGTGGCCCTTGACCACTTACCAAATTGTTGGAGTGCTCTCCCTACATCATAAAAAATGATTACCCGCCCCTGGTATGGAGTCTGCAGCTCCAACTGCAGAACTGGGGTGCCTTGACCAACTTTGAATATGACTCCTCTAACTTATGCTAGTGCTTTAATCAACATGGCCAGGCCAAAGGTAGGAGTCACGTTCTGGTGAGAAAAAACCAGGGCAAGCCAGGCAGATGTTGTCCCCAGCTGGCAAAATGAGTCAGAATTCAGAGGTGGAGTGAGCCATCCTTGAATCCTGCATTCAACACAAGCACATGCAGATGTTCTTCTTCAGCCTTTCAATTTTCCTCCTGTGTGTGCTTGTCACCTCTGGCCTAAAAGCAGGATTAGTTTTATCAAAAATGATTGAGGAGCCAAAATTCAACTTTTAACTGGGTCTTCCTTTCCCCAAGGAGAACATTTGCCATTACTGGGGGCTTTCAGTAAAAACCCAAATTAAAGGTAATCAATCAGGCAAATAAAAGGAGAAAAAAAGAGACTTTTCCCCCATATTAATGTTCACTCAACCTTTGATTTTCAGATGTTTAAATCTATAACCTTTTCTAAAACCTTTTATCTTTTTATGTGTTGAATACATTTTAACAAGGATCCTTTTGCCTGATTAATCAGAGAAGCCACATCTTTTTGCAGGAATCCATGAACCCCAAATTAACTCTAGCATTATGGTAGGAAAAGAAAACCTTATTTAATGTAACTTTTCAGTCCCACATCTATCAGTGCAAGAAGCCATGCTGCCATACTTCTATTTAGTTCTCTCTTTGTTATGAGTATTCATTACTTGCATTGTGGTAGCAATTCAAATTCGCAGTCAGGGATCAGGGCTGCTCTGATAGGGTGACCATATTTCCCTATGCTGTACATCGGACACTTGGTAAAACTACTCAAATTCAAGCAAGTTCATTGGAAATCAGTCAGAACCAACATTCAAATTAACATCAAGTTGACTGAGCCCGTTAAAAAGAAATACTGCATAGTCGGAGTCTTTCTACAGTAGAGTCCGGATTATCCGACCTTCGGTAATCTGACACTCCGCTTTATCTGACACTGCAGCTCCCAGGGATAAAGCGACGCCGGCAGTAGCGGCATCAGTGGATCCAGGGCGCGGGCCAGGAGAATGGCCCCGCTCGCTGCCCTGTCACTCTCCTGGAGCCGCTGATGCTGCTCCTGATGGCGCCGCTTCATCCCTGGGAGCTGCAGGGTCGGATAAAGTGCGGGCGGGAGAATGGCCCTGCTCACTACCCTATTGCTTTCCTGAAGCCGCTGATGCCTGTAGCACCTGGGGACGAAGTGGTGCTGGCAGGAGCGGCATCAGCGGCTCCAGGAGAGCGACGGGGTAGCGAGTGGGGCTGGGCACCCGGGAGCTGCAGGGAGGGAAGGGGCCAGAGCCAGGCAGGGATGGGGCCAGGATACATACAGTATTGTCCCTATCATCCGACATATTCAGTAATCCGACCACGTGTCAGTCCCGGTTAGATCGGATAATTGGGACTGTGGAAGAAAACATTGTCCTCACTGAGTTTGTAAGCAACAAGTAGCCAGTGGCAGTTTTATTACGAGCTGCAGCAAGGGAAAAACTGGTTCGGACAGGGGGGGAGTCCCACCCCTCACCGAGGCAGATTTTCGAATACAAGCAATTATGAAGCAGTTTATATACTGTCTATTAAATATAATAACAATAATAATTAGTCTCCTTCCCATTACAAACACCAATGGCTAACAGTTATTTAGTTCCACCCAGATGCTCCTTATCTCAAGGTCCCTACCAGAGTCAGCATTCTATCCTTATCTCCGTATGGAGGCGAGAGGCGAAGGCAGCGTCTAATTACAGATCTCGCGTTGTCAGGCCACAGACTTAGCCTGACTCTTGCTCTCTTGTTAACAAGACCAGGATGGCTGCACACAAATTCCCTTATTCCCTTTTCCTGCCTCCACAGGACTCTACTGTATTTACCTTCTTATCTTTAAGGCTTGCACAGAGAGAGGTGACATGCACACACTTCTTTATGCCTCTCTCTCACACAAGGATGGGGGTGACTGACTGACCTGACCCAACCCTTCTTGCCCAGTGCCTGCCACCCTCCAAGCCTGGCTGAGTCCCAGGGATGGACCTGCCTTTCTTGGTATTTGGTGCCATGTCTTCTCAAGGCAACATGTGTGGGGCATGCAGGGTCACAGGACCCGCCTCCTCCCACCCCAGATTTGTTGGTGTTTACACAAGAATGTGGCAAACTGCAGCCTTTTACAACTGTGGGGGAGGGAAGGGATAGGAGCAGCTTCCAGTGGAATGGAGGTGGGGGATTACTTGGCCTGTGTTTTTTGAGAGGTCATCTCTTCCCTCCCATCCCCCTATTGCCCTAAGGCTGGAAGCAGCTTGTCCCTTCCTGCTTGCACAGTGTAGAAAAGCAGCTAATACCTCCAAGCCGCTGACGGCCTCCTACATAACCCTGCTGCCTCCTGTCTCCTGGCTACAGTATGGGCAGGAAGGAGTTAGGTCCTTAGGATGCATAGTCACCATGTCCTTTGGAACCTGACTGTAGGGGCTTCAAGCCAATTTGGCCAGAGAGGCAAGGAGGGTGCCTATGGGACAGAGGAGCTCCACTCTCCCTGAGACCAGGATGTAGGTGGGGGGGGGGGGGGGAGAGGGCAGCATGTGAAGAGGATGCTAAGTGCCCCTGCCTGGGGACCTGCACAGCTGGATCACAAAGAGGATGGGAATTGCTTCCTCCCCACCAATCCAGAGCCTAGCTGATGGGTGGAGAAGCTTCCCCATGACAGTGTGGTGTCTTGGCTCTTGCAGGACTTGGCTCTTCCTGACCAGTGCCCTGGGCTGTAGGGTCTTGAGCTGTCCCTGGTGCCAGCCCAGCCAGAGGCAGTGGGGGAAGGACGGAGCCTGCTAGCCACAATGTCAGTGATCTGAATGATCTGACCAGCAGCTGGTTTTCTGCACAGCGCTGGGAGTAGGATACACCCTGCTATGGGGGGAGAGGGGAACATAGAGGAGCAGCGAGGCTGTGGAGGTGGTGAATGGGCACAGCTGGGAGAGGACAGTGAGAGGGGAAGCACGTAAAGGGCAGATGGGTGGGTAGCAGTGGTGACATGTAACCAGCCAACACCTGCAGCAAGCAGCCTGGAAACCCGGCAGAGTGTGGGTGGAGGTGGAGGGAGCCTGCTGGCAGAGAATGGGCATGCAGCTGTGACTGCACTGATGGGCCAGCAGGGGGAGCAGCCAGACCTGCAAGCTTTGGCTTTGCTGGACCACCAACCTTGCACACTCACCCCATGGTCAGCCACTGGAACTCCCCCCCCCCCCCCCGCCACTGCTAGTGTGTGGGCAGCTGGCGAGCAAGGATCTGGCCAGCAGTAGGACACACTAACATGGCCTGTCTTCAGGTGAGACTGTGATGGTTTAAGCCCTATGGACGGTTTCCTTGCTGAGTGGAGGGAGCCATAGAGCATTATGTAACCCACACATCTAGTGGCTGTGGTTCACTGTCCCATGTAGTGGCACTTAGACCACATACAGCAAGAGATAAGAACAAGGGAGCTCTACAGCCTAAGCTGAGAGCCAGCTGGTTTTATAGCTCAAGTTGTAGCGACTCCTGCACTAAGCTCCAGAGATCCCAGGCACAAATCCACCTGCAGGCAGTTACAATTGCACTAGCCATGGGGAGCATAAGCCCCATGAAAACAATCCTGTAACTTCCCTGCCCCATATAACGATCATGGCCTCTCCCAAACAAGCCTTCCTTGCAACTCTGCCCCATCTGTGGCTAGCAGATTCAGAGAAACTGAGGACTGGGGCCTGCGGAGGGCAGGTACAGAGTGCCAGGTGCAATAAACCAAGGTACCAAGTGCTGCCCAAAATGGGGAGAGCAGAGGAACCTGATCCTGACTTCACTGAAAAGCTGCTGCACAGCCACCAGGTTGCTCCTGCCTAATGTGAAGCTAACTGCTCGTTAGCACTACTAAGCATGTGCTTAAATGCCAGCCGTATCCATTAACCCTCTGCACATTTATTACCTCACCCTCTTGTGAATAAGACAGAGGGCCTGGCAGGAGGGCGTGTTCTGTGTCCCACCCACTAAGCCATTTCCAGCACCCAAGTTGTTTCCATCAAATCTTTACAGGAGCAGGTGGAGGTGCAGGGTCTGAGCATGATGGGGATGGGAGGTGCTTACCTGGCTCTGTGTCTCCTGCTGCTCCCAGGCACCACCACCTGCTGCTCCCATTGGCCATGATCCCAGCCAATGGGAGCAGTGAGGAAAGCCTTCCTGCACTGTCATTGCTCCTGCTGGGGGGAGAGGGAGCAGCAGCATGTGTGTGTGGGACATGGGGCTGGAGTGCCAGCATAGGCTCCCTGCTGTGGGGGATGGTGTGAACTCCTAGCCCATGTCCCACCTTCAAGATGGCCACAGATCTCTAGTGGTCCACAGGCCACACTTTGAGAGCCACTGGACTAATCTAATGTGTGTGGGAGGGAAGGCTGTCCCAATCTCTGTTTATACACTAAACATAAAACTGCTTTCTTTCAGCAATAGGATTCACTTTTACCAACTATGAGTGAGGCCCAGACAGTATGAGTACATCACATCAGACCAAAAGTGAATCTATTCTACCTGATAAAAAATAAAAACTGAAACCTATGGAGGATTTTTAATGTAAAATATTGTGAGTGTAAAATGTATGTAATTAAAGGATTAGGTTTAGGTTTATAGTGAGCATGTGCAGAGAATGAGCCAAAGAGGGCTGAAAGCCAGCTTTACTCATAGTAAGTGTGTGGCTTTGGGGAAGTGGTTCTCAACCTGTAGATCACAGACCGTTTGCAGAACTGCATATGCGGCTCACAGTGGCAAACAGGTTGTGAACCACTACTCTGTGGCAATGTTGTTGGGTCTGTTCTACCTGATCATCACTCACGCACTAATGAATTCAAGCCCTACTGTGAGCAAAACCCTGAAATAAAAAGGCATGTTCTTCCAGTCTTCCTCTGCTAGAGGAGTTTTGTGTTTTGGGGAAATGTAATGTGAGCACAGCAAACTATTCAGAAAGCCCTAACCCAATTTTTAAAATAAATGATACATGCAAACACTTACTGGGAGGGGAGGGGAAGTCAGGGAGCAGAAGAATATGTGGGGAGGGATTGGGGCTGCAGTGAGAAAAGGGGGATAAATGGAGATGAGAGATATGGGAAGGAGGAACAGTTGTGGGCATAGGTTGGGGAAGGAAAACATGGAGACTGGAAAAATTGGATCAGGTGCATGTGTCAGTCTCACACCCTCCCTTGATCTGGAGTACCCTAGGGGGCAGACCATGGTGGGAGGAGGAGGGCTGGGGTTAGGTAACCTTACCTGCCCACAAGGGAGCTGTGGGCTGTCTGTGTGGGGACACTGCTGCCAGGAAATTGGCAGCAGTGTGAGAGACCCCCTGCAAACTGCTCTTTATTTGCTCTCTAAATAGCCCTTTAACAGCTGTTTAAAATAGCTTCCCCCTCTAAGTCCCTGCCAGCTCTTTAAATAGGTTCCTGTTGATTCTTTAACTACCCCCCCTACAGCTCAGGCCGCTCTTGTGGAAGCTGCACACTGGGGTGCACATGCTTACTTTCACCTCTGATGGAGACTCTGAGAGCCAGTAGGTGGAGGGGTCTCCACAGAAGTTTGAAAGGATGGCCCAGGTCTATACTGGAGGAGATCAGTCTCCAAGCACTCTTCTAGCTGCACCTATTTGTGAGGGCTTCTCACAGTGATAGCAGCCTCCCTGAAACATACCCTTCCTTGGTGGAGGCAGGGAGGAATGGAAAAGGGGGGAAAGAAGCAGGAAGAAAGAGGGAAGGGAGGAGGGAAAGGGAAACCTAAACGAACAAACCCTCAATACCCTGAGTGATTCTATGGGAAAAAGTCCTTGGGAGGAAATCAACGCACCGTAACCCACTGATTTCTAAACTTAGAAATCAGCTGGTATCACATGGATCAGACTGAACAGGTTTCAAACCTCTCTGAGGCGCTTACCTTCCAAACAGGGACTACACAATCAGTAGTAAGGAAGGAAAAAAATCGTAACGAGGTTCCTCCTCATGCTCACATCTATGAATCCTAATTCTCTCTGTCCCCAAGGAGAGACGTTGAGGAGTCTTGCTGTTGCAAAGCCACGGGAGTCTCTGAGGTTGCCCCTGCCTTGTGCTTCTGTCCTGCCTGGCTGATGTCGGGGTCTCTCTATGAGGTCATCAGCTCCCCACCCTTGTCTCCCAATAGATGAAGGTCCTACCACAGGCTTTTGTGATGTCACTACCACACCCACCTCTCCCTTGTAAGGTACCAGGGTGTTCTGTCCCTGGACAGCCTCCTTGGATGTTTGTGTGGCTTCTCCTGGATCATACCAGTTATTGAGTCTGGGGTTCAACCTGGCTG
Organism: Pelodiscus sinensis; assembly: GCF_049634645.1. NCBI lineage: Eukaryota > Metazoa > Chordata > Testudines > Trionychidae > Pelodiscus > Pelodiscus sinensis. Next base: position 94,884,148 of record NC_134711.1, on the reverse strand, counting down.
CACAGTAAAACTCCAAAGGCTGCTCCCTATGCCACACTCAGTTTTTCATTAATTAGTAGACTTTATGGCAAGGAGGGACCATTAGAGGATCGAATCTGCTCCTTGCATATCCCAATCCTTCTGTATATCATAGTAACTGAGCATTGATCCAAGCACACATCAAAAAGGCATTTAGTCTTCATTAGAAGACATCAAGAAATGGTGAATCCATCATTTGCTGTGGTAGTTTGTTCTAATGGTGAATCATCCTCACTGTGAAATATTTGTGCTTTATTTCTAATATGAATTGGTATGTTTTCACTTTCTAGCCACTGGTCTTGTTCTGCCTTTCTCCAGGGCTTTAAACAGTCCTTGAATACCTGACATTTTCTCTCCAGGAGGGCACTTAGATACTTCAATTAAGTCACCTCTTGGCCTTCTTCTGTAGAAGCTAAACAGACTGAGCTCCTTGCGATAGCTCACAAGATGACATTTATCTTCAGCCCTCAAAACATTGGGCTTTTTGCTTCCCTGTCTCCCATTTTTCAACACCTTTTAAAAATGTGGCCCCTAGAACAGGCTGCAGCCTCCAATCTCAGTGTCATAGATGCAGTTTCATCTCCCTGACCTACTTACTCCTCTGCTCAGATGTCTAATGATGGCTTTAGTTGTAGTCACCACAACACTGTCCTGGCATAATAAGCAGTGGTGACTAATGGCTGCTGAGCCACTGTCCAGTGTTTTGTAGGCTTCATGTATCAGGAGATGGTAAGAAGTCTAGAGGAGGAAAGTGTAAGGGGCCTTGTGGATTATTATAGGGAACTTCTCCCAGGCAGAAGGGGCTACATGGGAGGCAAGGGCAATAGTACGTCCTGTGACACAGTTTCAGGTTTACCATGATGCTGGGGCTCCATAGCACCGGTCCATAAGTAGAAAGGCCTCCCCGTGTCCAGACCATGGCGCCTTCTGCTCTCCCTGCTCTGTCCTGTGGCTCTACCCACAGCTCACCCCTCTTTATCCCTCCCCCTTCCCTGACCCCAGAGTATGGGGCTAGTGATGCGGCTTGGTTGGGTAGGCTCTAGGGGGTCATAAAGTCTCAGGGATCTGCCCCTCTCTTCAGCGTGACTCTGATTCTGGTCATCTCTGCTACCGCCAGTACTGCCACTGGTGGTGCCCCACCCACCTCTTTCCAGCTGCCTGGGACCCATTCAGGGCTGGGCTGGGCCAGTGTGTGGAGGTAGTGTAAGGGCCTTATCTGGACTGGGCCCCTTAAGCAAGTGGGTCTTGAGAGAGCTTGGGCCATGCAGGCCCCGCTCCCACTCTGGCCTGGCTGATTATACTGCTCCATTTGGAAAGTAGGATAAGGGACCCTCTGAAGGCAGGGAAGTGGTGTGGGTTCTTGAGTGGACAGGGGGATATGGCATTTGCCTCTGGAGCACAGGGCAGTAGTGGTTGTGGTTTCAAGTCCCACCCACTCTGGGAGTGGTGGGTCAGCCAACATCGGCTGCCCCATGGATGGAGCTGGTCCTGGCTGATTATGCTACTCCATCTACATGCCTGAGGAGTTCAGGAGAGATCATGCTTCTGGGAGGCAATTCCTACCCTAGGAATGAGTCCAGCCCCCTGCACTCCTAGGTGACAACCTGAGAGAATCTACAGTGCCTCTCAGGCAGATTCTGAAACACAGGGAGACCCCCACAAGGTGGGTGTGAACCTCTACGGGCAATGGGATATTCCAGAGCTCAGAAGCTAACAGGGTGGGAGTGGCAAGTTCTGACAAGACACACCTGCCCTCTGAATTTTTAATCTTCTGATAGTTCAGTATCTATTTAACCCACTTAAATCTATGTTTAAATCCATGGCCTCTGGTATCAGTGGCTGCTCCTATAACATGAGGGAATTGGAGGAGAGAAATCAACTTTCAATTTGTCTCAGGAACATTTAGAAATTCCTCTCCCCCTCAACTACCCACCGCCCAGGTTGTTTCCTAGCCATTTACTTTGCTTATCTACATTTTCTCAGGCCCTGGAGATATCTGTAAGGGGAGTCCAGTAAATTACACTGTCAAATTGGCTGGTATGAAGGAAAGTCTCAGGGAGAGGAGTGCCAGAGCCTCTTGAGATAGCACCGCAATGGAAATAGGTTATAAATCAGGAAACCAGGACCCGGGGCAAAGGTGACATACTAAAAATTCTGTCCTTGACATTTGTACAGAGGCACCACATTCTTGGCACCTGGGGGAAGGTTTGTCTGCTGTTGATTTATTTCTCTAAACTGCTAAATATGTTATCGCTTTCTGGAACACACACAGCCCCAGCAAACACCCCCTGCTGTATAAATAGCCACACAGCACTCCCTACTCCAGCAGACACCCTTCTCTTTCAGGGGAAAAACTGCAGACATGCATCCAACTTGCTACTCGGGGCTTAAGGAGCAACCTGTCTTCAACCAGGGCAGGATCAACTTGGATTCTCTCTTCCCAGTCCACCACTTCCACTTCACACCCCTTCAGGTGACAGGGCAATAAGAGAAACTGCTGGTGAATGATAAATACACTCCTAACCTTAAAGGACATGGATCACTTGATAGTTACCTTCTCTGTTCATTACCTTTGGGAGACCTGGCACTGGCCACTGTTGGCAGACAGGATACTGGGCTAGATGGATCTTTGGTCTCACCCAGCATGGTTGTTCCTATGTTCTTATTCCTGCTAATTCCTTCCTGTCATTTCTTGATTTCTTTTACTAGTTCTCAACTTCCATCTCCTATTTTCATTTTCTTCCTTTATCCATTTTCTTTCCTGTGATTTCTTCCCTACATCTCATTTCCATTTCAATCTCTACCTCTTCATACTGTCTCCCTCCACTGCCACTCCTGAGTTGACCCAGGGATGCCATAAAAAGAGCTCACAGAAGCACCTTCTTAAATGTCTGTCACCAAGACGATGTCCCTGTATATGGGTATCAGCAAGAAAGACATATGTGGTCCTAAATTCCTGCTTCCTCCTAGCTGTAGGCAACCGTACTGCTCCTGCCTCTCTTGAGTAGCTTACTGCAGCCCAGCAAAAGTGGATAGACTGCCACAGACATTGTGGAAGAGGGAGAAATATTAGTGTGTTTCTCCCAAAGTCTCAACACAAGATCCCCTAAAGCAAAATTTGCCAATATGGGCATAGTACAGAGGTGTGGAAGACAGTATTCAGTGTGCTGCAGAGCAGTGCCTACTGTGTTTGCCATTGAAAAAGTAATTGTTTTACAGTT